>NC_064855.1:61464879-61790712 GCF_024139225.1 Suncus etruscus
CTTTTTTTTGGTTTGTATTTTTGGGTCACACCCAGCACCATTAAGGGGTTACTGCTGGCTTTGTGCTCAGAAATTACTCCCTGACGGGCTTGGGGACCATATGGGATGCTGAGAAATTGAACCTAGGAGAGCCTCATGCAAGGCAAATACCCTACCTGCTGTGCTATTGCCCTGGACCCAGCAGTTGGACATTTTTATATGTATTAATAATTTTTTAAGGAAAGGGATTCAGATCCATTAGTGTTGAAATTGGTGATCTTTGGGTGCCCACCACAACTATATAAGGTGATGCTCAGGGGTTCAATACAGTGCTGAGATCTCCCCCTCTGCACAGCTCATGTACAGATTTAAATAGTCCCAAGCCTTTATTAATTTGGTTTTTGGACCACACCTGGTGACTCTCAGGGGTTACTCCTGGCTCTGCGCTCAGAAATTGCTCCTGGCTCGGAGGGACCATATGGGATGCCGGGATTCGAACCACCGAATCACTGTCTTCTGCATGCAAGGCAAATGCCCTACCTCTATGCTATCTCTTCAGCTCCTGTCTCGTAACATTTAAAAGTAACATTCCTCCTCAAAGGACATTCCTTACAAAATCACTTAAAACAAACAATAAAACAATGATAAAAAAATCAAGTTGTTTTTGAAATAAAACACATGACTACAAAGAAAAAAACCAGATTTCTGAGAGAGAATGTAGACCAGTGGGTGGGCAAACAAGTTCGACACAAAGAGCCAACATTTTAAACTGTGAGAGTCAGAGGCCATACCACGCAGTGACCTGCCAAAAAAGACAAACACTCACACAGAAGTATAACATTTTAACAATAAATATATTAAACACATATATGCATTTTGCCATTTTGAGTGAGGGTAAAAATCCTGTTCGCCCACCCCTGATGTAGACCATCTTTAATTAAAACTCTAATCAACATATTTATGTGGGACGATAGACTGTCTACACTTCACTAAAAATCTTGCAAATGATTAAGATGGGAACAGAGGCCCTAAGTACTGAGAAAATTGCTGAAAATAAGAATCAAGAACTGAAAAATCAGTTTCTTGAAGATGGAAGCCTGACTTATTGTTGGTCAGAGTCAAGGGGGAGGTGATAGAATCAACAATTAATAGAATTCATTCATCTGGACATTAAAAACAAAAGAAAAATCCAAGAGGGTGGGAACATGATCAATTGGAGTGGCCTCATGATTCCTTTCAACTGCTCTGAATACAGTAATTGGATTACCAATTGACTTATGAACTCAGACAAGCTAATCCGAAAAATGTTTCTTCAACAGGATCTGTTTGTTTTCCACTAAGTATTCTCCATTAAAGTCTCAGCATATGGAAGAAGAAACTAGACAATAGAGAAAGCTCCAGACAATTACTATCTGGATATTATCAAAAAAAGGACCAGAAGGAGCAGTACAGTGGGTAGGGCCTTTACCTACTGACCTGGGGTTCAATCCCAGCACACCCCCATATTGTCCCATGTCCCAACCAGGAGTGATCTCTGAGCACTGAGTCAGGAATAAGCTCTAATCATAGCTGCATGGAAGCCAAAAAGAACACCCACTCCCACCCGCCAAAAAACAACTAGAAAGGTCGCAGTGACACAGCTCAGGGATCAGAGGGACCGCTGCATGCACTTGGGCCCTGAGTGTTTGGGCAACCCGTTTTGAGACACTGCTAAGTCCCGACGAGATCACTAATCACTACTTGGTAGGGACCCCAAGTAAATAAAAAAAAAAAGTAAGAAGTAAATAATAAATAACAGAAGCAACTCCTTTAATACTCCTCTCTTATGAACTTGTTCCCAGCTGGTTCATACCGTGGTCAATTTATTCTGTCCTTTCTAGACTTGCTTCCACATTTTTATTAATACTAAACAATGTCATAATGACATTGTGGGAATACACTTTAAAGATGAAAGACATTGTAATATCATCATTCAATTATACATCAATTACATCAGTACTATGTTTATGATTTATAGATGTTAATATACAAACCCCTAGTTTATTCATGGTGACTTTTATTATATAGCAACCAACTGTATGACCCTATCACATTTTTCCCAATTTGGGGAAAATAACAACTTTCTATTACAGGTATAATGCAATACACATTAATGTATATGTTAACTTGTACATTTATATGAGAATTTCAAGAGTACTGGTTTTATTTTTCTTTTCTTTTCTCTTAATACCTTTTAACCCAGAACAAAAGAATGTATATCAACGATTGTTGTAATTGTTTCATCTAACTATATACTTGCCACTCTGGGAATTTTCTATTCTAGTCCTATCTGTTCTAGCTTAGTATCATTTGAGAAACTTAACGACAAATTACAAGCCCAGCCTGGATAAAGAAGTCAGAAAGAGAAAGGAGACACAAAACCCTGGAAGAAAAAATAAGGTACTTAATAAACAAAGTCAGGAGAAATAATCTCCGAATTATAGAAATTCCAGAAGGGGAAGAAAATGGGAAAAGGGGAAGAGCAAGTAGTGAGGGAGATAATAGGAGAGAACTTCCCTACACTCAGGAAAGAGGTTCTCTACATATCCAAGAGGCAAAAGAGTGCCAAACAAAATAGACCATAACAGAACAACACCAAGACATTTAGGAATCCAAATGGCAAAAACACAAAGAAAGAGATTGTCTCTTTAAAGCAGTAAGGGAAAAAAAAAAAAAAACCTCGAGTATAAAGGAAATAACATAAGAATCAAACCAGATATCCCATTTGAAACAATGCAGGCAAGAAAAGAGTGGAATGACATATTCAAACTACAAAAAAAAAAAGAAACTTTTTTTTTTGTTTGTTGTTTTTGGGTCACATCCGGCTGCACTCAGGGGTTACTCCTGGCTCTATACTCAGAAATCGCTCCTGGCAGGCTCAGGGGACCATATGAGATGCCGGGATTCGAACCACTGTCCTTATGGATGCAAGGCAAACACCCTTACTTCCATGCTATCTCTCTAGCACCCCAGAAACAAATTTTCAACATAGAGTCCACTATGGGAGGGGGGATTAAAAACATTCTCAGACAAGAAAGAACTCGCAATTTTGCACTACCCAACCAACCCTAAATGAGCTACTCAAAGAGCAATTACACAACCAAATCCCCAATTGTAACAACAATCCTACACAATATAATGGCACAATAGCCCTTCCTGTCAATAGTTTCCTTAAATGTCAGTGGATAATAGACTCAGAAGAAAGGGCTCATTATGATAATGTCAGGACAAAAATTCTAATCTATTCATTTTCTGCCTGATTATGCTTGATAATAAAATCTAGCATTTATGTCCACAGATAGCAATGGAATTGAAACTGCATGCCCATGAACTGTTACATAGCTCATTCATTGAATATGTTATTGGTAATCTGTTTTACAATTGTAGGTAGTTCACCATTTTACCATAATGCTCATAATTTTAGATTGCTTTTAGGGAAAGAAAACTGAATGTTCAAGACGTGCTAGACAATATTTCATGGTATAGACTACTCTTATACTGCCTATTAGCATATCACTTAGTTTACTGGACTTGAAAAACTATGATTGTTTTTAAGAATGCTCTATACACAATCTAACCCACAAGAGTCTTTCTGCCAGGAGCAATTTCCTGAGCCTGGAGCCAGGAATAACCCCTGAGCCACTGCCGGGTGTGACCCAAAATCCACACACACACAGCACACACACACACACACACACACACACGACACACACACACACACACACACCACACACACATAAAAAGAAATTAGAAAAATAAGTAAGAAAGGTTAACTAGCAACTGCCTTCTAAGTAATTGGCCATAGATTTCTTATTTTATTTTCGTCAAACTTTTAGTTTAGTAGATGATGCAAATGTGTTTAGAATTAAAATTTCATAAATTATAATTTCAATTATTAAAAAATACTTTTTTAAAGTTTCCAACATAGACTATTTGATCACCATGATCTTTCATAGCATTAGTCAAACAAATACGATTCTGTTACTTTGGCTATGAAGTTCCATGAAAAGCAGTACTTGGCTCAAATCTAAAAGGAAAGTCAAAAATGATTATTCAGCTCTGCGCAGTGAACTCAGCTCCTACAAATTTTAAAGAGATTTTGGCAGCATTCCCCTTTCTTAATAACACTTAAGTATTTCATTTTTCCTAATATATGTGCAAACACCATCAAAGATCAGCCAGAGGCAGTCACTGGGAGTGAGTCATTTGAACATACTCAGTAATAGGAATAAGAATAACTGAAAGGAGACTGAAATGGGGGAGAACTCAGAAGAGAGAGTCATTTGAGGTTTATATTGGCCTTCACAACTGTCCCTTAAAATATTTTAGGGGCCGGAGCGGTGGCATGGAGCGACAAGGCGTCTGCCTTGCCAGCACTAGTCTAGAACAAACCACGGTTCGATCTCCGGGCATCCTATATGGTCCCCCAAGCCAGGAGCGCTTTCTGAGCGCATAGCCAGGAGTACCCCTGAGCGTCACAAGGTATGCCCCCCCCAAATTTTTAATGAGAATACTTATTTTTTAGGATGCAAATGGGTACTTATTTCTAGGACTTTATGTATAATTTCTAACTGTAATATTCAATAGTAGTTCTAATGTTCAGAGATTTTCCACAAATACTATATAAATATATAAAAATGCTATATATCAGAAATCCACAAAACTACGCCTGCCCAGTGAGGCCTGACTGTGAAAAATTGTTGAGTGCTGCCTGTGTGTCGTCTGTCTACTATCCTGTTGCGTGAAACTCTTGGGAGTGGGCCGAGAAAGAGGCTCCAGCAGAGCCACTTTGGCTCCGCTTCGCTACACAGCCCTGCGCTCTTTCTAAGAAAAGAACACCATCGCAAACAAGAAGAAAAAAAATCACACTAAGAACTGTGCTGGATCACTGAAGCTCAGCATTTCTCTCCAGACTGTCTTCTCTGCTGTGTGCTCAGGCCTAAGATTTGTGAGGGCTTCATCCACGGAGGACTCCCCTCCCCTTGGAGGCATGTGGACCCATCCAGAAAGGGCGAATGCCAGAGGAGTGTTCTGCCTGCATCATTTAGCCAATGAATACCACAACACGTAGAAAAACCACAATACAAGTGTGGACAATGGGGAAACAACGCAGGCCAGCATCAGACATAGAGAATGAAGATGACAATTCTGATGACCCAATAATGACCAACCAACTAATCAACCTCTCAGATAAAGACTTTAGACTAGCAATATGGAAGATGCTCAAGGAACTCAAAAAAAAACCATGGATCAAGTTGAACAGAACACTAATAAGAATCAAGAGAAATAGGAAGACAGAAATCACAAAACTCCAAACTGAAATAACATGTCAACTACACAGGCCTGAAAAACTCAGTAAACGAAGTGAATGACAAAATGGATAAGCTCTGGACAGGGTATCAGAAGCTGAGAATAGACTTGGTGCTGTGGAAGATAGAGATACATAACAATTCCATACAGCAGGAGAGATTTGGAAAAAAAACTTAAAGCAAATGAACAGACAATGGAAAATTAGTCAAAGAATGGGAACAGATGAAAATAGAAGTCTATGATAAGCTCAACAGAAACAACTTAAGAATCATTGGAGTCCCAGAGACCCAGGAAGAAAATTTCCAGGAAGAATCAACAGTCCAGAACATCATTAAAGAGAAACTTCCAGACCTAAAGAATATATGTGATCAAATCCTGCATGCTCGAAGAGTACAAACCAAAAGAGACCCCAGAAAAACCACCCCAAGACACATCCTAGTCACAATGACGAATCCCACAGATAGAGACAGAATTCTGAAAACAGCAAGATCAAAAGGGAAATTACGTTCAAGTGAGCATCCTTGAGATTTACAGCAGACCTGTCACCAGAAACACTCAATGCCAGAAAGGAGTGGTGGGATATTGTGACAAGACTGAATGAAATGAATGCTTCACCTAGAATACTGTAACCAGCAAAACTCACTTTCCAGTTTGACGGAAGAATACATGGTTTCACAGACAAAAAACAGCTCAGAAACTTTACAGATTCAAAACCAGTCTTAAGAGAAAAACTGAAAGACCTAATTTAAGACAAGACTAACCAAAAGGACACACCAAATTTCGATATAAGATGGCATTAAATCCCAGGACAATTCTTTCTCTCAACGTCAATGGACTAAATGCACCAGTTAAGAGACACAGAGTGGCTAAATCAAAAAACTCAAATCAACCTTCTGCTGCCTACAAGAAACACACCTGAATAGTCAGAACAAACATAGACTCAAAATAAAAGGCTGAAAATAAATTATCCAAGCAAACAACACCCATAAAAAAGCTGGAGTGGCCATACTAATATCAGATAATGCAAACTTTATACTCAGGAAGGTTGTAAGGGACAAAGATGGACATTTTATATTAATCAAAGGGTAAGTAGAGCAGGAAGAAATAACTCTCCTAAACATATATGCACCGAATGAGGGGCCAGCAAAATATTTAATACAACTGTTGACAAATCTGAAAAATAATATCAATAACAACACAATAATTGTGGGGGACCTCAATACGGCTTTGTCAACACTGGATAGGTCAACCAGACTGAAACCCAAGAAGAATATAATAGACCTGAAAAGAGAAATGGAAGAAAGAGGCCTAATGGATATATATAGGACACTCCATCCCCAGAAACCTGGATACACATTCTTCTCCAATGTACATGGGACATTCTCCAGGACAGACCACATGCTGGCACATAAAACATACCTCCATAATATCAAGAGGATAGAAATTTTGCAGACTACCTTCGCTGACCACAAGGCTCTGAAATTATTTGTGAACACTAAAGGGACTCAGATGAAAAACGTTAACACCTGGAAGTTAAACAGCCTCATACTCAATAACCACTGGGTCCGAGATGAAATGAAGGAGGAAATCAAAGGTTCCTGGAAACAAATGACAATAAAGACACAAACTATCAGAACTTATGGACACACCAAAAGCAGGACTGAGAGGAAAATTTATAACTTTGCAAGCACACATCAGGAAGGAAGAAGGAGCTTACCTGATTAGCTTAATGACACAGCTAATATAACTAGAAAGTGGCCCAACAAAAGGACCCAAAAATAGGGAGACAGAAGGAAATAACAAAGCTGAGAGCAGAAATCAACGAAGTGGAAACCCAAACAACAATCTGAAAGATCAACGAAAGCAGAAGTTGGTTCTTTGAAAAAATAAACAAGATTGATAGACCACTGGCAAAACTAACAAAGAAAGAGAGAGAAACTTGATAACTCATATTAGGAATGAAAAAGGAGAGATCACTACTGATATGACAGAGATTCAAAGGGTAATCAGAAACTACTTTGAGAAACTCTACGCCACTAAAAATGAGAACCTGGAAGAAATGGATAAATTCTTGGACTCTTATAATCTTCCATGGTTGAAGGAAGAGGATGTAGCATATCTAAATACCCCCATCACTATTGATGAAATTAAAATGGTAATCAAATGTCTGCCCAAAAACAAAAGCCCAGGCCCAGATGGATTCACAAATGAATTCTTTCAAACTTTCCAAGAGGAACTACTACCAATCCTGGCAAGACTCTTTCATGAAATTGAACAAATGAAAACACTTCCAAATAGCTTTTATGAAGCCAACATCACCTTGATACCTAAACCAGACAGAGATGCTATGAAAAAAGAAAATTACAGACCAATATCGCTGATGAATGCAGATGCAAAGATCCTCAACAAAATCCTGGCAAATAGGATTCAATGCCTCATTAAGAAGAGCATCCACGGGGCCGGGTAGGTGGCGCTGGAGGTAAGGTGTCTGCCTTGCAAGCGCTAGCCAAGGAAGGACCGCGGTTCGATCCCCCGGCGTCCCATATGGTCCCCCCAAGCCAGGGGCGATTTCTGAGCACATAGCCAGGAGTAACCCCTGAGCGTCAAACGGGTGTGGCCCAAAAACCAAAAAAAAAAAAAAAAAAAAGAAGAGCATCCACTATGATCAAGTAGGTTTTATCCCAGGAATGCAATGATGGCTTAACATCTGTAAATCTATCAACATAATACACAACATCAACAACAAGAAAAATAAAAACCACGTGATCATATCAATAGATGTAGAGAAAGCATTTGATAAGGGCCAACACCCATTCTTGATAAAAACTCAGCAAAATGGGAATGGAAGGAACCTTTCTCAATATAGTTAAAGCCATCTACCACAAGCCAGTGGCAAATATTATCCTCAATGGAGAAAAACTAAAAGCCTTCCCTCTAAATTCTGGCACAAGACAAGGCTGTCCTCTCTCACCACTCCTATTCAACATAGCACTGGAAGTACTCGCTATAGAGATTAGGCAAGAAAAAGATATCAAGGGAATCCAGATAGGAAAGGAAGAAGTTAAGCTCTCATTGTTTGCAGATGACGATACTCTACTTAGAAAACCCTAAAGACTCTACCAAAAAGCTTCTAGAAACAATAGACTCATATAGCAAGGTGGCAGGCTACAAAATTAACACACAAAAATCAATGACCTTTCTATACACCAATAGTAATAAGGAAGAAATGGACATTAAGAAAACAACCCCATCCACAATAGTGCCACACAAACCCAAATATCATGGAATCAACTTGACTAAAAGTGTGAAGGACCTATACAAATAAAACTATAAAACTCTGCTCCAAGAAATAAGAGAGGACATGCGGAAATGGAAACACATACCCTGCTCATGGGTTAGCAGGATTAACTTCATCAAAATGGCAATACTCCCCAAGGCATTATACAGATTTATTGCGATCCCTCTAAAGATACCCATGACATTCTTCAAAGAAGTGGATCAGGCACTTTTGAAATTCGTTTGGAACAATAAACACCCTAGAATAGCTAAAGCCATTATTGGGAAAAAGAATATGGGAGGAATTACTTTCCCCAACTTTAAACTTTACTACAAAGCAATAGTTATCAAAACAGCATGGTATTGGAATAAGGACAGGCCCTCAGATCAGTGGAATAGGCTTGAATACTTAGAAAATGTTCCCCAGACATACAATCACCTAATTTTTGATAAAGGAGCAAGAAATCCTAAATGGAGCAAAGAAAGCCTCTTCAACAAGTGGTGTTGACACAACTGGCTAACCACTTGCAAAAAATTGAACTTAGACCCCCAGCTAACATCACGTACGAAGGTAAAATCCAAATAAATTAAAGACCTCGATATCAGACCAAAAACCATAAGATATATAGAACAACACATAGGCAAAACATTCCTGGACATTGAGACTACAGGCATATTCAAGGAGGAAACTGCACTCTCCAAGCAAGTGAAAGCAGAGATTAACAGATGGGAATATATTAAGCTGAGAAGCTTCTGCACCTCAAAGGAAATAGTGCCCAGGATACAAGAGCCACCCACTGAGTAGGAGAAACTATTCACCCAATACCCATCAGATAAAGGGCTAATCTCCAAAATATACAAGGCACTGACAGAACTTTACAAGAAAAAAAAATCTAATCCCATCAAAAAATGGGGAGAAGAAATGAACAGACACTTTGACAAAGAAGAAATACAAATGGCCAAAAGACACATGAAAAAATGCTCCACATCACTAGTCATCAGGGAGATGCAAATCAAAACAGCGATGAGATACCACCTCACACCACAGAGAATGGCACACATCACAAAGAATGAGAATAAACAGTGTTGGCAGGGATGTGGAGAGAAAGGAACTCTTATCCACTGCTGGTGGGAATGCCATCTAGTTCAACCTTTATGGAAAGCGATATGGAGATTCCTCCAAAAACTGGAAATCGAGCTCCCATATGATCCAGCCATACCACTCCTAGGAATGTACCCTAGGAACACAAAAATACAATACAAAAACCCTTTCCTTACACCTATATTCATTGCAGCACTATTTACCATAGCAAGACTCTGGAAACAACCAAGATGCCCTTCAACAGACGAATGGCTAAAGAAACTGGGGTACATATACACAATGGAATATTATGCAGCTGTCAGGAGAGATGAAGTCATGAAATTTTCCTATACATGGATGTACACAGAATCTATTATGCTGAGTGAAATAAGTCAGAGAGAGAGAGAGAAAAACGCAGAATGGTCTCACTCATCTATGGGTTTTAAGAAAAATGAAAGACATTCTTGCAATAATTTTCAGACACAAAAGAGAAAAGAACTGGAAGTTCCAGCTCACCTAAGGAAGCTCACCACAAAGAGTGATGAGTTTAGAGAAATAACTCCATTTTGAACTGTCCTAATAATGAAAATGTATGAGGGAAATGGAAAGCCTGTTTAGAGTACAGGCAGGGGTCGGTTGGGGAGGAGGGAGATTTGGGACATTGGTGATAGGAATGTTGGACTGGTGATGGGTGGTGTTCTTTACATGACTGAAACCCAAACACAATCATGTATGTAATAAGGTGTTCAAAGAAAATTAAAAAATGCTATGTATATATATATATGTATATTCTGAGAAACAAACAACTAACCAAAAGACAAAAACTCAAGACTTCCATAGGAGAAGTCAAAAAAACAAAAAAAACAAAACAAAAACAAAAAAACCAGGTCACCTAGGAAAGATAACAGAAAAATGAGCCTTCTTCCCCTTCCAGTAAGTTTATTTTCAATCAACAAGTGAGAGAATATCTTTGAAATTCATTCTCAATTAATTGCTAATTAAAAATTAAGGTACAGGTTACCACTTTTTTTAAGCAGACATAAACAGAACCAATCTAAACTTCATCATATAAAATTATAAAAAGCAAAGGATTTATCATTTTATTATGTCTTTTAAATAGAACGTACAGACATCTGGCTATATTTTAACAGAAATCATGTAAAAAAAAGTACATCTATGAGAGCTGAGTCCTTATACTTAATTCCTCCCTACTGGGGAGTTTGCTTGTTGCTTAATTTGTTTTTTGTTTCTTTCTTGGTTTTTAGGTGATACCAGAAGATACTCAGGGTTACTCCTGGCTCAGTGCTCAGGAATTACTCTTGATGGTGCAAAGGGGACTTATCAAACCCAGGTTGATGTGCAAAATAAGCACCTTACCCACTGTACTATTGCTCACACCCTGCTGGGATGTTCTTTGTCTTCTATTTATCAATTAACTTCTCTCTCTTCTCTCTCTTCTCTCTCTCTCTCTCTCTCTCTCTCTCTCTCTCTCTCTCTCTCTCTTTCTCTCGGTTTTTAGGCAACACCTGGCAGCACTCAGCACTCAGGGTATAATAATCCTGGCTCTCTCTCTCTCTCTCTCTCTCTCTCTCTCTCTCTCTCTTTTGGTTTTTAGGCAACACCTGGCAGCACTCAGGGAATAATTCTGGCTCTGTACTCAGAAATTACTCCAGAAAATATTGTATGCCTAGGGTCGAAACTGGGTCAGTACATGCAAGGAAAACACTTACCCACTGTGCTATCGCACCAGTCCCAATTTTTCTATTTCTTAAAATTAAAAAAGAAAAAAAAAGCTATCCATAGGCCAAAAGATAATTCAAGTGGAGTGCATGACTAGATGTTCAAATATATATATATTTGGTTTTTGGGCCACACTCGGTAATACTCAGGGGTTATTTCTGGCTATGTGCTCAGAAATCGCTCCTGGCTTGGGGGACCATATGGGACACCGGGGATCGAACCGTGTTCCATTCTAGGCTAGTGCAGGCAAGGCAGGCACCTTACCTCTAGTGCCACCATGCCCGACCCTAAATATATATATTTTTAAATACAACTATAAATTTTGATTGTAATATCTCCATAGGACTTCCTCTCCCCACCCAAACCATAATTTAGAATTGCCTTTACAGACAAAATAAATTAGAAAGTATACCATACAGTATACATGTTAAGGCGCCAAATATACAATACATTCTAAAGCATATTCCATTCAATGTCTTTTTTTCCTTTTATTTATTTACTTGTGTTAGGGATAAAATCCAGGGCCCAATGACTAGACCATTGAGCTGTACCCCCATCACCATTACTCCATCTGAAAACAAGTATCTGAAATCTAATTGGAAACTAACAACTTGAATCAAAGCCTATCATGTATTGTGTAGATGTGAGTGAATAGTGATAGACGATAAAGGAATAATTCCCTCTGATTATCCTTTTTCTCATTTCCAAATGATCAAGAAGGGGAGATAGATCAAAAGGCTGGAGAAGCAGAATTATGTGCAGATACTCCAGGGTCAGCCCCTAGCACCACAAATGGCAACCTCCCTCATCAGGCAGTGTGGTCTTAATGAATCCACACTTAATGGGGCCTTAAAGCCTCTACACTACCATAGAGGCAAAAACAAAAATAAAAAGACTAAAAATTATTCCATTTTTATAGGTTTTTATAAACAATCTACTTTGAAATGAAAACCTTATCAAAAAGCTTTGTTGAATGTACTCTCTTTCATCTAGAAGTTTATTTTTTCTGTTCAGACCATGGGGTGGCGACTCAGAGGTGATCAGATGGTTCTACTGCCAGGTATCAAACGTAGGGCACCTGTATGCAAAGCCTGTGCTTTTGGTCTTTGCACTATGTCCCTGTTATCATCTAGTAGACAAAATCAGACTTATATCAGAATGAAAACTTTTATAAGAAGAGGAGAATGTAAATTACTCCTTAGTTCTAATGTAACAACTACAATTATTTTCAATTCAATTCAGTACTTGAACTTAGGAAATATATAACCAGTAACTTTATTCATTAGCGTCACAATAATATTTCTTGACAGCTCCAGAATTTCTAACAGATAAGTTTTCCATATCTCTATCAGTGCTTGCCAATGAATGGTAATTTGATATGATAATTTCAGTTTTAATGTATATATAGCAGGGTTTTTATTATTTTTTATTTAAACACCAGGGTTACAGGGTTGTTCATAATACAATTTTCTTTTTCCACAGATAAAGTTGTTCATTATTGAATTCCAGTCAAATGATGTACCACAACCTTCCCCAGTGTGTATTTCTTGCCACTCTCCCTGATGCCCTATCCTCTCCCACAAACTCTTCACTCTCCCTCCTTTTTTTGACACTGGTTTTATATAGCTGAGTTTTGAGGCTATGTTGAAATTCTCAAAAACTACTGTCACCAAAGCAACAGACCTCAATAAAATTTACAAATGGTAATTCTTCAAAACTAAATTATCTGGAGAAACTCAAAATCTCAAAATTCAACTACTTAGTTTCTCCTATAAGCACATATGATGATTAAATTATGATTAGATATTAATACCATGTATCCTACAATTATAATTAGGTATCTGATAATAGTTAATAACCATGTTATAGTTATACTGAGCTATAACTATATCATAGCTTTGTTAAACCTGAGCTTCTCTATAAACTGTCAATCTATTAAAAACATTAATTTAAGAGAGAAGATATGAAAGTGATTTAGCTTAAATTGTATCTTAACCGACAGACTTCTGGCTTTATATATTTTGATTGTGGAGGTTCATATACCGTATTTTCCAGCATATAAGATGACTTTTGAAACAAAAAAAGTCAACCGAAAATCGGGGGTCGCCTTCTAACGCCGAGTATATCCCGAAAAATGTTTCAATATGCCACTAAACAAAAATTGTCTGAATATTGCCACAAAACGAGTTTTCCAACTCGATCCTGTACCAATTACTGCAAGGCTGCTCAGATGCCTCTCTAACTCAGACAACCCAAGCAGGCTTTTTATGCATGCAAATTAGACAATGTTTTAGACCCGAATCTACACTGTAAAAAGCCTACTCAGATTGGCCAGAGTCAGAGAGGAAGTCTATTACAGTAGAACCTTTGAACCTTTGCTTGTTGTGATTGGCTCACTGTGGTACATACAGTTGCAGCACAGAAACGTTCTGTCTGATACAGTGAATAGCCTAAACCTATGTTTTAACTGCAAAATTAGGGGGGCATCTTATATGCCCAGTCGTCTTATATGCCGGCAAATACGGTATTTCATGCTTCCAAAGTTGGAAGGGACTAAATAACTAGAAATTTAAAACACATAGCATCACAAAACAAAAATATTTTTAAAATTTAATTTACAAGTAGTAATGTGAATGTTTCAGTAAATCAGTTTTTAAGTGACAATTGAATGCTATGAACATTTGGCTGAAAAAATAGTACAGTGGGTAGGGCACTTGCCTTAAATATGGCTAATCTGGGTTTGATTCTTGCACCACATATAGTACCCCCAACCCTGCCTGGAGTGATCCTTGAGTACAGAGCCAACAGTAAGCCCTGAGTATGGCCAGGTGTAAGACCCCCAAACAAAGCAAACAAAAAAACCCGCTTATCATTTAAACAAATGCTAACATAGCTTTAATTAGTTTTCCTTGCTAATGGAATATCAGCTAAATATTATCCTTAAGCTGCATTATAAACAAAAATGTATATTAACCACAGATATTCATATCTCAAAAGTAGAAAAATTCAAAATTATTTCATCTATTTCAATAATTCAACGAATATGTATCAAATATCTATGTGTATTGCATTAGTTTTAAGTCCAGAGACCTCTCTCTCTCTCTCTCTCTCTCTCTCTCTCTTACACACACACACACACACACACACACACACACACACACACACACACACACACACACCCCACTGGTGTCAGTATAACTAAACTTAATTTGGGTAGTTATTAATTTGAATTTTCCAAACAGATCCCATTTCTTTCTAGTAGTCTTTGGGTACATAAGTAAATACAGAACTCTTGAGTTAGTTGAAACCTTACATTAGAATGTTCCATGTACTCTCAAGAGATCACTAATTTGGAAATTGCCTCCCCTCATCAACTTCCCTATTCATTCATAGCTTCCACCTTAATTTTTTTCAAGACATCTCATATTAAAATGATGTGTCCCCAACCTTTTTAGGAAGGAGGTTGGGGACATATGGAAATGCTTCTCACTTCATTTCAGTCAAAGAGTTTGTCCTCATCTGGTAACTATTTACTAAGTATGTACTAGCAGTTTGCCAGAAATGGCTTGATAAAGTTTTTAAAAGCAACAACTAGAAATATTCCTTTAGCAAACAAGGATAGGGAAAAAAGTCACTGGTTTAAATGCAGATTAGATCTCATAAATAGTACTTTCAACCTTGTAAGATCCCAAAAGTACCTAAGTACCTAGAGATTCTATTTATAACCATCCTTCCAAATACCCATCCACCTCTTATCAAATTTGCTTTTCTCTAAGCATTAATAATTTAGGATAGAAATAATGAATAGCAACACAAATGTTTTAATATTTGATTTTATAAAAAGTTTTCAAGGGAACAAGAACCTTTTCTTTTTCTTGTTTTTGAGCCACACCTGACAATGCTCAGAGGTTACTCCTGACCCAGGAATTTCTTCTGGTGGTGCTTGAGGACCATATGAGAAGCTAGGATCAAACCCAGGGCTGAGAGCAAGGCAAATGTCCTAAACAGTATGATGACACCAGTCCTATAAGAGATCTGTATTTATTTACTTATTTTTTTAACTAAAGAATATGTTTTGGTTTTTGGGTCTCACGTGGTGATTCCTGGCTTTACACCCAAGAATTACTCCTGGTGGGCTCAGGGGACCATATGAAGTTAGGGATTGAGCACTGGTTGGTCTCATGAAAGAAAATGCCCTATCCGCTATACTATCGCTCAGGTCTCACAAGAGCATTTCAAAGTGTGAATAAAGTATATTCATAAGCTATGGGAAAAGGCAAACAATCATGAGTTAAGTTGTTCCCCTGAGAAAGTTAGGTTCCAAATTGCTAACAAACTACTCACAAACTTTTATAATAGAAAACATTTTTAAATTGGAAATGAGTCATTCTTTATTTTTGTAATTATACTCAATGATCTTAGAAATGATACCCTTAAGGAAATGCCAGTGACTAGTTTAAAATAAAAAAATATTATTCTGAAGATTATAAAACTGTATACAAATCTTTGATATAGTTTAAGGACTGAGTGTGGGAAATCTATAAAGCAGTAAAAGTTTGTTATATTATTTTTGCTGCATTTACTTTTCACTTTAAGCTCAGGATACTGTGTCCAGTAAAGCTTTCTACCATCCAGCCGAGTTTCTTCTTTCTTATGCATAGGTCAATAAACTAAAAAAAAAACAAAAAACAAAAAACAAAAACCCTACAAAAATCCACAAAACAGAACCTGTTCTACAGCTTCTGCAAACATAGAGGAAATATTAGAAAAAGTACAGCCGTTTCATATTATGCCTACTATAAAAACTCTTTAATTTATTTTACTGATACTCTGCTAGTTTTTGTTTCAGCTAAATTATTCTGCCTTGAAGGACTCACTTGAATCAATAACTTAGGACATAGTTTTTGAGGCTTAGAAGTAAAAACACTTAGAAGTTAAAAACTGCTTAGAATAGTGAATCTTTATGCAATGAGTCAGTATAGCAGTTAACATTATATACTTCCTTCTTCCCACAGAAGAATGAGTATAAATAGCATTAAAAGATATAAAATTAGCATATACTCTTCTGTAAATCATACAAATGATTTTATTCAAATATAGATACATATTAAAGGAATTTTTCAGTTCTATCATTTAAATAAATATGTATATATGGCCATAAAAGTTCTTCAGTAGGAAAAAATAATGTGAGATCTTTATTAACTATTACAACATAATCACTACTTTATTAACTTGAAATTCATGTGAGCTCATTTTAATTTGGTATCATATAATTTTGAATTTCCATTACAGAAAAAGTTCAAAAGCATGTGTAACTGTATCTTACATAAGATAAGAGGGGTAATTTAAGGATATCCTTACTATCCCTAATATTTGAATTATGAGGGAATGCTGCAGCTCACAATAATTCATAATACAAAACATAATGATCAACTTTAATATACAGACAACAGTATATTAAAACAGATCACACTTGAATTTTCACTTGAAAAAGAAACATGAAAGAGTATACTGCTATTTACTGATAAATAACAGATAAAAAACCATTTCCAAAGTGAGATATTCCATGGACAGAAAATAGTTGGTAATGGTTCAAGTGCCTTAGGCAACAGAGAAATATTGTTTTGTAGTTGTTGTTTTTTTTTAAATCTCTCCTAGTAACAGCAGTACATCATGCAAGAAGAAACAAGGCAACAGCATAGTTTAAAATGAACATATAAGCATTAGCTTTAAAATCCCAACTAAAGTTACAGTCTTAATTTTTATTCTATTTCTGAAAACCAGTGAAGTTAACCTGGTTGATACTCACCAACTGTTATATAGTCCAGGCTTGTCTAAGCAACAAAAAGTTGATACATGGTGGGGTACTATAGACAGCTCTCTCTTTAACTCAAAGCTCTTTAGATGAAGCAGCCTTTATCGTCCATTTAATAGAGGGTGCCTCCTATCACCAAAGCATGAGAAAAAGTTTCCACGATCCGGTCTTGACTTTCTGTCTCTCTCTGAAGAGTAACAGTTACCACGGGAAAAAGCTAGCAGAAAAGGACCACTTGAACGCTCACACAGGGCAGCTGTAAATTTCCACTCTCTGAGCTTGCGCTCAGATTCCAAGCCTTGCTTGTCTTTTAATCTGTCACAGGCAGTTCTGTTTCTGGTCAAACCAGCTTGCTTATGAGTTTTCTCCCTCTCCAGCACAAACTCAAATACATATGACACAGTCACAGCTCCCTCTCTTCCTCCTCCCTCCCAATCTTGCAACGTCATAGGAATGAGTAGAGCAATTCAACTAGGACAGATTTAATTCTTGACTTAAAAAGAGAAAAAGTCCAAGATAAAGAACTTATTTTTTTCTTTTATCACATTTCTCTTCTTTACATTGTATACTAGTTCATGCATGGGGTTTTGTCAACATGAAACTGGTCTGATCATCTGATTAAAAATGTAAATAAAGGTTTCTAACAAAGGCATGTTGATAGTAAAAATAAACCTCAGCTGCTAATACATTGTTTCCTCAGGGAAGATGCTAGTTCCAATTATAAGAAAGTGTGGCAAGTACATCTCAAATATTAATTTAGTATTGAGATTTTAAAAAATATTAAAGATCTTAAATGATAGTATTCATAATTTAATGTTAAAATACAATTCTGTAAAAAATAATGTATATCAAAATATGGTATATCTTAAAACTTATAACCAACCAAGGGTAAAATTATAAAAACAAAAAATATATTGATACCTGAAATATTAGAGGTATTTATAGCATCCAGGTACAAACCAAATATAATTTAGTTTCTAAAGTGTCCTTAACAACCCTTGCATTATTGGTAATGATGCATAATACTTTCTCAGTTTAAAAAAAAGAGGTTAGATATTAAAACATTGATTTGTTTTCATTATAGAACAAAATATTTAAAATTAAGGATTTCTCTGCCAGTTAAGGGGATAAGGAGCTAGGGAGAATGCTAAATGAGAAGATTAATAACTAGTTTGTCTGGCATTTGTAAGGTTCTTTAAAATTAGGAGGCAAGGAGGGGCTAGAGCAATAGCACAGCGGTAGGGCATTTGCCTTGCACAAAGTCAACCCCAGGCGGAGACTCCAGTTTGATTCCTGGCATCCCATATGGTCCCCTGAGCCTGCCAGAAGTGACTTCTGAGGGTAGAGCCAGAGTGCTTGGGGACCAACAACATGGGATGCTGGGAATCAAACCTGAGCTGGCCATGTGCAAGGCAAGAGCCCTACTCAATATACTATTGCTCTGCCTCTCCACCCCTACCAAAGAGTTCTATTTTCTGTTTCTCCTATTTCCAGTCAAAATGCATAAACTCTTTCAATGACAAATCACCCAAATATAAGGCTTACTAAGAAGTTATTAGATTGCGTGTACTCAGAATTCTGAAAACCTGTTCACTTTTCAGATCACTCAGTACAAGTGCTGACAACCAGATAAAAGAGACATAGATGGAATAGAAAATTATTTACCCAACTGCATCTGATAAGAGATTAATATCCAAGACATAGGTAGAGCTTTACAAGAAAAACATCCAACCCTATCAAAAAATGAGAAATACAAATAGTCAAAAAAGCAGCCTTTATCACTCTACACTTTGGAAATTCAGAAGATTTGGTTGCCTTGGAACAGTGAATTAAAAAAGAGCACAGAGCCAGAAATAACCCCTAAGCACCGCCAGGAATGACCCAACCCCCCCCAAAAAAGAAATATATTTTGAATGATAAAATATGTACATTATCACAATATGGCAGAACTGTTCATGTTTAATCATTAAATTGTGTTGACAAATAAAAGTAAAGTGTTTTAAAGTAAAAACTTCTGGATTGTCAGTGACCCAATGCAAAGCAATTTAGTCAAAAAGAGAAATTGAGGAGCATGTAATCGAAAGCCTAGGATAATGGTTTATCTAGTAAGCAGAGATCACAGATACTGCTAAGTATACTACAATCAGGGAAAATCCTCTCCAACAAAGAACTATCCAGCCCAGAATGTCATGTGCCAAGACCAAGAAACACTGTATTAAAGCTAACGTCAGCCTGAACTTGAACTGAACAATGTTCTCTCTCTTTATGCAATACTTCTTCTGATAATCTTCATTTGTAGCTAGGATCTCTCCATGGTGGCAAAAATAACTCCTGCCAGATTAATATAGCCTAGCTTTGGTCACTGATCTCTAAAGGAGAGGAACCCCTGGGTCTTTCTCTTAGTAATGATATCCAGCTCAGGTTACTGACTGTGGAACAGTAACCATTAGATGGGGTGCTCATAAAACAGCTTCACTCACTGCCAAGTGTTTCAGGGGTGTCTGGTGCAGAACAAAAAAAAAAGGAACAGTGAAAGATTATGAAAGAGCAACCTGAAGTTTTCTATCAAGTTTACTTGGAGTCAATAAGGAAAATATTGGGGGAGATTAACTGCACTATGATTTACTTGCAAAGCATGTATCAGTGGATTCACTTAATTACATCTGGGCATTACATGATACCATTCCTCAATCCAACCTGGTTGCTCAATATCCATTGCTGCCCTTTTCCCACATCTATACTTTCAAGAACAATCCTGCCTACCAGGGGGCAAGTTTTCCAAATGTGACTAAGAGGGCACTCATCCTTGCTCAAACTTGTTTTTTACTGCATCCAGCTCAAAGATTTCTGTTGGTTATTTGTTTCTCAATCTAGTTGGAAGTAGCTCTTTGTGGTTGAGCATCCCATGGCTCATTCATATATGCTTAATCTTCCCCTCTTGCCCTAAGACATACAATAAACCAAGCAAGGAAAAGGACAAACAGAACAGAGAATAAAAACTCCCACATGAATATGGGGAGGTGAAGAAATATCAATCAATAACATATAGCATGTTGTTCCATTGAAAAGTAAGCTGCCAGTCCTTAAGAAGAGTGTTTTAGTTGTCAAACTGGATCCATCTAGTTCTAATATTTTTAAACTGTGAGTTATTCCTCACTATTCAATTATCTCCCAGAATCATATCTGAGAGGATCTTTTGTTTGTTTGTTTGGTGTTCTCGGGTTACTCTTGGCTCTGCACTCAGGTATCACTGCTAGTGGGTTTGAGGACCATATGGAATGTTGGGAATCAAACCCAGGTCCTCTGCATACAAAATAAAAACTTTACCTGCCACAGTATTGCTCCAGACTCTGATGGGATCTTTGAAGGTATAACCTAATTGAGGCTTTCCTAACGAAGCATTCATTTGTTTTACAATCAAACTTAAGGGTCTAGGAGTTGGCAGGAGAGGGAAGTCACAGGTCTTTATTTCTCTGATTTGAATTTCCTTAACAACTGTCTTAGATTCTCAAATGCGCTAGTCATTTTACCTCTAATTTTCTACTAATCAAATTCAGAAGCTTTAAATTTAACCTGCAAGGATTTCTGTCTCTAAAATACTTCAGTGCTTTCTCTGTCCATGTTAAACTGCTTCTATCTTGGTCTTTTTTTTTTTTTTTTTCCTTCAAATAAGTGGGACACGGGACCTGAGCAATAGCACAGTAGGTAGGGCACATACCTTGCACATGGCAGATCTCGATTCAATCCGGCACCACATATGGTCCCCTGAGGCTGCCAGGAGTGAGCCCTGAGCAGCCAGGAGTATGCCCTGAGTACCACTGAGTATGGCCCAAACAAAACAAAACAACCAACCCAACAAGTGGGACAAATTTGTCCTTTAAACATCCTAGATTCCTATAGGTTTTATACAAGTCTACAATGCTCTGTATTCTGAAGCTGGTAGCTCACTCTGCCCAAGGAAAAGACATGGCAGCAGATGTTTGGGTCATTCAGTCCTTCCTCATGCCTTCCTTACCAGTAAAATTTTACAGATCTCAAATATTCTACCTCCTTGTTTTTGTGAATACTGTACTAGTTTAGCTCAGGGCTGTGACCACACTGAGAGGCAAGGAATGGAGATTAAAACCATGGAAATTCTCGAGGTCTCTGTGCATATGCTCTTTTGGTTTTCCTATCTCATATTATTCTTTTTGTTTTGTTCTGATTTGGGGGTGATGCTTATGGATTATTCCTGACTGCACTCAGGAATTATTCCTAGCGGTGCTCAGGGGACCCTATAGGATACTAGGGATCGAACCTAGGCTACCTGGGATCAACACTGGGTTGACCACGTACTAAGCAAGTGCCTTACTCATTGTACAATCACTCCAACCCTGTCCTAATTTTTAAAAAAATTTTGGGTCACATCCAATGGTGCCAGGGGCTACTCCTGGCTCAGTGCTAGGGGTCATTCCTCAGTACTCAGTGTACACACACACACACACACACACACACACACACACACACACACACACACACACACACGTTCTCCAGCCTGCAAAGCAGCCCAATGACTCTTTAGTCTTCCTCATGCTCATTCTTTGTTTCCTACTTCAAACTCTTGAATTTAAATTCTACACAGATATTTGAAAACCTTTTCTTTTTACTTTCTAAATATTGTTCACTACCTTTACCTATGACATTGCTCATTTATAGAAACATCATGAAAAGAGAAGGTTTTAAAATATGACCATGGGAAGGGACCAGAGAAAGTACAGCAGGCAATGCACTTGTTTTGTATGCAGCTAACATACCTGAGTTTGATCCCTACCATTCCATATAGTCCCCCAAACCTGGCAGTAGCAGTCCTTGAGCGTAGTGCAAAAGCCAGCTAGAAGTGAGTCCTGAGCACCACCAAGTATTACCCCCCAAACAAACAAACCAAAAAAAAAAAAAATCTGACAAAAAGAATAATGTCTTTAGAATCTTAGATCTATATAAGAAATATAGAAATAATCTTATTTCTGGGCAAGAGTGGTAGCACAGTGGTAGGGCATTTGTCTTGCATGCGGCTGACCCAGGACAGACACTGATTTGATCCCTGGCATGCCATATGGTCCCCTGAGCCAGGAGCAATTTCTGGGCGCAGAGGCAGGAGTAACCCCTGAGCGCTGCCGGGTGTGGCCAAAAAAATCTTATTTTTATATATATAATCTATATATAGTATATATATATATAGTATATATATAGATTATATAGAATCTTATTGCATTTCATTTGATTGTACTTTATTCATATTAATGGACCACAGCATTTTTGACTATAGAAAGGCAGTACTTTCATAGAACCCCCCTTTACCCTTATTTTGCCTATCTTTTATAAGGTCAATCAAACAATATTCAACTATGTTTCCTAAAAGATTAAACCCCCATTTTTCAGTTCTATTCATTACTTCATCCATTGTACCTATCTCTCTATATTTAACTCCCCACAAAATAGTGCAGTGTCAACATTTTCTCCATAATTTTTCCTAATCAATAATATTGTACTACCTAAACATATAAACTTCGTTTATGTGTGTAGTTATAATTCTACAGTGTGAAAGTATTCCACAGGGTCCCTTTTCTTTAACATACATTAGCATTTTTCCTACAGCAATAAAAGTAAATCAAAACTTAAAATTGTCATACCTTTTTACATTATTTTACAACATATATATTTATCTTAATAATAACAAATATGTAAGAAAGCACATCCATGGTCAGAGAACTAGCTCTCTGGGCTGAAAACATGTTTTGTATATGCAGAAGGCCCAGGTTCAATTCCCAGCACTCTAGGATCCTCCAAACCTTCTGTAAGCAAGCCTCAAGCAGAGCCAAGAATACTCTCAGAACACAGACAGGGATAGGTCAAAAACAAAAACCAAAAGCAAACAAGAGAAAAGTATGTCCATGGTAACACTATTATTTATATACAAAAACAAAAGAAAGCAATTTTAAAATCTATAATTGTGGGATTGGTTATAATTAATCTTGTGGTTACATGTGGTAAAATAGAATTCAAATGTTTACATTAGTTGGAACAGTAGTGATTTTTTTTATTCTTGTATGTTCTCCAAATGTTTAATTAGTATCCAGCAGTCTTATTCTAACTAGCTTTATTTCTAAACTTTGGAGCCTTTTCATGAAGTAGACAAAGTCTTTCATGGTCCTGCATAACTATTGTCCCCTGCTGGTACAGAGCTGCAATGCAGCTGTGATACTTAAACCGGCTAGCATTATATTTTTAAAATGTAATTACTTTATTTAGGCATTGTGGTTACAAAACTGTTCATGACTGAGTTTCAGTCATAGAATGTACATTATCCTCCACTAGTACACATTTCCTGCCACCAATATCCCCACTTTCCCTCCCACTTTCTGGGGAGACATTTTACTTCTCTATATCACTATCTCTCTCTTGCTCCCTTGTTTTTGACACCATTGTTTGCACTATTATTAATGATGGGGTACCATGCGTACCACATCCCCTTTCAGCACCCAATTTTTGTGTTCAGTTTCAACTATCATTGTCACAGTTGGACCATTCACTGCCCAAACTGCATTCACCACTCTGTTGCAAGCTTCCTATCATGAATTGGTCCTCCTGATCCTCATTTCAATTGTCTCTGGCTATTATTACAATACTATCTTTTTCTTGGGGGGGGGGGGGAGGCACACCTGGCAGACTCAGGAGTTACTCTGCATTCAGTACTCACTCCTGGCAGGCTCGGGAGACCATATGGGATGCCAGGGATTGAACCTGTATCCGTCCAGGGTCAGCAACATGAAAGGCAAATGCCCTACGGCTGCGCTATCTCTCAGACCCCTTATTTTTCTTATATAAAACAGATGATTGAGAGTATTCTATGTCTATTCCTCTCTCTCTAACTCATTTCACTCACTGTATCCATCATGAATAAGCAAATTTCATGACTTCATTTTTTTTCTAATAGCTACATAGTATTCCATTGAACCAGTTTATTTATTTTTTTTTTAATTTTTTTTTTATTTAAACACCTTGATTACATACATGATTGTGTTTGGGTTTCAGTCATAAAAGGAACACCACCCATCACCAGTACAACATTCCCATCACCCAAGTCCCAAATCTCCCTCCTCCCCACCCAACCCCCGCCTGTACCCTAAACAGGCTCTACATTTCCCTCATACATTCTCAATATTAGGACAGTTCAAAATGTAGTTATTTCTCTAACTAAACTCATCACTCTTTGTGGTGAGCTTCCTGAGGTGAGCTGGAACTTCCAGCTCTTTTCTCTTTTGTGTCTGAAAATTATTATTACAAGGGTGTCTTTCATTTTTCTTAAAACCCATAGATGAGTGAGACCATTCTGCGTTTTTCTCTCTCTCTCTGACTTATTTCACTCAGCATAATAGATTCCATGTACATCCATGTATAGGAAAATTTCATGACTTCATCTCTCCTGACAGCTGCATAATATTCCATTGTGTATATGTACCACAGTTTCTTTAGCCATTCGTCTGTTGAAGGGCATCTTGGTTGTTTCCAGAGTCTTGCTATGGTAAATAGAGCTGCAATGAATATAGGTGTAAGGAAGGGGTTTTTGTATTGTATTTTTGTGTTCCTAGGGTATATTCCTAGGAGTGGTATAGCTGGATCGTATGGGAGCTCGATTTCCAGTTTTTGGAGGAATCTCCATATCGCTTTCCATAAAGGTTGAACTAGACAGCATTCCCACCAGCAGTGGATAAGAGTTCCTTTCTCTCCACATCCCCGCCAACACTGTTTATTCTCATTCTTTGTGATGTGTGCCATTCTCTGGGGTGTGAGGTGGTATCTCATCGTTGTTTTGATTTGCATCTCCCTGATGATTAGTGATGTGGAACATTTTTTCATGTGTCTTTTGGCCATGCGTATTTCTTCTTTGTCAAAGTGTCTGTTCATTTCTTCTCCCCATTTTTTGATGGGGTTAGATGTTTTTTTCTTGTAAAGTTCTGTCAGTGCCTTGTATATTTTGGAGATTAGCCCCTTATCCGATGGGTATTGGGTGAATAGTTTCTCCCACTCAGTGGGTGGCTCTTGTATCCTGGGCACTATTTCCTTTGAGGTGCAGAAGCTTCTCAGCTTAATATATTCCCATCTGTTAATCTCTGCTTTCACTTGCTTGGAGAGTGCAGTTTCCTCCTTGAAGATGCCTGTAATGTCCTGTAGTGTTTTGCCTATGTGCTGTTCTATATATCTTATGGTTTTGGGGCTGACATCGAGGTCTTTAATCCATTTGGATTTTACCTTTGTACATGATGTTAGCTGGGGGTCTAAGTTTAATTTTTTGCAAGTGGCTATCCAATTGTGCCAACACCACTTGTTGAAGAGGCTTTCCCTGCTCCATTTAGGATTTCCTGCTCCTTTATCAAAAATTAGATGGTTGTATCTCTGGGGAACATTTTCTGAGTATTCAAGCCTATTCCACTGATCTGAGGACCTATCCTTATTCCAATACCATGCTGTTTTGATAACTGTTGCTTTGTAGTACAGTTTAAAGTTGGGAAAAGTAATTCCTCCCATATTCTTTTTCCCAATGATTGCTTTAGCTATTCGAGGGTGTTTATTGTTCCAAATGAATTTCAAAAGTGTCTGATCCACTTCTTTGAAGAATGTCATGGGTATCTTTAGAGGGATGGCATTAAATCTGTATAATGCCTTGGGGAGTATTGACATTTTGATGATGTTAATCCTGCCAATCCATGAGCAGGGTATGCGTTTCCATTTCCGTGTGTCCTCTCTTATTTCTTGGAGCAGAGTTTTATAGTTTTCTTTGTATAGGTCCTTCACATATTTAGTCAAGTTGATTCCAAGATATTTGAGTTTGTGTGGTACTATTGTGAATGGGGTTGTTTTCTTAATGTCCATTTCATCCTTATTACTATTGGTATATAGAAAGGCCATTGATTTTTGTGTGTTAATTTTGTAGCCTGCCACCTTGCTATATGAGTCTATTGTTTCTAGAAGCTTTTTGATAGAGTCTTTAGGGTTTTCTAAGTAGAGTATCATGTCATCTGCAAACAGTGAGAGCTTGACTTCTTCCTTTCCTATCTGGATTCCCTTGATATCCTTTTCTTGCCTAATCGCTATAGCAAGTACTTCCAGTGCTATGTTGAATAGGAGTGGTGAGAGAGGACAGCCTTGTCTTGTGCCAGAATTTAGAGGGAAGGCTTTCAGTTTTTCTCCATTGAGGATAATATTTGCCACTGGCTTGTGGTAGATGGCCTTCACTATATTGAGAAAGGTTCCCTCCATTCCCATCTTGCTGAGAGTTTTGATCAAGAATGGGTGTTGGACCTTATCAAATGCTTTCTCTGCATCTATTGATATGATCATGTGGTTTTTATTTTTCTTGTTATTGATGTTGTGTATTATGTTGATAGATTTACGGATGTTAAACCAGCCTTGCATTCCTGGGATGAAACCTACTTGATCGTAGTGGATGATCTTCTTAACGAGGCATTGAATCCTATTTGCCAGGATTTTGTTGAGGATCTTTGCATCTGCATTCATCAGTGATATTGGTCTGTAATTTTCTTTTTTGGTAGCGTCTCTGTCTGGTTTAGGTATCAAGGTGATGTTGGCTTCATAAAAGCTATTTGGAAGTGTTTCTGTTTGTTCAATTTCATGAAAGAGTCTTGCCAAGATTGGCAGTAGTTCCTCTTGGAAAGTTTGATAGAATTCATTAGTGAATCCATCTGGACCTGGGCTTTTGTTTTTCGGCAGACATTTGATTACTGTTTTAATTTCATCAATGGTGATGGGGGTGTTTAGATATGCTACATCCTCTTCCTTCAACCGTGGAAGATTATAAGAGTCCAAGAATTTATCCATTTCTTCCAGGTTCTCATTTTTAGTGGCGTAGAGTTTTTCAAAGTAGTTTCTGATTACCCTTTGAATCTCTGTCATATCAGTAGTGATCTCTCCTTTTTCATTCCTGATACGAGTTATCAAGTTTCTCTCTCTCTCTTTCTTTGTTAGGTTTGCCAGTGGTCTATCAATCTTGTTTATTTTTTCAAAGAACCAACTTCTGCTTTCGTTGATCTTTCGGATTGTTTTCTGAGTTTCCACTTCGTTGATTTCTGCTCTCAGCTTTGTTATTTCCTTCTGTCTTCCTATTCTTGGGTCCTTTTGTTGAGCATTTTCTAGTTATATTAGCTGTGTCATTAAGCTACTCAGGTAAGCTCCTTCTTCCTTCCTGATGTGTGCTTGCAAAGCTATAAATTTTCCTCTCAGTACTGCTTTTGGTGTGTCCCATAAGTTCTGAGAGTTTGTGTCTTTATTGTCATTTGTTTCCAGGAACCTTTTTATTTCCTCCTTGATTTCATCTCGAACCCACTGGTTATTGAGCATGAGGCTGTTTAACTTCCAGGTGTTAAAGTGTTTCTTCTGAGTCCCTTTGGAGTTCACAAATAATTTCAGAGCCTTGTGGTCAGCGAAGGTAGTCTGCAAAATTTCTATCCTCTTGATCTTATGGAGGTATGTTTTATGTGCCAGCATGTAGTCTATCCTGGAGAATGTCCCATGTACATTGGAGAAGAATGTGTATCCAGGTTTCTGGGGATGGAGTGTCCTATATATATCCACTAGGCCTCTTTCTTCCATTTCTCTCCTCAGGTCTAGTATATTCTTGTTGGGTTTCAGTCTGGTTAACCTGTCCAGTGTTGACAAAGCCGTGTTAAGGTCCCCCACAATTATTGTGTTGTTGTTATTATTTTTCAGATTTGTCAACAGTTGTATTAAATATTTTGCTGGCCCCTCATTCGGTGCATATATGTTTAGGAGAGTGAATTCTTCCTGCTCTACGTACCCCTTGATTAATATAAAATGTCCGTCTTTGTCCCTAACAACCTTCCTGAGTATAAAGTTTGCATTCTCTGATATTAGTATGGCCACTCCAGCTTTTTTATGGGTGTTGTTTGCTTGGATAACTTTTCTCCAGCCTTTTATTTTGAGTCTATGTTTGTTCTGACTATTCAGGTGCGTTTCTTGTAGGCAGCAGAAGGTTGGATTGAGTTTTTTGATCCATTTAGCCACTCTGTGTCTCTTAACTGGTGCATTTAGTCCATTGACGTTGAGAGAAAGAATTGTCCTGGGATTTAACGCCATCTTTATTTCAAAATTTGGTGTGTCTTTTGGGTAGTCTTGTCTTAGATTAGGTCTTTCAGTTTTTCTCTTAAGACTGGTTTTGTGTCTGTGAAGTTTCTGAGCTGTTTTTTGTCTGTGAAACCATGTATTCTTCCATCAAACCGGAAAGTGAGTTTTGCTGGGTATAGTATTCTGGGTGAAGCATTCATTTCATTCAGTCTTGTCACAATATCCCACCACTGCTTTCTGGCATTGAGCATTTCTGGTGACAGGTCTGCTGTAAATCTCAGGGAAGCTTGCTTGAACATGATTTCCCCTTTTGATCTTGCTGTTTTCAGAATTCTGTCTCTATCTGTGGGATTTGTCATTGTGACTAGGATGTGTCTTGGGGTGGTTTTTCTGGGGTCTCTTTTGGTTGGTACTCTTCGGGCATGCAGGATTTGATCACATATATTCTTTAGCTCTGGAAGTTTCTCTTTAATGATGTTCTTGACCATTGATTCTTCCTGGAAATTTTCTTCCTGGGTCTCTGGGACTCCAATGATTCTTAAGTTGTTTCTGTTGATCTTATCATAGACTTCTATTTTCGTCTGTTCCCATTCTTTGACTAATTTTTCCATTGTCTGCTCATTTGCTTTAAGTTTTTTGTCCAATCTCTCCTGCTGTATGGAATTGTTATGTATCTCATCTTCCACAGCACCAAGTCTATTCTCAGCTTCTGATACCCTGTCCCAGAGCTTATCCATTTTGTCATTCACTTCGTTTACTGACTTTTTCAGTCCTGTTAGTTGACATGTTATTTCAGTTTGGAGTTTTGTCATTTCTGCCTTCATATTTTCTTGGTTCTTATTAGTGTTCTGTTCAACTCGATCCATGGTTTCTTGGAGTCTGTTGAGCACCTTCCATATTGCTAGTCTAAAGTCCTTATCTGAGAGATTGATTAGTTGTTCAGTCATTATCTGGTCCTCAGAATTGTCATCTTCATTCTCTATGTCTGATGCTGGCCTGCGTTGTTTCCCCATTGTCACACTTGTATTGTGGGTTTTTCTACGTGTTGTAGTGGTATTCATTGTCTATATGATGTAGGCAGCACACTCCTCTGGCTCCTCCCTTTCTGGATGGGCTGACTTGCCTCTAAGGGAGGGGAGTCCTCCGTGGATGAAGCCTCACACTGGGTCAAATCTTAGGCCCGAGCATGCAACAGAGAAGACAGTCCAGAGAGAAATGTTTGCTTCTGTGATATAGCGCTGTTCTTAGTGTGATTTTTCCTTCTTGTTGCAATGGAGTTCTTTCCTTAGAAAGAGTGCACGGCCGCGTAGCGAAGCGGAGCGGAGCCTCTTTTTGCCCCACTCGCAAGAGTTTCACGCAAGAGGACAGTAGACAGACATAGACAGGTCACACTCACAGTCTTTCACAGCTGAGCCCCACTGGGCCGGTGTACTTTCGTGGATTTTCCCTGCCTGGTGTCACACACAGGGAGCCAGCTTTTGCCGAACCAGTTTATTTAGCTACTCATCTCATCTCAGGCACATGGGTTGATTCTAGATTCTGGATATTATAAAGAGTGCTGCAGTGAATGCAGATATGGCTTTTCTGCATGGTGATTTTGAATTTCTGTAGTATCTGTAGTGACCCCTACTTTTCTAATTTGGTTTATGAAGCCTCTCTATCTCTTTTTGTGACTCTTGCTAATGGTTTATCAATCTAGTTTATGACTCATTTTGAGTCTTAGGGTATATCCCTAGAAGTGATGCAGCTGGATCATATGGAAATTCAATTTCTAGTTTTAGGAGTATCTATCTTGTTTCCCCAAAAGGTTGGATCAACCTACATTCCCAACAGCACTAAATGAGAGTCCCTTTCTCTGCACATCCATGCCAGAACTGGCTGTTCTTATCCTTGTGATGTGTACCAGTCTCTGTGGTGTGAGATGATATCTCGTTGTTTTGATTTGCATCTCTTTGATGATTAGTGATGTGGAACATTCTGCCATGTGCCTTTTGGCCATCTGTATTTCTTTCTACTTTAAGGAAATGTCTATTCTTTCCTTCTCCCCATTTTTGGATGGGGTTAGATGTTTTTTCTTCTTGCTAAGATCAACCAGTGCTTTGCATATCTTAGCTATTAAGTCCTTATATGGTGGCTATTGGATAAATAGTTTCTCCCATTCAGTGAGTAGTCTATATATTAGTCACTGTTTTCTTTGAAGTGCAGAGCTTTTCAGCTTAATGTGTCTCATTTATCTTTATTTCCACTTGCTTAAACAGTGGTATTTCATCTTTGAAGAGGCCTTTAGCTTAAATGTCACAAAGTGTTATGCCTACATTTTCCTCTATGTACTTTAACGTTTCAGGTCTGGTATCAAGGTCTTGAAACCATTTTGATTTGATCTTCATGCATGGCACTAAAGAGAGGTCTGAGTTCATGTTTTTGCATAAAGTTGAACAATTTCCCCCCACTACCACTTGCTGAAGAGGCTTTCCTTGCTACACTTTGTCTTTCCTGCTTCTTTATCAAAGATTAATTAATCGTATACCTGTGGGGGTCAGTCTCAGAATATTTAAGTCTATTCTATTGATCTGAGTGTGTCTTTATTCCAATACCATGCTGTTTTTTTTTTTGTTTTTTTTTTGTTTTTGGGCCACACCCAGCGGTGCTCAGGGCTTACTCCTGGCTGTCTGCTCAGAAATAGCTCCTGGCAGGCACAGGGGACCATATGGGACACCGGGATTCGAACCAACCACCTTTGAACTGGATCGGCTGCTTGCAAGGCAAACGCCGCTGTGCTATCTCTCCGGGCCCCTATCATGCTGTTTTAATGATTACTGCTTTATAGTATAATTTAAAGTTGAGGAAAGTAGTGCCTCCCACCTTCTTTTAGTAAAGGATTGCTTTAGCTATTCATGGCTATTATTGTTCCAAATAAATTTCAAGAGTGTTTGATTTTGAAACACTCATCTTCCTTCTTCCTTCCTTCCTTCCTTCCTTCCTTCCTTCCTTCCTTCCTTCCTTCCTTCCTTCCTCCCTCCTTCCTTCCTTCCTCCCTTCTTCCTTCCTCCCTCCCTTCTTCCTTCCTTCCTCCCTTCTTCCTTTCTCCCTCCCTTCTTCCTTTCTCCCTCCCTCCCTCCTTCCTTCCTTCCTTCCTTCCTTCCTTCCTTCCTTCCTTCCTTCCTTCCTTCCTTCCTTCCTTCCTTCCTTCCTTCCTTCCTTCCTTCCATGGACATACTTTTCTCTTGTTTGCTTTAGGTCAGTCGCATGAAAGGCAAATGCCATACCACTGCGCTATTGCTCCAGCCCCTCAATTCATTTTTTAAGGTTGGCTCTGAGTCATAAAGTTTCTGAGTTGTTTATCTGTGAAGCTATTTATCATTCCATCAAATCTGAAAGAAATTCTGGCAGGGTGAAATATTCTTGATGAGGCATTCATTTTGTTGAGGTTTCTTTCCACTATATTCCATCTCTGCCTTGGACCTGGAGGGTTGCTTTGTGATAAATCTGCTATAAAATCTTAATTTTTTTTCTTTGTATATAATTTTCAACTTTGATAATGTTGTTTTCAGTATTCTATCTCTATTTATGATTTTTATCATTCTGAATTGAATATGTGTAGAGGTGCTTACTTGAATTTCTTTTAGCTGGTACTCTGCAGGCCTCCAGGATGTATATGCAAGCATTCTTCAGCTCTGGGAATTTTCCAGGGATGATATCTTTGACTGTTGCTTCTTCGTAGGGATTTTGTTCCTGGTTCTATGGGACCTCAACAATTCTTACGTTGTTCCTGTTAAAATTTATTCCAAACATCTACAGTCTCTTCACTTATTCTGAAGATATTTTCCATCTTTTGTTTGTTTATTCTGACTATCCAAATTTCTTCTGCTTAATAGAGGTTTATGCAGCTCATCTTCTAACTCACTGATTCTGTTTTCCTCAGCTGTTACTCTGCTGGTGTAACTTTCTAGTGGATTTTCATTTAATCTATCATGTTTTTCAGTCCTGATATTTGTTTGAAGTTTTTTCATTTCTATTCTCATAGCCTCTTGAGTCTTATGGATGTCCATTCCATGGTTTCTTTGAGCTCTTTGAACTGCTTTAACATTTCCATATAGAGATTATGCTGATGTCGTAAGTCTTCAGAACTAATATCTTCAATCACAAGATGTGGTGGGGTTCTGAGTCATTTTCCCAATTTAACCTTTGTAGTATGGTGATGTTTTTTATGTGTTGTTGTGGGAGCTCCTTGAGTAGAAAAAATATGCAGCCAGAGTGAAGCACAGCGGCTATGCTATTGCCTGGGCTCACCTTGTATACAGCCCATCTAGACTCCGTCACCAGAACCTTATTTGGTTCCCCAAGCCCAAGCAGGAGTTATTCCTGAAATAAGATCTGAGCATCATCAGGTATTGCTCAACAATACCCCACTACCACCACCATCAATAGTTATCTCTCCTAAACTAAGAGACACCATGCAGAACAATGAAATTAGAACGCTAACATTAACCACAAAATTAACTTGAAATGCATCAACTTATACATAAGACTTGAAACCATAAAACTCCTAAAGATATTTATCAGTATTAGTCTAGTTTAATCTTTTTTAAAAATGATACCTAAAGCACAAACAAAGGGCCGGAGTGATAGCACAGTGGTAGGGCATCTGCCTTGCATGCATCCAACCCCAGACAGACCTCAGTTTGATTCCCGGCATACCATATGGTACCCCGAGCTTGCCAGGCGTGACTTCTGAGTACAGAGCTAGGAGTAACCCCTGAGTTGCGCCAGGTGTGACACCCCCCCCCAAATAGCACAAATGAGAGCAAAAATAAATAGATCTAGATCAAACTCAAAATGTCTGCAGAGTAAACAGAACAACAAAATTATAAGAAAACATACAGAAAGGGTGAAAAGTTTTATGAACCATCTATTGGGAAAGAGGATAATATTAAAACTTAATGTTTTACCTATGTAAAATATATCTAAGTAAATTCTTTAAATTTTTGCTATCAGTATCCATGGACCAGATGATCCCTATGTCCTGTTAAATGAAAGAGGTGAACCTTTCATAGTCCACACATACCCTGTTTATAGAGCAGATGTGTTTGGTAGTGATGGGAAAATTATAGGGCAGAAGTCCCTAGAACATATAGAACTGCTTGCTTACCTTATACCATTGGCATGTTAAGATTTTTCCATGTGCATAAAAATGTAAATGTAAAAACTTAATACATTAAGTTTCTGGCTAATAAATTACTCACATCTTTCCAGAAAGGCTTTCTCAGGCTCTAGGTATTGGGTAGAATTGTGTCTAACTTTAAAACTAAACTAAGAGCTGAAAAGATAGTTCAGAGGACTGGATTGTATGTTTTGTCCTTTTGCTGTGTTGAATCCTGAGCACACTGAGAGATGGAGCCCCCACAAAAGAGCCTAAACCAAAACCCTAAGCAAGACAATCCTTCAGTATAAGCAGGCCAACCTCATTCTGGAATATTGTTCTGATGCCTGCAGACTGTGCTCACAGCTCTGCCCTATTTCCAGAGTGTGTCTTGAGACCTGTAAGTTAACTTTACTACTTTCTTCTCTGTTGTGCTCTACAATTTGCCTCTTAATTATCCCTAATATATATAATTACATGTAGCATATATACACACATATACATGTAAATATATATACATATATACATATAATTGAGGGGTAGAGGGCACACATGGCAGTGCTTTGGGCTTACTCTTGGCTCTGTACTTAAAGATCACTCCTGGAAGGTTCAGGCAGTCATGAGATGCCAGGAATTGAACCTATGTCAGCTGTATGCAAAGCCCTACCAGCTGTACTATTGCTCTGTCATTCCTAACATATTTGAAACTTTTTTTTTTATCATTCTCACTACTGACCATCCCAGTCAAATTTTTGATCATTTATTATTGAAGAATTTCTGAAATGACCAGCCAAGAGTTCTCCTCTATTTTGTTTAATCCCATTTCTTTTAAACATAACACTTAGATATTGTGGAAATACCACTTTCAGTTATTCTACATCTGAAACAATTATAATAGCTTGCCAGCACCCATCAGAATTAGCCTGAATTCCTGACTCTGACATTCCATTTGAACCAAATCTTTCTATTCCACTTACCTACATGTAACCCTTCATATCATATCAGACCAACAGTGTTGCTCTCGTAACTTCATGCTCCAAGATAATCTCTTCATGTCTCACTAAAGTTTTCCAGTTTTGAGATTCGATGTGTATTACTCAGCTAAAATGCATTCAATCTACATTTCTCATGAAATCTTTCTAAAACAAAGCCACACTCATCATTTGACAAATATTTCAGTCTCCATTAATGCCAAATCTATACTCATGCTGGGAATTAAGAGAGAACAGGGCAAACATTATCCTTTCTTGAAGGTACTTAGGAGTAATCACTATCAGCTCTCTCTCCTTCCTCACAGCTGATGTTCTCCATCCCTGACAGAAGAGAACAGACTTTGACAGGTATATTGCTAGAAAAAGCTTGCTTTTAGTAATGAATGAAATTTTATTACAAATAATTTTCTAATTTGAGTAAGTCTAGTTAGGTCATTTTGCTAAATTTGTTTATGTTTAAAAATAAGTATACAGAGATACATACAGACATACAAAACTACATTAGTGTAGACACATACTTCACTCTAATCAGAATTTTTACCATGTTACAGTGGACTTATCTCCTGTAGGCAAAACTGTATCTTTGGAGCTGAAGAGATAGCATGGAGGGGCGTTTGTCTCTCATGCAGAAGGTCATTGGTTTGAATCCCAGCATCCCATATGGTACCCTGAGCCTGCCAGAAGTGATTTCTGAGCATGGAGCCAGGAGTAACCCCTGAGCGCAGTTGGGTGTGACCCAAAAACAAAACAAAACAAAACAAAAAAACAAAAAAAACCGGTATCTTGGTCTTTTTTTGTTTTGTTTGGGGGCAACACCCTGTGGCACTTAGGGATTACTCCTGGCTCTGAAATTGCTCCTGCCAGGCTCAGGGGACTATATGGGATGTCAAGGATCAAACAGGATTCAGTCCTGGATAGGCCGCTTGCCAGGAAAACCCCTACAGCTGTGCTATCACTCTGGCCCCATAACTGTATCTTGAATTATGAAACTCACCTCTCACTAAAACAACTATGATAGCCACCTAACAGACTGCAAATAAAATTAGACCAAGACTGCATGTTTCTTTGTTGATAATCACTAGGAAGATGTTTGAAATACGACAAGAATGCATATGATTAGCATAATTATGTTATTGTCTTTCTTGGCTAAAATGTCTTATAAACTCAGAGTACCTCTTTGGAGAGCATATGGCAATAGTACTGGGCTTTTCTTCCACACTAACACAATTAGACCTTTGTCTTGAAAGGGGCTACAGGATGAGATTAAATTCTTGGCTTAAAGAAAAAAAGAGTCCTTAGATTAGATAAAACAGTGGGACCTGAATAAATGTTTTATATGTGCATACCAGCTTTACATAGACGACTTAGCACTGTGTTGACACTATTACCTTCCCCATAAGTATTCAATGCCTTGTGAGGGGAGTGTAGTCAGCTAAGGAGGGTTGTCGGCTGCCAAGAAAGCCCTCCCAAAGGGAAAGAGTGGAGGGGTCCATGACCCCAGAGAGAAAATAGACTGGCAGTGAAAAGGTAAAAGGAGAGATGGAGGAGGGGAGCAGGTTTTCTTAGCAGCTATAAGGCCAGCTGGGGAGCTGGGGGGAAAAAAATAAGCAGCTGTCTGGGGAGAGTGAGCTAGCAATCCCTGCTATTAGATTTTTGTTGCTCCCACCCATTAAGATAAGCTGCTGGTAGAAGAGTTCTCCACTGCTCTGGGCCAAGAGAGAGCAGGGAAAGGCCAGTGATTTAGCTAAAGCTGCTGCCAGAAAGGCATGTGGGAGAGTCCTGACATCAGTGGGAGCCTGAGGCAAAGCCCAGGGGAATAAGAGCCATAGGGCTGCAGGTGCTGGAGGAGTATGCTGGGAGAGAGGGAAAAAAAAAAACATACAGCTGCTTTATATGTGGCTTCAATAAAAAATGCAAATCAAGGAGAACCAGAGAAATAGTACAGCAGGTAGGGTGTATTTGCCTCCAAGCATCTACCCTGGCACTACATGTGGTTTTCTAGAGCCCTGCCAGGAGTAATCTGAGCACAGAGTCTGGAATAAATTCCTGAGGACCTCTGGGTGTGCCCCCCAAAAACAAACAAGCAAAAGATCTACAACAGAGATCTTTAATCCTCCAGGGACACTGATGTTGCTGGGGCAGGAACCACAATTGAGAGCCAGCTCTATATGAGATAATCTTCATGTTACTCACAGAATTTAGAAAGTGAGATCACTGGTTGAAAGTTCGCTTTGGTATAGCAAATAGAATTTAATTCTGACTTAAGAATTTGAATTAGTGGGGCCAGAGCAATAACACAGCAGGTAGGGCGTTTGCCTTGCACATGGCCAACCCAGGTTTGATCCCTGCCATCCCATAGGGTCCCCTGAGCCTGCCAGGAGTGATTTCTGAGCACAGAGTTAGGAGTAACCCCTGAATACCACCAGGTGAGAGCCCCCCCCCCAAATATTAATTAGTGAGAGAGAAAAACCTTAAATTTTAGTGAAATTAAATGTTTTTAAGAATGAGAAAATAGGGGCAGGAGCAATAGCACAGTGGCAGGGCATTTGCCTTGCACACGGCCGAACTGGGATGGACATGGGTTCAATTCCTGGCATCTCATATGGTCCCCTGAGCCTGCAAGGAGCGATTGATTGATTGATTGATTTTTGGTTTTTGATTCACACCCAGCAGAGCTCAGGGGTTACTCCTGGCTCGACACTCAGAAATCACTCCTGGCAGGGCCGGCGAGGTGGCGCTAGAGGTAAGGTGTCTGCTTTGCAAGCGTTAGCCAAGGAAGGACCGCGGTTCGATTCCCCGGCGTCCCATATGGTCCCCCCAAGCCAGGGGCAACCCCTGAGCATCAAATGGGTGTGGCCTGAAAAACCAAAAAAAGAAAAAAGAAAAGAAATCACTCCTGGCAAACTCACCGTTCTTCTGCATGAAAGGCAAACACTCTACCTCCATGCTATCTCTCTGGCCCCACCAGGAACAATTTCTGAGCACATAGCCAGGAGTGGCCCCTGAGCACCACCAGTTGTGCCCCCCCCCAAATGAGAAAATAAAAGCAAACACAATTCCACCCTAATAAAAGAAGTCTAATTGATCCATTTATTTAACATTTATAACAAAAACAATGTAGGGCCGGAGAGATAGCACAGTAGTAGTGCATTTGCCTTGCATGCAGCCAATCCAGGACCAATAATAGTTCGATTCCCAGCGTCCCATATGTCCCCTGAGTCTGCCAGGGGCGATTTCTGAGTGTAGAGCCAGTAGTAACCCTTGAGCGTCACCGAGTATGAGCCAAAAACCAACCACCCACCGAAAAAAAAGAAAACAATGTGCCAGACTCCATCCATCATACTGAGAACATAGAAACAAATATGTCTTAGTGACTAAGAAGTGTGCTCTCTAAAGCACCAGGGGCAATGCTCAGCAATAGGCCTACAAAATCTTGGAGTCTAGTACTGGTACACTGATGGAACAGATATAGACGCTTACCAGATGCCAGCAGCCCATCTGCCTGTACTACCCACAAATGATGCTATAAAAATCCAAATGGCTCTTGGCAGAGTAAAGATTTCACATCTTTGTTAAAGAATAAAAAGAGAATTCCCTGACCCAAAATATATGAAACAAACCAAGTTAAATCAAGAATAGCATTTGTTTTCATACACAAGGGGTAGGGAGATAGTTTGTGTCATACCTGGCAGTGCTTAGAGCTTAATCCTGGCTCTGCTATCAGGGAACAATCCTGGAGGTGGGGAACTGTATGGTGGGCTGAGAATTGTATACTGCTTGGCTCGTGCAAGGAAAATAACTACCGTACTATGTCTCCAACCACAAATTGGCATTCTTATTCTTTCATAACAAGAAGAAAAAGGAAACAACTCCAATACTAATAAAAAATTATAAAATATAATACTGATGAAACCACACTATATAAATAATTGAATAAGAAAATTGGGGAGAAGAAAAGCATCTCTGAAGCAAAATTTCCCAATAATTAAGTGGACCTTAATTCCCCACTTTTCTTTTTTGCCATTTTCAGAAACTGAACCCAGACCTTCACATATACCAAGGGTCTCAAACTCGTGGCCTACAGGCCGTTTGTGGCCCTCCATACATTTTGTGGCCTGCCCTAGAGGAATCTTGTTTTGTTTTGTTTTGTTTTAGTTGTTTGGGTCACACCCCCCAATGTTCAAGGCTTACTACTGACTTTGCACTCAAGGATCACCCCGACTTTGCCTCCTGCGGCCCGCAGGTAAATTGAGTTTGAGACCCCTGGACAAAGCAAGTTAGTGCTCTCTCCCTGAGCAAAACTCCTTGACCCCATAATCAGTGACTTCATTTGAGAGTTCATCATGAAAAAGGGATGGTGGTAACCTAATAACAAAGAAATCTAACAAACAACCTGCCTTCTTCAGGTCATCAAGGTCAGTATCGACACTGATGTCACACAAAAGTCATGTCATAAAACAGCATTGACCTTTGTATCTTCCTCCTCAAAACTCATAACTAGGAGTCAGAATGGTGGCACAAGTGGTAGGGCATTTGCCTTACACACACTGACTTAGGATGGACCGTGGTTTGATCTCACAGTGTCCCATATGGTCAGGAGCAATTTCTGAGTGTCATCGGGTGTGGCCCAAAAACAACAACAACAACAACAAAAAAAAAAACAACAAAAAAAACACCTCTTAACCAACCTCTGTATACTTATGAAAGAATCAAACAAAGCCAAATAGAATAGAAGTACAGTCTCCAATGTACCTAACTAGTTGTCTTCAAAATTGCCCTGGACAAAGTAAATGGGAGTGGGTGGTGAAGAGTTAACAATGAAATCAGAAAACTAACACAGCTAAAAAGGTGTCTAAGTGGAGGAGAAGAAGGGGAGGGCAGAGGTGGGGAGTAGTAGAGGAGGGGAAAAAGAAAAAAAGGAGGAAGAAGAGTAAGAAGAGGGGAAGGAGGAAAAGGAGGAGATGATCATCATATGTATTGGAGCAAATAGAACACTGTGTAAAAACAAAAAAAATTGTTTAAATATTGATTAATGTGTAAAAAACTTTCTTCTTTTATTTTTTTTTGTTTTTTTTTGTTTTTTTTTTTTGGGGGGGGTCACACCCGGCAGCGCTCAGAGGTTATTCCTGGCTCTACACTCAGAAATCGCTCCTGGCAGGCTCAGGGGACCATATGGTATGCCAGGACTCGAACCACCAATGTGTAAAAAACTTTCTAAGCCCAAGATTTACTTGCTCCTTCTCCTAGGTACCACATTAGCAATATTTCAACTTTCTAGTTCTTTAAACACTATGCTTGGTCAGAAGCAGAATGTTCAGCTAATCCCTAAATGTCAAGCCAACTCTGAACCTGCTCATGCCAAACAGAATGACTGTGTGGCCCCTAGATAGTCGTATAGTTACCTATTGATAGCTTCTTTTTATTCTTTATACTACATATGTAAATATATTTTTTTAAGTTTTTCCTTTCCACTCCATTTGCAGTTCTCTACAAGAGACTATTTCATAGTGTTAAAATTTGTTTGCAATGACTACAAAAGATAACACTAAAGTAGATAGTCAGAAAGGACGTTTTGCAAAGAATCAAAAGCCATAACCAAAACAGAAAGACCAAGACATGAGGCAAAAAGAAGTTGTCCTGCCTTGACCTATCCCTCGCCTTAAAACTCGCAAAATAAACTCAGTCCAGATTTAAGACTAGCCTGATGCCCCAAATTAAGGTAACTCAGGAGCCCAACCTAACTCAATGGCTAGACCTCCCTTCAAGAGACAATCCAACAGATACCAAGCCCGGCTGAAATTAAGATAATCAAACTCCTGACAATGCCCTAGTAAAGGACTTTTGCCTGTATAGAGAGTTCAAGGCAAGTAGGAAAAACTTAGTAGTTTCCTGGGGACACAGCTCAACCACCCCAGCATGGGTACATAATCTTCTTTATACTTTATAGCAGGGGTCTCAAACTCGCGGCCCATGGGCCGTTTGAGCCCTCTATACAACATTTTGTGGCCCACGGGCCGGCCTTCAAATATCGCAGTATTCGAGATTATTTGCTTACCGAATAATCACAATAAAAATTGCATTAGTAAGAAAAAAATCGCATTAAACATTCGCATACCCTGAGCAGTTTTGTTTGGGGTATGCAAATGTTTAATGTGATTTTTTTTTCTTACTAATGCAATTTTTTATTGCGAACATTCGGTAAGCGAAATCCCTTATGTGTGTGACCCTGCCTCACCCCAACTTTGCCTCCTGCGGCCCCCAGTAAATTGAGTTTGAGACCCCTGCTTTTATAGCATTCTATCATATGTTTGCCAGTCTTTTTTATTTTAAATTTTAGGTGTTGGGGTTACATTTAGAGGTGCCTATCGACTATTCCTGCTCAAGAGGGACCCTCATCAGTGCTTGAGGATTGCAGGTGGTGCTGGGATTGAATAGGGATCAGCCTCATGCAAGGCAAGCAACCTACTCCCTGTACTACCTACCTCTCTGGCATTGCCTGAAAACCTACCTTTTTAAGATTTCTTTTACTTTTGGCCTTTCCTCATTTTTTCTTCCTCTCTGGAGAATTCCACATTCAGAATAAAATGGTCCTCTAAATAAAAATATTTGAGATCACTTTTTGAAACTCTTTTCTGCAGTGAAAGACAAAGAGGCTAGGGGCTGAAGAGATAGCAAAGGAGTAGGCATTTATTTGCCTTGCATACAGCCAACACTAGAGGGACCCGGTTCGATACAAATACCCATATGGTCCCCCAGCTTGCCAGGGGTGATTACTGAGTGCAGAGCTATAAATATGGTGCTTAAATAAAAAGAATTTTTTTTTTTTTTGCTTTTTTGGGCCACACCCAGTGATATTCAGGGTTTACTTCTGGCTGTGCGCTCAAAAAATTGCTCCTGGCAAGAAATTCCTCCCCTGTGCATCCACAAACTACAGAGGCAGGGGCTGCACCCAGAAGACTCCACATGCCAGTTCTTCTGTTTCTCTTCAGCTGGTATGTTGGGGGCTCTGGGCAGGACAGCTAGCCTTAGGCCCCCCTGGGCTGACCACTTAGTCCAGGGGATTGAGATCCCCCCCCCACGCCAGATGGGTCTTCAGGGCCACGCCTGGTAAATCGGGCCCTGGGGGGAAAGTGGGGGAGAAAAATTCCTCCCCTATGCATACTGGACCTCATTCAGGAGTTCTTTTCTTACTAGTATTCATTTTCAAATGTGCCCGCACGACATAAGTACTTTTTAACAACACCCAAAAATATTCTTAATTCTCGACTGTTTCTAGGAAAAAAAAATGGAATTCCCTAGATTTGGAGGATAATATTCAAATAGGTCTCTAAAATCAAGTGTATATGTAGACATGACTTCCTATACAGTAGTCCCTCTCTGATTGCCAAGCCTAATCCATAAACAACAAAGCATATAGCCCCTCTGTTATATTTCCTCTCCCCCACAGCAGAGCCCCTTCTACTCCCTCATCTCCCAATTTGGATTTGTTATCTTCCCCTTAATTAACCCTCTTTACCCTCAGTTCTTTAATTTGTTAGGCACCAAGACCGACCTCCTGCCCCAACAGATTCCGCCCTTTCGCACACCCCTACAAAGCTCATTATTACTCCTTAACTCTCTCACCCCCAACCATCAGTACTCCACATTTACCCTTTTTTAACTTCAGTACTACACAGTTCTAATCCAGACCAAAGTCGTGCATTGGATTAAACAACCCCCAACTATTTCAAAAGACATAAAATGGACACATATGTCTTTTGAATATTTTATGTGTATTTTCTTTAACAGCTATAACTCTTTCTAAATATTCTTTTACCATGACAATTCTACCACTTTTTATCTTGTCTTCTCTTTGTGAGCTGTTCAATAAGGAATTTTGGTGGAAGAGTACCTCTGTTTAATGCTTATGATTGAACCATGTCATGGGGATTGTTGGACTTGTTCTTATGGCCCCCATATGCGCCAATAATGCCACGTGGCATTGTTCCTTGTTTGCATAGGCACAATTAAAATGGAAAAATACTATACATACAAATAAGTTCTTATCTAATAGAGATTGGAACACACTAATCTCGTAGTGCAATGGGGACCTTACACCTGAACATTGATATAATGACTTAGCACAGGCTCAGAAGAATGGGCATCCTCCATTTACCCCTGAACCAGGGAAGCTATCTACGAAACATCCAAGGTTTTTTATAAACAACACCTGAAGCAATCCTCTATCAGGGAAGACTGTACCACGGCTCTGACATCGACCTGCTCAAAAGAGACTTCCCTTAACACTAAAAAGACCTGACAACAACAACGACCTGCTTACAGGATAGGGTTCTCTGCATTGCCCTTTAATTATGAGGTGAAACGAGAGGACTCTCTGCACCATCCTGACTGCAATATAAAATAGGCAGACTCCAGGATCATTAATACAGAAATATAATACCAACAACAGAGACTGTGTGAAAAATAAAAGTGTATTGGCACTACAGACAATGACCTGGATTGGACAAACTAGTTTGCCTGAAGCCTAGAGTTGGTCTTATGCCAGGAAACTTCAGGGGTAGAGTATCCTTGTATTTAGGCCAAGGCTTTTCCTTTCCATGTCCCTCATATTTTGGTGGGCCTATGCAAACAGTAATTGCCACTCTAACATCGTTTTTACTGTGCTTCTTTGACTCTAATCCTTAAGAAAAAAACCCACTTAAACTTTTGAGGTTAACTTAAACTAATATGCATGTGCATGGAAATGTAAAAAGTACTTTGCCTTCAATGTTTAAGGAGTTACATAAGTTTTATGGTTTTAGATTGCTTTGTGTGCTGCTAAGAAATATTATGTACTACAATCTGGGGGCTTGAGGGACAAAGTACATGGGATTGTACATGGGATCTGTTTTATTTTTCTTAATGTTCTTTGGCTGAAAGTTCAAAGTTAAGATATCAGCAATGGGACTACTGAGAATTCTGTTTATGGGTGATTGTCCTTCCACTGTAACTTTACCTTGTCCTCTTTCTTTGCATCTTTGTTCTCATAATTAAAAATAAAAAATTAATAAAAAAAAAAAAGAAAAAGAAAAGTCTTTTTTTTGGGGGGGGGGCCACACCCGGTGGTGCTCAGGGATTTACTCCTGGCTGTCTGCTCAGAAATCGCTCCCTGGCAGGCACGGGGGACCATATGGGACACGGGATTGAACCAAACACCTTTGGTCCTGGATTGGTACTTGCAAGGCAAACGCCGCTGTGCTATCTCTCAGGCCCAGAAAAAGTCATTTTTGCAAAAAAAAAATTGCACCTGGCTTGGGGAACCATATGAGACGACTGGGGATCGAACCACAGTCCCGTCCTAGGTTACCAGGAGTAAGCCCCTAAAATCAACCAGGTATGGCCCAATTAACCCCTCCACCCTAAAAAGGTCATAGGTTATCCCAACCCAGCAAAAAAATTAGTATCGATTTTTTGGGGGGACAGACTGATAGCATAATGAATCGGTATTTGCTTGAATGCAGCTGACTGGGTTCCATCCCCCAGGAGTGATTTCTGAGCGCAGAGCCAGAATAACCACTGAGCGTCATGGGTCTGGCCCAAAATCCAAAAAAGAAAAAAGAAAAAAAATGGCATTTCAATAAGTCATATAAATGTGGGAGGTGAGCAGTTATCATGTGAATTCTTCAGCAGCTCAATGAATGTCTGTTTTCTACCTTTCCCTCATCTCTCTCCTCTTAGGCTTGGAGCCTTGCAGTAGGAAGTTGCTCTATTAGTTCTTTGTTGCTTCATAACACATCACTCCAAAATTAGTTTCAAATACAGACATGGGCCAGAGTGCTAGTCCATCCTAGGCAAATGCCCTATTGTTTGCGCCACCGCTCCAGCCCCAACTTGGTTCTATTTTTTAGCAGGAAATGACTCTCACTTACTCTGGACTCTACCCTCTACAGTGTACACATTGGACTCTGAGTCATTTTTCCTTATTCCTGCAAGGGAGATGTTATCAGCTAAATGCTTTTTCTCAGTCTGCTGCTTTATACATTTGGGGTTTCTGATGCTTCTTTCTATTTTGTATTGTCTTCCTTAATCTGGGGTGGGGGGCTGTGACCTGTTACCATATGGTCCCCCAAGCCAGGAGCAACTTCTGAGTGCATAGCCAGGAGTAACCCTGAGAGTCACTGGGTGTGGCCCAAAAAACCAAAAAAAAAAAAAAAAAATATGTGTTGTTAAAGCTCTCTTTAAGAATGTTGGAAGTCAGGGTTTCCTTCCATTAGACAAAGCACATACACAAATATCCTTTTCAGAGAAGCCCTTCCCAACCTTGAGCCTGTCTTGAGATGTTTGGAAGGCTAAGGATCATACAGTCAAGTTATGAAAGCAATTTCTACTGAACATCTCCTTCAAGCACATCAGGCAGCTTTGGAATCTTCCTCACTAATGAGTTCAACAAAACTAAACCCTTTGAAGGAACAACTTCCCTCCCCTACCAGGGGACAATCCTTGCTCAAATGGAACCATCAAATGACTCTTTAATGGCTCTTGTGTGGTTTCCTCTCACAAACCATTTTGACTTGCTATTCTGATGCTTGGGCAATTTGATAAAAGTTGCCTCCTCAACTTCTGGGGCTACTTTCTTCTGCTGTACTCTAGGAAAGGTTGCTTAAAATCAGTTTTTGATATCCCCCACTCCAAGTACTCTTCTTTTCAGTTCTGTATTCTTGAGTTTTGTCCTTTCTCTCCAGTGCTCATACAGGAAAGGATTATTCATCTACCTCTGCTCCTTGCTTTTCTTCTAAGATTTCTCTGCATCAGCTTCTGTTTAATTTCAATGCCAGCGATTTCTTTTCTTTCACCCTTGCTGATTAATCTGATTCCTAGAGTCTTCAAGCACTTATTTGAATTTATCCTGAGCAATTCTGTAAGGTAGATTTTTAGTCAAAAAGCATTTTTGCATCTTGGCCTTAGTGTCTTTTTTTTGGGGGTGGGGGGGGGGGCCACACCTGGCGCTGCTCAGGGGTTTCCTGGCTTTTCTGCTCAGAAATAGCTCCTGACAGGCACGGGGGACCATATGGGACACCGGGATTCGAACCAACCCACCTTGGTCCTGGATCGGCTGCTTGCAAGACAAACGCCGCTGTGCTATCTCTCCGGGCCCCAGTGTCTCTCTTTTTTTTTTTTTTTTAATAGGTTTTTCTTGTTTAATGTTTACTGCTAAAGACATATTTACAAAATAAATGAGTTCCAAAGTTTTTTTGCCTGATCTTCAGCTGACTCAGAATCCACAAAGCCAAATTTCCCTTGATATACCAATTCTAACATCTAGAACAGCAAGGTCGTGTTCAGCAAAAAGACTTCTGACAACCATTTTTATTTCAGGAGAAAATTTGTGGAAGTTCAGACTTCCAACAGACTGAAAGACTTAGTTGATTCATTGTCCTCATCTTCATCTTCCTCATCCTTATATTCCTCCTCCTCTATTGAACTCTTAGCCACTGAAGGAAAAGCATTTGTAGGAACTTTCTCCTCTTTGGCTAGAATGAGTATCAGTAGGTTCTTTCTTTGAAGTTCTCTTCATCTTCCTCCCTTTTTTGGCCTTTCCCTTTGGCACTAGGGGTTACTCCTGACTCTGCACACAAAAATCACTCCTGGCAGGCTCAGAGGACCATATAGGATGCCAGGGATAGAACTGGAGTTGGACCATTCAAGGCAAATGCCCTACCTGCTGTGCTACTGCATCTTCCTCCTTTTTATCTTTATTATTGTCTTAGTCATTTGAAGCAGGATCAACAACAGCTGCTTTTTTCAGGGCTGTATCAAATGCAAACACAACTTCACCTTCATCACTGCCATCTTCATCTTCTTTATCATCTGATCATTTCATGCACTTGGGAAGCACCAGAGTTTGTATCTCTTGATCTTGCTCGCTATGCAATTACATTAAGCCAATGAACTATCTTCTGGGTAAATTTCAAGGGGAGATTTTTATTTTTTATAATGTCTTTATTTAAACACTGTGATTACAAACATGGTTGTAGTTAGGTTTCAGTCATACAAAGAACACCACCCCTTCAACATTGCAACATTTTCACCACCAATGCCCCCGATCTCCCTCCTCCTCAACCCCCTGCCTGGATTCGATACAGCATTCTACTTCTGTCACTCATTAATATTGTTATGGTAGTAGTAAGTGTAGTTATTTTCCTAACTGCACTCACTTACTCTTTGTGGTGAGCTTCATATTGTGAGCTGGTCCTTCCAGTCATCTCTGGGCATTATAAACATAATGTCTCTTGGGCCCCGGAGAGATAGCACAGCGGGTATTTTGCCTTGCAAGCAGCCGATTCAGACTAAAGGTGGTGGTTCGAATCCCAGTGTCCCATATGGTCCCCTGTGCCAGGAGCTATTTCTGAGCAGACAGCCCAGGAAGTAACCCTGAGCACTGTCGGGTGTGTGGCCCCAAAACCAAAAAAAAAAAGAAAAAAGAATGTCTCTTGTTTTTCTTAAAACCCATAGATCAGTGAGATTATTCTGTGTGTGTGTCTCTCTCCCCCCCTCTGGCCTTATTTCACTCAGCGTAACAATTTCCACGAACATCCATGTATAGGAAAATTTCATGACTTCATCTCTCCTGATGGGTGAATAATATTCCATTATGTATATGTAACAAAGTTTCTTCAGCTTTTCATCTGTTGAAGGGCATCTTGGTTGTTTTCCAGAGTCTGGCTATTATAAATAGTGCTGCAATGAATATAGGTGTGAGAAGAGACTTTTGAATCGTATTTTTGTGTACCTAGGGTATATTCCTAGGAGTATATAGCTGGATCGTATGGGAGCTCAATTTCTCGCTTTTTAAAAGAATCTCCATATTGTTTTCCCATAAGGCTGGACAAGATGGCATTCCCACCCAGCAAAGAATAGAAGTTCCTTTCTCTCCACATCCCTGCCAGCACTGACTGTTCTTGTTCTTTGTGATGTGTGCCAGTCTCTGTGGCATGAGATGGTATCTTATTGTTGCTGTGATTTGCATCTCTGAGGGGAGATTTTTAACTTCACCCAAAGCTATATGCCTCTTCAAGGTCTGATCAGGACTTCAACCTTCTGCAGGAATCCAAGCAATTTTCTCCAGTCTACAGTTCTACATGCACAAGTTAAGAGGAAAACAAAATTCCATGACTGAGGTGCGAGAGCAATATTATAGGATTTAAGGTTCTGGCCTTGAATTCAGCGAGGCACAGGTTTGATACCAAATCCTCGCAGGGTACCCCAAATACTGCTGGGAATAATCTTTGAGTCACAGAGTCAGAGGTATCCTGAGCACTGCAGGATATGGACCAAAGCCAAATAAAATTAGTGAAACTATTAAATTAGATACTTAAATTAGAGGATGCATATTCAATATCTCTTAACAATTCATATTGCTAAAAATTAAAAATCTAGGGGCCAGAGGAGAGATAGCAAGCTTTGCATGCAGAAGGACGGTAGTTCGAATCCGGCATCCCATATGGTCCCCCGAGTCTGCCAAGAGTGATTTCTGAGCTCAGAGCCAGGAGTAACCCCTGAGAACTGCCAGGTATGATCAAAAAAACAAAAATTAAATTAAAAAAAATGTATTTAAAATTTTAAAATCTATTAATATTTATGCAAATGCTTAGTAAATTTAAATCTGAATGATATTCCTGATAATATTTTTTGGGGGTCCACACCTGGTGATGCTCAGGGGTTACTTCTGGCTATGCACTAAGAAATTGCTCCTGGCTATAGGGGACCATATGGGACATTGGGGGGGATCGAACCTCGGTCTGTCCTAGGCTAGCTTGGTTATTTCCACTCCAGAAAAGCCTGTCCTTTCTCTTTTTTTTTTTTTTTTTTTTTTGGTTTTTTTTTGGGCTACACCCGGTAACGCTCAGGGGTTACTCCTGGCTATGCGCTCAGAAGTCGCTCCTGGCTTGGGGGACCATATGGGACGCCGGGGGATCGAACCGCGGTCCGTCTCCTAGGCTAGCGCAGGTAAGGCAGGCACCTTACCTCCAGCGCCACCGCCCGGCCCCCTGTCCTTTCTCTTAAAGCACACACTTATTTCCCCCTCTCTCACCTCTCAAAATTTTCTCAATAAGTTTATTTTTGCCTAGGCTAGCGCAGGCAAGGCAGATGCCTTACCGATTGCACCACTGCTCCGGTCCCAATATTACTGATAAATTTTTATTGTGTTATTATAGTGCACAATTCTGTTAAGAGCATTTAGAATCTTAAGAGGAACATTAATTAGCTTACCTTAAAAGTTGTAATTCATGTGGAACTGTGTTTCAACTTTCTCAACCTTTACTGATAATTAACACAGTCTCTGAAAAAAAGAAAAGTTGCAAAATTAATTTTTAAAATGTACAATAGGCTTGCTCTTTAAGTCTCTGTCATTATCTCTTGAACATATCTTTCACTTGCTTGTCTATTTCTTTGCTTGGTTATTTCCACTCCAGAAAAGCCTGTCCTTTCTCTTAAAGCACACACTTATTTCCCCCTCTCTCACCTCTCAAAACTTTCTCAATAAGTTTCAATAAAAACTGTCCTGCGTCACACACACAAAAGTAATTTATAATAAATGTCATATACTATTATATAAACAAAACTGTAAACCAACTGTCCACCTAATAAAGGGCCGGAGCAATAGTACAGAGGGTAGGGTGTTGCCTTGCACACAGCCAACTCAGGTTTAATCTCCTGCATCCTATATAGTCCCAGAGCCTGCCAAGAGTGATTTCTGAGTGCAGAGCCAGGAGTAACACATGAGCACTGCCATGTGGACCAAAAACTAAAAAAAAAAAAAAATGTTGACATGTGATTAAAAAGAGGCAAATTGGGGCTGGAGAGATAGCATGGAGGTAAAGCGTTTGCCTTTCATGCAAGAGGTCATCGGTTCGAATCCCAGCGTCCCATATGGTCCCCTGTGCCTGCCAGGAGCAATTTCTGAGCATGGAGCCAGGAGTAACCCCTGAGCACTGCCGGGTGTGACCCAAAAACCACCAAAAAAAAAAAAAAAAAAAGAGGCAAATTGTTGGTTTACAATTTATAACTTGGTTTCAGTCAAAACAAAAACCACTTCTGGTTTCTTTGTAAAACAATATCAATACCACTTTTAGCCTAGATAGCTCTGGCCTAAAAGCTGTTGTTTTGTTTTATTTTTATTTTTGGGCTACACTGTTTGGTGCACAGGAGTTACTCTTGGCTTTGATCTCAGAAATCAATCCTGGCAGGCTCAGGGGACCAGATGGAATGCTAGGGATCAAACCCATGTTGGCCATAGCACTCTACCCACTGTACTATCACTCTGGCCCCATGTTTATTTGTTTTTCACTCAGCAGTGCTCAGGGCTTACTCCTGGCTCTTTGCTTAGGGACCGCTCCTGGCAGTGTTCAGGGGACTATATGCAGAGGCAGGAATCAAACTTGGTTCAGACATATGCCAGGCAAGTGCTTCTCCTTATGTATTATGTCTCCACATCTTTAGGTGGTTAACCTTTAAAAATTAGCATTGGGGGCCAGACCTATAGCTCAGTGGCAAAATGTATGCACCATGTGTTTGAGGCCAGGGGGTTGCTTCCTAGTAACATCTCACCCCTATATAAAAGTTTCAATTTGCTTCTTTCAAACAAATTGAGTGAAAATATTGTATTATCAGAGGAAATAAAAACAAATTAAGATGTAGAGTAAATCTCCATTTAGTTCTTTTTTCCATAAGAGGAAACAACTTATTTAAAGTCAATGTTTACCAATAGATTGTGCAAAACTTAGACTTCTAAAATAAGAGATTTTAAAGATTACTTATGCTTTTAACAGCATTATGGAAACTCATGCCTACTAAATTTTTCCCTTTATCTTCTAACTTTCATTTTTCATCTTTCACTAATTTCTGTCATCAACGACAACTTGTAAAATTTCCTTCTCCAACACTTATGTAAAACTGACAAGTGTTTGTTGTACTTTCCCATCAGAAACAGAGGAAACTTACACTTCTCTCCTTTAGTACATTGCTCTTGCATGAAGAACATATAAAGCACTGACTCTGGGTCTGCATCTTTATTTTCGGAGCAGCATGTACAGGTTTAAATAGAATATTTAGCTCCTGGTGGTCTTTCTTCTCAATATTTGATGTATATCCTGCAATAATGTGGTAGAAAAAGTAAAGGCTTTGGAATTACATGGATTTGGTTTTAAATTTCAACCTCCCACTTAGTAACTCTCTAATCTGGAGCAAATTATTTGATTATTTGACCTCTCCAAACCTCTTAGGAAAATAATAGCAAAAATCTCAATGACTGATTGTAAAAGTCAAAAACCAGGGGGCAGAGTGGTAGCCCAGTGGTAGGGTGCTTGCCTTTCACATGGCTGCCAGGACAGACCTGGGTTTGATTCCTGGAGTCCCATATGGTCCTCTAAGCCAAGAGTGATTTCTGAGCACACAGCCAGGAATAACCCCAGAGCATCACTGGGTGTGGCCCAAAAAACAAACAAAACACAAAAAACAAAAACAAAAACAAAAAACCTAAAAACCATAGCATATATATGCGTATTATATACATAAATATGTAAATATAGAGTACAAATAAAATGGCCACCGTACGTGTACTATATTATGGTAGCTGTTCTTTAATGTAATTCTGTACTTGATTTTCACTTTGTTCAATATGTTAAAGGACCAGAGAAAATTTTCTAAATTTATAGCCTTGACAAAGTTTTGGTTTTGTTCAACAATTAATGCGACAATATACTTAAAATAGCACTGTAATATTAATTTAAAATATATTTCACCATGAAGGCTGAAGTCTTATGCCAAAATCTATGTTCCTGAGCTGCTTTCTGGTGTAGTTACAACACCAAAATGCTAGAATTATATTATATAAACTTGTTTCAGTTCCTATTTAATCTTTATTTCCATACTACCTATTTAACTTATTTAATTTCCCTCACTCCCTTTGTTATCCATATTGCCATGTCCAAAGATCTCACACTTGTATTCAGTGTTTACATGCACTAGTTGACGTACACTGGGATTCAAACACTGTGGCACTGGGATTGACACTGACAATGCCAGCAGGAACTGCACTCCCAATGAAGGATGGTGCTGAGATACAAAATCACCACCTCATGCACAGAAGGTTCTACCACTAAGTCACATTCCTTAGATCCCAAAATTTTATGTGTGACTATGAAAACATACAAGATTCTAGGTCACAAAACTCTCCATGCTACGTATAGAAATCTCTCATGTTGGTCCTGTTCTTATTCCCTCCTAGTTACATCTCATAATTTTTTTTGTTGTTGTTTTTTTTTTGTTTTTTTTTTTTTGTGGTTTTTGGGTCACACCCGGCAGTGCTCAGGGGTTACTCCTGGCTCCATGCTCAGAAATTGCTCCTGGCAGGCACGGGGGACCATATGGGACGCTGGGATTCGAACCGATGACCTCTTGCATGAAAGGCAAACGCCTTACCTCCATGCTATCTCTCCAGCCCCACATCTCATAATTTTTAAACATATCATTCTGCTTCAGTTTGTGAGATTTTCGACATTTATTTATTGGGGGTGGAGTTTCCCAGGACCCAAGGGGTCTGAACTAGCGGTGTCTAAAGGGTCAGTGAAACAGTGCTATTTCAACAACAACAACAACAACAACAACAACAACAAAAGAAACAGTTCTTGTTTCAGCATAGGTGTCGGGGCCACCAGGGCCATGTTTGGTGGAGTTGAAGATCCACAAAGACCATACCCATTAGTGCTCAGGGGACCAAAGTTGCCCAGACCTAATTTGGACCTCAGGCATGTGAGGCATTGCACATTGACACTTTAAACTACTTTCCAGGCACCTAGTGGGAGAAAAGGTGTTCCAATGTTGGATATCCTGAACTCAGTCTATTTCTAGTTGTCCCAATCATTTACTCTAATAAAGGAAATGCTATTTTGACTTTCTAAAATTGCCTGTTTAAATTTTGGGACAGTAGAATGTCTACAGAACAAATTATGAGAAATTAAATGTCTAACGAACAAATCCATGTGTCATTTTGCTACATATTGTCAAAAATCTTCCCCAGGCTTTATATCCTGAACAGTAATGAATCAAAGTGTAAGTTTCTCCATAATCCAAATTTATAATTTTGGAGCGGAGAAAAAGCTTCAACTTAGCTACAAGTTTTAGTTTATCTATAACATATACTTCTCGTATATGGCAAATTAATATATAACATGTCATCTGCATTTTTCTTTTTTAATTAATTATATTCGATTTTGAGGGGCCATACCTGGTGGCACCCAGGTGTTTTTTCGGGCCCTGCACTCAGAAATCACGCCTGGCAGGTTCAGGGGATCACATGGGATCCCAGGAATTATAACTGGTCTGGCCAAATGCAAAGCAATTGCCCTACCTGCTATGCTATTGCTCTAGTCTCCTCAATTTTTACTTTTATTTATTTATTTTTTGGTTTTTGGGTCACACCCGGCAGCACTCAGGGATTATAACTGGCTCTAGGCTCAGAAATCGCTCCTGGCAGGCTCTTGGGACCATATGGGATGCTGGGATTTGACCCACCGTCCTTCTGCATGCAAGGCAAATGCCCTGCCTCCATGCTATCTCTCCGGCCCATCATTTTTTATTTTTAAGTTTTTGGGTTCCTAATGATTTTCAGGACTTACTCCTGGTGTTACACTTAGGGGATCATATGTGGTACTGGGAGTTGAACCCATGTTGATCACATACAAGATAAGTGCCTTACCAACTATACTAACTCTTTCGTTCCAGCATTTTTTTCTACAAACTCTTCATGTTTTTTTTTTTTTCCGGCCACACCCGTTTGATGCTCAGGGGTTACTCCTGGCTAAGCACTCAGAAATTGCCCCTGGCTTGGGGGGGACCATATGGGACGCCAGGGGATCAAACTGCGGTCCTTCCTTGGCTAGCGCTTGCAAAGCAGACACCTTACCTCTACCAACTCGCCAGCCTCATATTTTAAACCCTTTTATTTCCTATTAATAGTCATAATAAATAATAAAGTCATTTATTTTATGGGACTTTTAAAAATCAAGATTAGCTCTTTGTAATACAAATTAAAATACTAGCTTTATCATTTCTCTTTCAACTTTGTTCATGGCATTTGGAGGGGGGAAGAATTTGGGCTACATCCGGCAATGCTCAGGGGTTACTCCTGGCTGCTCTGTACTCAGAAATTTCTCCTGGCAGGCTCAGGCTATATGAGATGCAATCAAACTCGGGTCCATCCAGGGTCGATCACATGCAAGGCAAACACCATATCGCTGTGCTGTCTCTCCAGTTCCACTCATGGCATTTTTTTTAAATCATGTAAACATGACTTTAAATATAGTGGAATTATGGAGGCTAGAGCAACAGTACAGTGGTTAAGGCACTTGCATTGCATGCAGTCAACCCAGGTTTGATTCCCTGAGCACTGCCAGGAGTAATGCCTGAACACAAAAAAACAAAAGTAAGCACTGAACATATGCAGGTTGGCCCAAAAACAAAATAAACAGAACAAAAAATTTAGTGAAATCAATCCCTCTTTTAATTTTTTCTGGGATTGAGAAATTCTAGAAAATCTTTGTTTTATAACTTTGCATGTTGCTATTGAGAAGTTTGTTCCACATCCTTTTATTTTCTTAATTTTTATTTTTATAAAACATCATGTAAAACATTGCAGATTTCATAATATGTGGCACAATTTTCTAGTAAGGGTAGATGTGTATGTTATTTTTTCATATTCTAAGAAAAGATTTCCTTAATCAAGATGTTCAAATCCTTTAACATAGTAAGAATTAACTCCAGAGACAATCTGCCTCTTTCCATCAAATTCTAAAGTCTTTCCTTGGTCTGGTTAGAGAACCTAATGAATGCATGCTATTGCCATTCTGGAGATGAGCAAGCACATTTCCATTATAGATTCCTGGGGCAGAATCTCAAACTGCATCATAACAAGACAACTCAGGACAAATACTGCCTGCTAGAACCCCTAAGGATGACAGGGCACCAGCACCTTCCCTTCAAGCTACATACCAACCAAAAAATGTCATTTTTCCTGCCTTGAGGATTTTTGTTTTTTTGTTTTTGTTTTTGGTTTTTGGGCCACACTCGGTGATGCTCAGGAGTTACTCCTGGCTATGCGCTCAGAAATCGCTCCTGGCTTCGGGGATCATATGGGACACGGATCAAACCAAGATTCGTCCTAGGTCATCCATGTGCAAGGCAAACACCCTATCACTGTGCCACCATTCCAGCCCCCCTGCCTTGAGTTTTTAATATACTTAAAGTCCAGTTGTTTTAACAAGACTTGAGGGCCGGAGAGATAGCACAGGTTTAGGGTGTTTGCCTTGCATGCAGAAGGACAGTGGTTCAAATCCTGGCATTTCATATGGTCCCCAGAGCCTGCTGGGGACGATTCCTGAGCATAGAGCCAGGAGTAGCCCCTGAGTGATGCCAGGACCAAGAAACAAAACAAAACAAAAAAAGTTTTAACAAGACTTGATTTATTGCTGGCCATCCTGAATTAACTTTCCAAGTAGTCTTTTTCAATATGTTGATTTATGTCTGCTACAACATTCAAGATATTTCCATGGAATAATTATGATAAATTATTTTTCTTAGGAACTCTAATACTACATACCTCTCTCAATAACTTTCTGCTTTAAAAAAAAAAAAAACCTTTTCTTCATTAATCATCTCTAATTACAGTTGGCATCATTTATTTCCCCTGTTTTTTTGTTTTATTTTTTGGGTGGGGTCCAAACCTGGTGACACTCATTCATTCAGAAATCGCTCCTGGCTTGGGCAACCATATGGAATGCCAGGGATCGAACCCAGGTCCTTGTGGGTCAGCTGCGTGCAAGGCAAATGCCCTACTACTGTGCTATCACTCCAGCCCCATGTATTTCCTTATAAGGTCACATCCAGGGGACCATGTAGCCAGGGAGAAAACTTGAGGTTCCTGCATGCAAAGCAAGTAATTAATTCCACCCTTTGAGCTTTTTCCCTAACACAGATTAAACTTCTTTCATTTTTTTTTTTTGGCCACACCCAGCTGTGCTCAGGTTTTACTCCTGGCTCTGTGCTCAGGGATCACTCCTGGCGGTGTTCATGGGACCATATGATGTGACAGGTATTGCACCTGGGTTGGCACATGCAAAGCAAGTCTCCTCCTACTGTACTATCTCTCCAACTCTAACTTTTCATTTTTTTAGTCTTCATGTCTTTCTTCAACATTCCTTATAGTCACTAAATCTATTCTCTCTCCCTTAAAAACCTTGAATTTCAGCTTTATGTTAATGGTTTTCTTTTCCCTCATTTCCTGAGCAGAAAATTCACTTATTCTATCTTTCATATTGTCTACGTGACAATTTAATTTGAGATTAAGACTTTATCCCTAGAAAAGTTTTTTGGAGGATATTTAGTTCAGGCAGAACTATTGCAAGACTGTTTACTTAGGTTGACAGGTAAATGTTTTGTGGGAGACCTCAGTCATCAGATGAAATGTTTTTACTCATTGTGTTTTCTCCTGGTAAAAAACATGGATTTTCTCTTACATTTTCCATCATTTTACAATATTTTCATTTCTTAATAGGTAATATTAGTATGTGAAAGAAAAAAGACAAATATTTATGCAACTATAGTATATAAAAAATAATTAAATTTTATGACTTCAATTTTTCTGATAGTTCTCTAGTATATTTCATTGTATTAATATCCATAGTTTCATTATCTGTTCTTGGGCACTTGAGTCATTTACAGCTTCTGGGTATTGTGTATAGTGCTTCAATGAACATAGTGTACACTGTGAACGATGGGTGCTCAGACATTGTACAACTGAAACTCAATTACCAACAACTTTGTAACTATGTATCTCACAGTGATTCCATCTTTTAAAAAATGTAAAAGAAAAGAAAAATGAAAAACTATTGGGTTAAAGTTTTAGTTCAACCAAATTTTCTAGGTAAGCATGACAATAATCTTTCGTTTCTCTCTCTCCTCTCTCTGATGTTCTCTCTCTCTCCCCCTCCCTCCCTCCCTTTTCCCTCCCTCCCTTCCTCCCTCCTCCACTGACTCACAGTTTCAAAATGGAAATCTCAGAAGGAGAGGGCCAACCAAGTCTCTGCCTTGCTAAAGCAGCACCAACTGCGACTTTGCCCACCATCACCACTCATCTACAACTCTCTCCAGAGATACAGATCTGATCAAAACTCCAGGTATGCCAGTATTTGGGCTGATATCAGGACTTTTTTGGAGTGAGTGTAGAAACTTTCCCATCCTTCTCATAATCCCTGAAGGCCTGGCAACTGAAAATATGCCACACAAAAGCTGCAGTATCAGCAATAGTGCTTGGAATTCCTGGACAGCAATTCCTGGAGCAACTCCAACTTTTTTTTAATACTTTCATCACCATAAAAGCACACCAATTTAGGGGTCAGAGAGATAGCATAGAGTTAAGTCGTTTGCCTTTCATGCAGACAGTTGTTCGAATCCCAGCATCCCATATGGTCCCCTGTGCCTGCCAGGGGCAATTTCTGAGCATAGAGCCAGGAGTAACCCTGAACGCTGCCGGGTGTGACCCAAAAACCAAAAAACAAACAAACAAAACACCAATTTAAATGCCAATGTGTATTTGAAGCCACCTAATATTCAGAAACAAAAGAAGTAACAAAAAGATCAAATAACAGCAAGAGCTTACTAAACCTAAACCTTCTGACAATGATTTAATCATGACCTCTTTGCAAGATACAAAAATTTTCTAATTTTCTTGTTGCTATACTTTTTCTTTGCTTTGTTTTGTATTGGGGTCAGACCCGGCAGCACTCAAGGGTTACTCCTGGCTTTGCACTCAGAAATCACTTCTGACAGGCACGGGGGATCATATGGGATGCCAGGATTCGAATCACCATCTATCCTGAATCTGCTGCATGCAAGCAAATGCCCTACCACTCTGCTATCTCTCTGGCCCATTCTTTTTTTTTTTTTTTCATTATTTTGCTCCACTTACCTGGAAACAAATGTATTATGATCAACTATGCCAACTATGTGATATATGGTTTTTAAATAATTTATATATGTATATGTATGTATATATATATTATATAAATATTTTTTTTTTTTTAAACTGGAGAGTCAAGTCCTGGAGTCACTTAGCGTTACTCAGCCATGATATTCCAGAAGTGATACCTGGTGATACTGAGGGTACCCTACATAGTGCTGAGGATCAAAACCCAGTTAGATATTTGCAAGACAAATGCCTTACTATCTCTATAGTCTCTTTGCACTATAATTTTTGGGAGAAATGTAGAGTTGTCATCAATCATAATATAGCCTATGATTGAAAATGCACAAATATGGGGCCAGAGAGATAGCATGGAGGTAAGGCATTTGCCCTGCATGCAGAAGGAGGGTAGTTCGAATCCCGGCATCGCATATGATCCCCCAAGCCTGCCAGGAGCGATTTCTGAGCAGAGAGCCAGAGTAAACCGAGAGCGCTGCGGGTGTGACCCAAAAAAAAAAAAAAAAGAAAAAAGAAAAAGAAAAAGAAAAAGAAAAGAAAGAAAGAAAGAAAAAGAAAGAAAGAAAGAAAGAAAGAAAAGAAAGAAAGAAAGAAAGAACAGAAGAAAGAAAGAAAGAAGGAGGGAGGGAGGGAGGGAGGGAGGGAGGGAGGGAGGGAGAGAGGGAGAGAGAGAGAGAGAGAGAGAGAGAGAGAGAGAGAGAAAGAAGAGAAAGAGAAAGAAAGAAAGAAAGAAAGAAAGAAAGAAAGAAAAAGAAAGAAAGAAAGAAAAAGAAAGAAAGAAAGAAAGAAAGAAAGAAAGAAAGAAAGAAAGAAAGAAGAAAGAAAGAAGAAAGAAAGAAAGAAAGAAAGAAAGAAGAAAGAAAGAAAGAAAGAAAGAAAGAAAGAAAGAAAGAAGAAAGAAAGAAAGAAAGAAAGAAAGAAGAAAGAAAGAAAGAAAGAAAGAAGAAAGAAGAAAGAAAGAAAGAAGAAAGAAAAATAGAAAATGCATGAATAATTGATAGATCGATTTTTTTCAATTACATAATTGCAAGAATTATAGTTGTGCAGAAACTTCCTTTTTGTCAAGTAGAAGTAAATAAAAAAATTAATTAGTTAAGTGAATGAGTTTATATGTAGTGCTAGGGATTGAAATTGGGCTTTATATGCAGCTTAATTTTTGTTGATATTATACTGTTTTTTGTTGTATATCTTAAAATATAGGATCATCTCTTCATTTGTATGTAAACACATCATACCATTACCAATGTACCAATAACCCTCTATTATAGTCTACTGGACATCCCTTCAGCTCCCTTTATCTACTTTTCTGTAGTCAAAATCTAATGGTTTGTTTCTCTTATTTTTCTTTGATTTTTGTTGTTGTTGTTCGGTCATATCCAGCATTGTTTGGGGCATATCCCTGGCTCTGTACTCAGAGATCACTCCTATAGAGGTGCAGAGGAACGTATGTGGTGCCAGGGATCAAATTCAGGTCAGCTGTGTGCAAGGCAAGCACCTACACACTATATTATGACTCCAGCCCACTCAGCATTTTATGTATGCTAGGCTACAGTGTCTATGCTTATAATATATTTTATTATTTGGAGGAAGGCAACACCCAGTAGTGCTTGTGGGCTACCCCAACTCTGTGCATGGGAGTCACTCCAGGTGGTGCTCATGGGCCAAACCTCCTATCTGCAAAGTATACTCTCAGTTCTTACAGCAACCTTTCCAGCACATCTTATAATCTATTTTAAGATTAAAATAGATAGGCTCAGGTTGTCTACATTATTACATTATTATTATTATTACATTATTATCACTCATTTTTAATTTTTCTATCTTGTTGCTTCTCAGTGGGTTTTTTAATTTTTCCTTTTGGGCACATAGCTGGCATACCTGATAGTGCTAAGATGATGCTACTAGCAATGCTTGAGACCATGTACAGGTATTGAACCCAGGACTCTGACCGTAAAACATGTATTCCACCCCCTTCATCTATATCCCTGGCCTTTAATCACTACTTGGTATTATTTTTGGTTTGGGGGTCATATGCAGCAGAGCTTGGGAACTAGTATAAGCTCTGTGTCCAGGGGACATGTAAATACTCAGGATTCTTGCAATGCATATACTTAGCCCAGTGAGCGATCTCTCTAGCCTCTTCTTTAACTTTTAAAATGTAAGCATTCCAAGTAGGACCTGAGAGCAGTGTTTAATTTCATTATGTTAAATTAAATTTTATTCAATATTTGGTCACAACAGAATTCATTTAAAAGGTGTTATAACGATGTATATTTTTAATAGCTTGAATCACTTCTAAATTTTTATTATATTATGATTCTAATGAATATTAATCTCTATAGGTAGTCACAGGAAGACTGATAGATACTCCAGATTATAAATTAATAAAGGATATTATAGAGCTACTGGGGGGAAAAATGGATTCTTAAAAATTATAAGAGATTTGAGCCAGCAAGTAGACCTTTTGCCTTGCACAAGACTGACCCAGGTTCAATCATGGCATTCCATGGTCCCCTAGTTCTATGCTGGGATAGAACCCAACAGTATTGGGGGACCATATAGTGTCCAGGATTATACTGTAGTCATCTTGTTTTAATGCATATAGTATCTCTCTACCCCAATAATTAGTATTTTATTTATCATGACAACGTTTGTATACACATAAATTTTGGAAGAAATCTTACTCTTTTGTTGTAATAGATAATGCAGTTAATGGTTGTTACCGAGCTTTAACTGCAATGTCAGAAAGCATACTGCTTTTGAAATTAATATTTATTTTACTAAATGGCCCAGCTCCACAATTAATCTTCAAAAGAACACAATATCACCAAATCTTCCCAGGTAGACTGGTCCAGGCTACAACTGCGTGTGAGACCTTCTCCAGATGTGGGCAGGTAGATTACTTTCTCGGCCTAAAGGTACAGTTAAGTCCTCAGTCACACCCAACACAGTCCCACAGAGCAGCCCACAAATTGACCTTATCAAACTGCCAGGCAAGCAAATTGTTCCAGATCTATAGATCCTGGACCATGCAGCCATATGACTCCAAATTTACATTACTGTCATCACAGCAAATCTGATAAAAAAGTTATTTAAACCACCAAGATCAATGAACCTAAATAACACAGAAATTTCAACTAGCACAAAACAGTACAGACGATCTTCAATGCATTAATAACACCATATAATAATCACTACTGACTTTCTTTTGATTTAAGTTTAGATAATTTCATTTGCCTAACCAATATTTTCTCTCTTAGGATAAAATACTGTACTTTTGGGCCAGAGAGACAGCACAGCAGTAGGGCGTTTGCCTTGCATGCGGCCAACCCAGAAGAAACCCGGTTCAATTCCATACATCCCATATGGTCCCCCAGACTGCCAGGGGTGATTTCTGAGTGCAGAGCCAGGAGTGACCTCTGAACCTCCAATGGGTGTGGCCCAGAAACCAATCAATCAATGAATCAATAAATGAAGTTTAAAAAAAATAAACACTTGGAGCTGGAGAGGTGGCGCTAGAGGTAAGGCGCCTTGCAAGTGCTAGCCAAGGAAGGACCACGGTTCAATCACCCTGTGTCCCATATGGTCCCCCCAAGCCAGGGGCAATTTCTGAGCGCTTAGCCAGGAGTATCCCCTGAGCATCAAACAGGTGTGGCCCCAAAAACCGAAAATAAATAAATAAATAAATAAATAAACACTGTACTTTTATAGGCCTATACAGATTTCCCCCTTTAAATCTTTAAATGTTCTTAATTCCCTTCACCCTTACTAAAACTTACATTTTTTAAACTGTTATCAGTGATAGAGAAGACATGAGCATTACCATAATGAGACTCGAATTTAATGCAATGTACTTTAGATACCAGAATTAAAAACTTAATAAGTAAATAGGCATTATATTATGTTGTATTAAATGATTTGAATTTATTTACATAGGTTAAAATCATCAGAATCAGGGGCCAGCGAGGTGGCGCTAGAGGTAAGGTGTCTGCCTTGCAAGCGCTAGCCAAGGAAAGGACCATGGTTTGATCCCCCTGGCGTCCCATCTGGTCCTCCCAAGCCAGGGGCAATTTCTGAGCACTAGCAAGGAATAACCCCTGAGCATCAAATGGGTGTGGCCCGAAAAACCAAAAAAAATACCATCAGAATCAATCATCACAAATTGACTTCTATTCAAATATTTTCTGAAAATTCCATTTGCCATTCCTTTCAGTTTTGTTGAAGCAAGCAATATAGGAGCTGGAATGATAGCACAGCAGTAGAGCGTTTGCCTTGCATACGGCAGAACCAGATGGACCAGGTTCAATTCCCAGCATCCCATATGCTCCCCTGAGCCTGCCAGGAGAGATTTCTGAGCACAGAGCCAGAAGAAACTCCTGAGCACTGCTGGGTGTGGCCCAAAAACAAAAAAGGAAAAGAAAGGAAAAGAAAAGAAACAAGCAATATAAAATCAATTTATTATATGCTAAGGGGTCAAGCTGGGGAGTAGTTAGAAAATTGGGTGTATTGGTTGAGGGAAGGCCACATTGGTGCTGGGACTGGTGCTGATTATACCATATACCTGAAACAACTGTATTATGAACAACTTTGTAAATCATGGTGCCTTAATTTAAAATTATATACACATATAAACATTTATCTCAGACTAGAAAGTAGCAACAGTCTGATATCTTATTCACAAGGTTCCTTTCTACCAAGAGGTCAGCAAAGGTTGTGGCTTGGTAAGACCAGAAACCCCAGGACATATGGAAGCTCAAGAAACAAGGCTTATAGGCAGATGGTGACATCTGAAAAATGAACAATGAAAGAAGGGCTGGAGCGATAGCACAGTGGTGGGGGTGTTTGCAGCTGCCCAGGACAGACCTGGTTTCAAACCCTGACATCCCCTATGGTCCCCAAGCCAGGAGCAATTTCTGAGTGCAGAGATAGAAGTAACCCCTGAGCATCACTGGGTGTGGACCAACCCCCCCCAAAAAAAAAAAGAACAGAGAAAGAAAGGCCTCCTGAGTCATGAGAAGTCACTAAAAGCTTGACTGTAAATTTCTTAATGAAAATGACAACAAATTAAAAAGATTATATGGCTATTTCTATTCTTACTGTACTTAGGAATGTGGATAAAAATGTATTTCACAGGGGCCAGAGTGGAGGCGCAATGGTAGGGCGTTTGCCTTGCATAAGACTGACCTAGGATGGACCGAGGTTCGATCCCTTGGCATCCCATATGGTCCCCCAATCCAGGAGCAATTTCTGAGCACAGAGCCAGGAATAACCCCAGCATCACCGGGTGTGGCCCAAAAGCCAAAAAAAAAAAAAATGTATTTCACACTAGCCAAAATCTGGAAACAATCCAAGTACCTAAGAATAGATGACTGGATAAAGAAACAATAATACATGTACTTATTGGAATAATATATATTGAAATACAGATTGGAATAATACTTGGTCATAAAAAAGACAAAGTCATATAGTTTGCTGATAAATAGGTGGATCTGTAAAGTATCACACTGAGTGAGCTGAGTCAGAAGAGGGACACATAATGATCCCACCCATGTGCAGGATATAAAGAAACATAGTCAGGGAAAAACTATTGCCACTGAGAGGGGAGAAGTGGAAAGGAGAAATCAGGTAAGAGAATATTATGACGATGAAAGAGAGAAGACTCTGAGGACTGGGTGCTAACAAACAGCCAAAGGGACATACCTGATACACTATCAGTAACCATATTATAAACCACAGTGCCCAAAAGGGAGAAGAAAGCTGAAGGAAAGGAAAAAATGTGTCTGCCATAGGAGGTTTACTGTGGAGCAGGATTCAAACAGGGTGGAGGAAGGACACTGGTGAAGGGATTGGTGTTGGAACATTATACACCTGAAACCCAATTATAAGTAAATTTATAATGTTGTAGTTCATAGTGATTCAATATACACTTTTTAAAATGTGCTGCAGTTACATATCATTTTTATAAAGATAATTCTAGTCCTCTTAATCATTTTTGAAGTTTTGCTTTTAATCTGTGAGCTGAATTAGATTTGGATTCTTTTCAATATTTGGCTCTGGCTTTCCAAAGCAAATGTCTCTCTGGTTTTTCTTAATTACTTAATTACTTGAATTAAGCATGGAGACTATCCTATTCAGAAGTCTGACTACACTTGGACCTGTCTGTCCAAATTAAATATTTCACATGATAATAGCCCATGACTGAACAAAAGTATTGAGATGGACTAGCTTTCAAAATGGAGGAAATTGGTTCTTTAATGAACATTCCAAGATCAGAACATGGATGACACATATCCTAAAATAACGAGAATGATCTGCCTTCCAAAGAGATTTGTAAGTCACAGTACCTGGCTATCTTATATCTTATATCAGTAGCATCTTATATTCAGGTTCTTACAAATGGACTAACCACATGAATCTCAACCTTGGACCAGAGTGATAGAATAGTAGGGAAGAGAAAGAAGGAAGAAATAAGGAAGAAAGGGAAGGACGGAGAAAGAAAAGAAATGAGATAATAAGTATATGCATCCTTTCTTCCACACAAATCAAAGTCACTCAAAAAATTAATTAAAAAATACTATCTTTTAACAGTTCGGTTTTCAGATCTCATAAAATTTATCCTGAAATCACACAATGCTATTTCTCCTTTGTATGTAGTGTATGTTGGGGAAGGGGGCTAACCAAGTGGTGTTTAGGGAGCCTGAGAGTACACTCCAGAAAATCCTGAGCCAATCAGATTACACATTCAATGCTAGTGATTGAGAATACAGGTTATTAAGGGTTCCTAGGACCAAACCTGACAGAAATAGGGGAAACGGCTCTTCAGGGTCACGCCTGGTAATGTTCAAGTGCCCATGCCTAGTGTAGGTAAAGCATATACCTTAATTTCTCTACCATCTCTCTGGTCCCTCTAAATTTTTTTTAGCTGAGGGAGAATGAGAGAGGTAGTTCAAAGGGCTAAGTGCATGCTTAATTATGCTGGGGGCCCAGATTTGATCCCTAGCACTACTACATCTCCAAGCACCACTGTTACAGCATAGTTGGAAGGTACCCCCAAAAACAGCTGAATGTGGACCAAAAAACAAATAATAATAATAATAATAATAATAATAATAATGATGATGAAAGGGAATCATTCTCTCATTTCCTTTCTCTCACTCTAGAAAGATTAGATAGAAGATACTTATCCTTACAAAAGCCTCCCTTGAAATTATTTGAACAATATACATCTGATAGAGCTAATATCCCTCATATACATATGTGCATATGTATACATATCCACTCATAAAAACAACTTAAAAAATGACCTGACATTTTAAAATAGCAATTTATTTTAAAAAATGAGTTGACTAGAAATTTCTCCCAAGAAGATACACAGATGGCCAACTAGTACATGAATAAGTGACTATCATCACTGCTTATGAAGAAAATAAAAATGGAAAAGACAATGTGCTATTGGAGCCTGAGTGATAAGATAGTACAGTGGGTAGCTTGCCTTGCAAGCATCCAACCCAGGCTCAATCCCTGACATTCTATATGGTTCCCAAGGCCCACTAGGAGTGATATCTGAGTGCAGAAACAAGAAGATGTAAGCCCCTGAGTACCACCAGGTGTGGCCCAAAGACATAATAATAACAATAATAATAATAATAATAATAATAATGATAATAATAATAATAATATAAAGGCAATGAGCTCTATAGCCTCACACCAGTGAGAAAGGTTCCTGTCAAGGCCAGAGACAGCCAGCGCTGAAATTTGATTCAGTGCAGAAGGTATTGTAAATTGGTAGAAACAGTGTGCAGAATTCTCAAAAACTAAAAATAATTACCATATGAATTAACAATGTTATTTGTTGGTATTTATCCCGAGAAACGTAAACACATGGGTCCTCAAAAAGATGCATGCAGTCCTATGTTCACTGTAGCACTAGTTACAAGAGCCTAAGTCTGAAAACATCTCAAATGTGCCAAAGATGAGTGGATACAGAGCAGATAAAATTGTGAAAATATACACAATGAATTATAACTCAGCAACAAGATATTTTGCCGTTGGCTCAACATAAACTAGAGGGGAATCATATTAAAGTAAAGGAGGAAAAAAAATACCACCTCATTCTTAGTATATAAGGAAACAAAGAAAGGGACCACAAGACAATATCCGAAAAAAAGCCTTATATTCTGGGGGACTGGCATAGAGCTCAGCTTTTAATCCCAGGGCACACTGACAACAAATAAAATTTGAGACCTTGATAACAAAACTCAGTTGAGCAAGCGGGCAGGGGTCAACTCTGCTAGGCCCCTGGAACAGCCATGGAAGTAGAGCGCCACTTCAGTGGCGGGTGTGGTGCAGTAACAGCCTACGCCCATAGCATAAACATTTAAGGACTATAAACCCTGACACCGTAATAAAAAAATAAATAAATAAATAAATAAATAAAGCAAGAAGCAAAAGCTCCCCGGACCCATGACGAAGCGAGCAAACAAGTAAGCTAGCATGCAAGGCGGACCCAGATGTTTTTTAAAATCTTCAACAGGTCCTGGCCAGAGCAATCCGATCAAACTGTACCTTTATTAGCACGGTTTAATGCAAAGACTACCAGCCCCCTTATTATTAGCACGGTAATGCAAAGACTACCAACCCCCTTATTATTAGCACGGTTTAAGCAAAGACTACCAATCCCTTTAGCAGTTTCCAAAAGGAAGGGTGCAGGAATGCTGGCTGCATACAATGAAATAAAGCTCCCCAAAGCGACTGCTATCCCAAGAATTGCTTGAGTCAGAGAAAACGACCGAGAAAACCGCTCCCTAGATAAGAGGGGTCGGGCCTAGAAAAACGACAAGAAATGAAAAACGTCTCTGGTGAACCAGAGGGCACACACATAGGTGATGCATTTCCCTCTTCCTTTCCCTTCCCCATTACTAGCCTTCAACGCCTTTCTCAATCACACAATCCATTAGACATAGTAGGTGGTAGAGGAGCTTCCTGAAAAATAAAATGACTGCAACAGTTCCCTGGAACCCAAAGGATCAGTAGGAAGACATCCCCGTCTCCCCTCACAATGAAAACTCAAAAAACCCTGAGTTCAACCACCACCCACCCATTCATCCAAAGGTCTCCCTAGACGGAGCTACAACTGAAGCCCAGGACAAAACGATTCCCATTAGATGCAAACGCGAGAGGGTGGGGGGGCCGGTTCTGTCTCCTCACCTCCCCCCAATCTCTCCCACACGGCTCCCTCGGGGGATCCTTACAGTTGCTTTAAAGCGAGCTTGCTTGCAACCACCACAGAGCGATCCCCACAGCCACACACAAGATGGCAGCCGAGCACCTACCGGAGGAAACAGCTGCGCCACCACCAGCCCGAGCGAAGCCGACCTCACGACTGCGGGGATTCTCATTGGTCCATCAAGATCACGCGAGATTATGCGAGAGTTCCGTCAACCAATCAGCGAAGCGCTTTCGTGACACCGGAACAGCTCTGCACTAGGTGCTCTCAAAGGGTGGATACCCTGAGGTGTGTGTGTATGTGTGTGTGTGTGTGTGTGTGTGTGTGTGTGTGCAACCAATAGGCTCGGGCTGAGGTGGAGCCTCCAGCTCCTCTGCTCATTCTCACTGCTGGGATCGGCGTGCTGTAGTACTCAGCACTACTACTACTCAGCTGAGGCCTGAACTATTTATTGAAAGGTCTTCTTCCTTCCCTCCACGACCTGAGGCATTGTGTGCAGGGACTATTGTGGCTGAGGTGGAGTCCTTCTATGTAGGAAGTGGTGAAGCACTTCCCGTGTGGGGGGACGGACACGACACCCCGGGGCCCTGCGGGAGATCTCGGTTACGTGCAGAGGAGGAACCCGACGCGTGGAGGGAGACACTGACCCAGCCTGGCCTTCAGTTTGCTGCGGATCTGACCGGCTGCGAGAATAACGCAGTGGAGCTCATGTAGTGGAGACACAGCGTGGGAGGCCAGCCATCTATCGTCTGCACTGGTCCCTGGGGTCTTGGGGACGAATGCAACAGTGCATTTGCCAGGTGGACCCCACAGCTCTGGAGCACCCCCTTTTATCGTTTCATCCACGTGCATTTCTACCGACGAAGGGTCACACCCACGTGCACTTCTACTGACTAGGGGATTCCCCCCGCCCCCACTTCCCCCGGGCACACTTTTGAATTTTGCAACCCGCATTTCGGTCTCTTCCTCAGCCGCAGAAAACCAATCCGAGGCTGTTATAACAGAAGGGGCTGCAGGCAATGAATGCACCACAGGCTCAAAATTCCTGAGGCCGAAGGTTTCAACTACTACTGGCCCATTTCTCAGGTAAGATTCCACCAGTTCTATGCAGGTTCAGTCATTCGTCCAATGCACATTTTTGTCCTTTGTCCAACGGAGTTGAGACGGCGATTGTTGCGGCCCCGGACTTGAATTAGCCACAGCCAAGCACAATGAGTAATTAAGATGCTAGATAGGTAGCTAACTATGCTCGTGGCCAAGCACGGGGGAAAGTCAGCTACGTCTCTGTGTATTTATTAACGAGATCATGCAGATAGAAGCGGGCCGGAGTGATGGCACAGAGGTAGGACTTTTTTTTGCCTTGCATGCATGCCCCACCGGGACAGACCCGACCCGATCCATATGGTCCCCGGAGCCCTGCCGGGAGCGATTTCTGCTGCACAGAGCCAGGAATAACCCCTGAGCAATCGCCACTGGGTGTGACCCCCCCCAAAAAAAAAAACACACAAAAGGAAGAATTTTAAGCAGTAAAGGAAAATAAATATTGAAAGATAAAGGACAACTCTGAAACTCGTTGCTGGCTTCATTTTTGTGTTTCTGTCACAATGCTACACGCTTTAGCTTTCACATTGAAAGAGACCTACTAATTGATCATGTGTAATTATCGTGCAGTTTAATGACACTTGGCCTATGTTCAGTAAATCTTCTGTTAGAATTAAAATGGAGAAATTGGTCACCATGGTATTAAGAGCTTGTTTTTACAAATCGAAGAGGAAGCGTTAATTGAACAGCCAAAGTGAAAATCGCAGGAAGGGGAAATGAACAAAATTTAAAAGTGCCCTTTGATGCCTCCCAAATATGAACACTAGTTTTCTCTGGAGGATGAGGTAATGAATGAAGAACATTCTTACACTTTACTATATTGTTTTGCAAAAATATTCAAAAGTTAAATGTTACTACTTTTGTCAGGATCATTTTTTAGTTTTTGTTTTAGGCCACATCAGAATTGTTCAAGTCTTACTTTTAGCTCTGCACTCGGAGATCACTCCTGGCCCTAGTTACATTATTTTAATTCAAGGATGACGTGAACAAACAGTGTGGAGAGCATTTTTTTAATTAACTATTGGGGGGGCCACAGCGATAGCACAGTGGTAGGGGCATTTGCCTTGCACGCAGCAGACCTAGAACGAGCCCAGTTCGATTTCCCGCCATCCCTTCTGGTCCTCCCCCACACCCCCAGCATGCCAGGAGTGATTTTGAGTGCAGAGCCAGGAGTAACCTGAATGCCGCCACAGTGTGACCCTAAAAACAACAACAACAAAATTAACTATTGGAGGCTGGATTTATAGCACAGCAGGTAGGGCACTTTTGCCTTGCACGAGGCCAACCCAGGTTCCATCCGGGCATCCCAGAATCGTCTCCCGCACCTGCCAGAAGTAATTTCTGACCTCAGTGCCAGGAGTATTCCCCCGAGCTCTGCCTGCTGTGGCACTAAAACATAAACTATTACAGTGAAGCCCTGGATTCAAATATAAATAATAATTGACTATCTTATAGTATTTATGTTTTATGTAAAACTAAAATAGTTGAAGCTTTCTGAAAAGCAATTTAACATTATATAACAGAAAGTTTTAAAATGCAGGTCAGTCCTGCTTTGAAATAACATGAATGCAAACCTACATTCTCCTTTGAGCTATAATAAGGAACACAATCCACAATCCTCAAAGCCCCCATCTAACTACCCATATAACACACGAAAGACCATACAATAGCCTCCCATTCCTTTTTTCATGAGTAGATTTTATCTCCCTATCTCTGTGTTTCCAGTCTGCCTCTGTCTTTGGAGACAGATACATGGTAACTGTTAAAAATGATAATCTAATTTTGTATAACTATTCACTTGGCAATGTTTTTATGTCTATATCGTTTCCTGCACCAAGCCTAAGTTCAATTATGTTTCTAACATCTTCCCTCTGAAGAACTTATAGGACCTTTAATCTGATCAGAAAAAGAACCCCCTCTACTTTCCTCCCTCCCACCAAAAAAAAGAACATAATTTCTCATAGTTTATGCTCTTGCAGAGTTTTTCCTCCCCTTCCCCCCCACTTGTCATTAAACTCATTTTATTTATATTTATCATTTGTTATTAAACCCATAATATTGGGGCCAGAGCTATATTATAGTAGGTAGAGCACCTATCTACCTATCCAGTTCCATCCCTAGCATTCTTTGTGGTTCCTTGAACCCACTAGGAGTGGTTTGGAGCTCAGAGCCAAGAATAAGCACTGAGTCCCCACTTAGGTATGTCCCCCGACACATAAGCCCTTAGTATTAATGTATTTTGTTCATTTATTTGTTCATTATTGTTTCTTGTTCCTCAGTACTTCTGTATTAGTTTTTACTCATAAAGTATATTTTTATTTTCTTCAGAATACCTCTGAGAAGCATTTTGAATATTTGTAAATTTCTTTTTATTTATTTTTTATTTATTTATTTATTATTTTTGGTTTTTGGGTTACACCCGGCAGTGCTCAGGGGTTACTCCTGGCTCCATGCTCAGTCGGGGGACCATATGGGATTCTGGGATTCGAACCAATGACCTTATGCATGAAAGGTAAACCTCATGTTATCTCTCCAGCCCCTCTTTTTTAAATTTTTATCATCATGATTGATAGATAACTTGGCAGAAATTGTATTTTGAGCTCATTTTTTTTTCCCTTAACATTTTGTATCAAGTATTTCTGTCAAGAAATCTGATTATTAGGGCTAGTATTCATTCTTTGAGATAATAAAATTTTCTGGAGTTAGTGAAACTTGTATGCTAAAATTTGCTCATAGTTTGGGGAATTTTTTCATGCTTGATAATCAGTGTTCTTTGTTTGGAAAACTGAATTTTCCAGTTTTGAGACATTCTAATCTCTTCTCCATTCTCTCCATTTTATCCCTTTTATTAATTCTCTACTGTGTTCTACTGAACCAATGATGTCAGCTTTCAGACTACTAACTAGCTCATCAATAAGGTCATTGCTATTATTGTCATCTTTTGAGTATTTACTCAGATGTGGTCTTTTGATTTTTTTGTTTCTTGTTTTTGGGCCACACCCAGGGGATCGAACAAGTCTGTCCTAAATCAGCTGTGTGCAAGACAAACCGCCACTGCAACCACCTCTCCAGCCCCAGTCTTTGAAATTTTGGGATTTTTGTTTTTTTGTTTGTTTGTTTTTGCTTTCTTTGGGGCCACACCCAGCGATAGTAGATGGTTACTCCTGGCTCTTCTCAGGTATCACACCTGTTGGGCTCTGGGAGTCCATATTAGGTGCTGAGAATCAAATATGAGTGGCCACATACAAGGAAAATGCCCATACCCACGTACTATCATTCTAGCCCTTCAAATGTTTTTATATAAGCTGCCTAATTTGTTTTTAAGAGTATACTATTATTTTATGGATGAGATATCCTTAGTTCTTTGAGGATATTAAATACAACATTTGTCTTAAAAATTATTTTCAGGATGCTGTTTATTTTCCTTCATGATAGACTATTCTTTTGAGTTTAGAGGTCTTAAGTCTTCTATACTCAGAAGTTTTGATAATTTTGGTTGTACATTGAGCTCTTTTGAGAAGATTTGCTTATCCCTTGGCTATTTGTGATGATGGTTGACATTTTTCTCTGCAGCTTTCCAATCTGTTTCCTTTCCCCAGAAAGGAAAGGGGGACTCAGACAATAGAGAATTTTCTTTTTCTTCTTTTCTTTTTTTCAATTTTTTTTGTTCTTGTTTGTTTGTTTGGTTGGTTTTGGGCCACAACTGGCAGCATTTAGGGGTTACCTCCTGGTTCTGCACTCAAAAATTACCCCTGGCATGCTCAGGGGACCATATGGGATGCCAGGAATTAAACCCAGGTCCATTCAGGGTCTGCCATGTGCAAGGCAAATGCCCTACCACTGTGCTATCACTCTCTGGGCCACATAATAGAGAATTTTCTTTACATTTTTAGGTTTTTATTATTTTTTTTTTTTGGTTTTTGCGGTCACCCGGACAGCGCAGGTCTGGGTTTACCTCTGGCTCCACGCTCAAAAATTGCTCCTGGCAGGCTCAGGGACCCATATGGGATGCCGGATTTGAACCAATGACCTTTTGCATAAAAAATAAACCTACCTCCATGCTATCTCTACTGGCCCCCAGCATATTTATTTTTAATGTGTTCTATCATTTCAGTGATTTGGTAAAGAAAAGGAGGAGATATGTTAGCTAACATTAAGAAAGCAGAATTCTGTTGATATTATTTTGACCTATTATAACCACCTGTAGGTGGTGTGTCTTTGTTTTTAGAGCCAATTCAGTGGTGCTCAGAGGATACTCCTGACTCTAGACTCTGAATCACTTCTGGCAGTGCTTGGGGGTACCCATATTAGATGCTGGGAATCCAATATGGGTCTGATGCACTTTTTTTTTTTTTTTTTGGTTTTGTTAGTTTTGAGGCCATACCTGATGGTACTCAGAGGGTACACCTGGCTCTTCATTCAGCAATCACACCTGGTGGGGCTCTGAGGATCAAACCAAGATCAGCCATATGGGATACTAGGGATCAAACCCAGATCACCTATGTGCAAGGCAAGCACCCTACCTGCTGTACTATCTGTTCAGCACTTCTAGGTGTCTTTCTTAGGGAAAAGTCATATTTTATATAGCATATTCCAGAATAATTTATTATACTGAAAAAATAGGAATACTCTAAATGTACTATATAGGGCTTTATCTGATTATTAAATATTGAGGAAATCCAGGCAGTGGGTAAAGGGGGTGCAGGATTGATTCCCAGTATTATTCAACTTGAACTTATTTCCCTACACATGGAAGGCATATGTCCCTTGGTCCCACTGAATTATTACCATAACTCAAAATATTAAAATATTTAGTGTACTTTAATATAGATTACTGAACAAAGTATTACTATACAAACAACTTAAAAGTCATGTTACAGAAGAATATTAGTGACTAGACCAGAAAGTACAGCATAGTAAAAATATTAAAAATTAAAAATTCTGTTCTTTAAAGTGTCTGTACTGAAAGATTAATACATGTTATACCTCACTGGGATTCTTTATATATACTAAGGCCACTATTCTCAAGAGAGTCAGCTCTTTTAATGTAGTTAGCATTTTTATCCTCATTATAAAAAAATTTTTAAATCATCTTATAAGGTGGGGATAATGGAACCAAGAGAGATAGTTCAGAGAACTGATCCCTAAATTTAGTCACTGGAATTAAATAGCTCCCAAGCATCCAGAGTTTCCTGAGGGAACCTCCAGCTGTGTCCCTGAGTCCCCTTTAAACTTTACAGGGTATATCCCCAGTGATACCTAACACCACTAGTCCAAGCAGCATCTCACCTTTAGCAAAGCATAGAATTTACTTTGTCATTGGCTAGAAATCACTGGCAGTGGCCTCTAAGCATTGTATGGAAGCTCCGTTACCCCCACAAATAAAGATCGTTTATACTAGCAAATTTAAATTGAATAGTTTAACTTCTTATATTACTAGTCTGATTTACATTTTCCAACTAATTATGTTTTGGGTTTTTTTTTGGTTTTTGGTTTTTGGATCACACCCGGCAGTGCTCTGGGGCTACTTCCTGGCAGGCTCCGGGGACCATATAGGAATGCCGGAATTTGAACACCGTCCTTCTGCATGCGAGGCAAAAGCCCCTACCTCCATGCTATCTCTCCGGCGCAACTAGTATATATTTTGATGATAGTTAATATTATGCTGAAAGAGTATGTCTAATGTAACAGTTCTTTTTTTGCGGGAGGGGGGTTTTGGGCCACATCGGTGACGCTCAGGGGGTTACTCCTGCCTATGTGCTCAGAAATTGCTCCTGGCTTGGGGGACCCATATGGATGCGCCGGAGGACTGAACTGTGGTCTGTCCTAGGTTAGCGTGTACAAGGCAGATGCCTTATATGCCTTTTTTAAAAGATTACTTTTATTTAAATACAAGTGGTTACAAGGTTGATCATATACAGTTGGCGTTTCTTTTCACAGTTACAAGGTTGTTCATGATTGACTTTCAGTCATACAATATACAACACCCTTCACCAGTGTGCATGTCCGCCACCCAGTCACCACCCCGCTTCCCTCCTGTTCTTTTTCATTTCTCTCTTCATTTCAGCATAATACTCTAGTTATTTATCCAAATATAAGCAGGTTTCATGACTTTTTTTTTTCTGACTGTAGCATAATTCATTGTGTAGATGTTTCTTATCCACTCAATCTATTCTCAAGCGCTTGGGTTGTTTCCCTGATTATGGCCATTTGAATCTTAGTGCAATGAGCATAGGAATGCAGGGCTTTTCTGCAAAGTTTTTGGGTTCCTAGGGTATATTCCTAGGAGTGGGATTGCTGGGTCATATGGGAACTCAATTTCTAGTCTTTTGAGGAATGATTATTTATTTTCCAAAAAGATTGGTACCAAGTTTTACTGTCTCACCAGCAGTGAATAAAGTAGAGTCCCTTTCTCCCCTACATCCATGCCAGCACTGGTTCTTATTCTTTGTGATGTGTGCTAGTCTGGTATAAGGTGATATCTCATTGTAATAGCTTCTTTATTCTTAGACTTTGATTTTTACAAATATACACTATTTCTGTTTTTCCTTACAGGGTATTTCATGCACTTATGGACAGAAAAATGGAGTTTATTTTATTTTAAAAAAGATATTTTCAGTAGCCTAACAACTATGAAATCATCACTGATGAAGATGCTTGGACTTAGCATTAGTTTGGACTAAAAAAAATGTCTGAAAGTTTCTATGAACTCAGTTTCTCTGGAAATTCAGGTTTCAAAAGATTATTGGGCTTAAAATGATTCTTTGATATATTTTCTCTGATCACAGCACATTTCATGAAGAATACCACTGGATTTTATTTTTATTCTCCAATTAAAGTGATTCAATTCTTTGATAAAAATTAATTTTAAAGACTTAGTATTCATAAACAATACCAAGAGATGGGAGAAAAAAATGGTAAGTAAAATTATTAAACTCTTCTTTTTGAGTATGTATTTAATGAAGCTGAATTTTCTTGTTTTTAAAGGTTTTCATTGCAGGTGATTTCTCTGAATTCTATAGATACCATTAAATTTCTATTCTTGTAATAGCTAACAATTTTAACCATCTTTTATAATTGTGTATTTTTACTGGGAAGTCAATACTTGAATGTACTTTAAAAAAATAACTTTGGGGCTAGAGAAATGATACAGTCCATAAGGAGCTTGTCTGGCATATAACTGACTTAGTTTCACTTCCAAGCACTTCATGCAACTCCATGAGCACCAGCAGAATTGATCTCTGACCTTAACTAGGTAATGACCCAACCATCCCTTTACTCCCCCACAATGTATTGCTTTTGATCACCCTAATGATACTCTATAATCTACTTTATCTACTGTAAAATGCTTTCTCTCTCTCTCTCTCTCTCTCTCTCTCTCTCCTCTCATCTCTCTCTCTCTCTCTCTCTTTTTTTTCTCCTCGTTTTCTGATTTTGGAGCCACAACCTGGTGACACTCAAGGGTTACTCCTGTTTCCTTGGTTTTTTTTTGGATCACATCTGGTAGTGGCAGTGCTCAGGGTTATTCCTGGCTCTGTGCTCAGAAATCACTTCTGGTTTGGAGGACCAATTGGGATGCCAGGGATCAAACCCAGTTCCCTCCTGAGTCAAGCTCAGTACAAGGCAAATGCTCTATGGTTGTGCTATTGTTCATGCCCCAAATTGCTCTTTTTATCCCTCTTATTTCCCACCGGTCACTTTTGATTGCAGTCATTGTCCCACTCTTAAAGATTAGGGTTTATGTTTCCCCTCTTTGAGAATGCGATTATCTATATATTATGTGGAATATTCTTCTACAAGGAAAAGGTTATCATCTTTCCCTGTTATTTAATCATTTTTTCTATAGCTGTGTGGACTTAGGAATTCTGACAATACCTTCGAGTTACTAATATAGTACTATATTGTAATTACAGTTTTTGTCTTATTTTTTTAAATAATGTTTTTATTTAAAACACCTTGAATACAAACATGATTGTAGTTGGGCTTTCAGTTATACAAAGAAACAACCCCCTTCACCAATGCACATCATTCTCACTACTGATAGTTTGTCTTATTTTTGTTTGTTTGTTGTTGGTTTTTTTGGGGGGGTCACACCCTGGCAGCACTCAGGGGCTACTCCTAGGCTCCCATGCTCAGAAATCGCTCCTGGCAGGCTCGGGGGACCCATATAGGATGCCAGGATTTCAAACAATGACCTTTGTATGAAAGGCAAATGCCTTACCCTCCGTGCTATCTCTCCGGCCCCAGTTTTGTCTTATTTTTATTGCTCAAATTGTCTTAGGATTGGCCATTAGAAGGTTTTACTCTTGAATGTTTTAAGTGCATCAATGTTGGTGGATTTATTTTATTTTGTTTTTAGCACTTCTGATACTAGAAGATGCAAGGTGTGCCAGGCTTATCTTATACTTTTCTGCTCTAGTCTTAAAATCAACTATTTCTTATTTTTGGTTTGTTTTGTTTGTTGAGTTTTGTTTGGAGGACTTAACCCAGAGTTGCTCAGGGAGTTACTTCTGACCCTGCACTCAGAAATCATTCCTGGAGGACAGAGGGACCATATAGAGTGCCAGGGGATCAAGCATGAGTCAGCCACGTGCAAGGCAAAGGCCCCCCTACCTGATGACCTCTCTGTCTGCCCCAGTCAACCATTTCTTGAATGAAGTCTGGTTCCTTTTATTAAAAATAGAATTAGAGGCCAAGACTTGTCCTAGGACTATGGATCAATGGTGAACATTTGCCTTACATACCTGGCTCAACCCCCCAGTACTTTATATACAGCAATTTAATCAAACAAATAAAAAAATAAAGTTTGACCTCTTAATTATTAAATTTTCAGTTATTAAGATCCACCTTTTATGCTTTAATGTTCTTTGTTTTTGTTTTTGTTTTATTTGTTGTTGTTCTTTTTTTTTTGGTTTTGGGGGCCACACCCAGTGACTCTTAGGGGTTACTCCTGGCTCTGTGCTCAGAAAATTGCTCCTGGCTTAGGGGGACCATATGGATGCTGGGGGATCAAACTGTGGTTCATCCTAGGCTAGCGTGGGCAAGGCAGAATCCCTTACCGCTGTGCCACTGCTCCAGCCCCATCTTTGGTTTGTTTTTTTTTAAGTACATAAAGTTTTGTGTTTATTGCAGTATCATGTAAATTAATAGTTCAGCAGTCTTAACAAACTATGTAAAATTACATAGTTAATATACAGATCATGGTTTTGGTTTGCTAGACCATTTATCTTTTTATATATATATATTGGTTTTTTGGGCCACACCCCAGTGACACTCAGGGGGTACTGGCTATACGCTCAGAAATCACTCCTGGCAGGCTCAGGGGACCTTATGGGACGCCGAGGGATTGAACCACAGTTCGTCCTAGGCTAGTGTGTGCACAAGCAAACACCTTACCACTTGTGCCACCACTCTGGCCCCCTAGACAATTATCTTGACTTGTGATTCTCAGGCTTTCTTTTAGTCTAGTGATTACTTTATATTCTTAATTAAAATGTATTTAAATTCCTAAAATCTTTTCTTTTATGGATAATATCTTCATATTTTACTGTATAGGAAATGGAAATTGAGAACTCAGTTTCAGATATCTTGATTGTTGTCCCTATCTCTCTCCCCTTTTTTTAAAGAAAATAATAAATAACAACAAATAAAGCCAGGCCAAAGAGATAGCTCTATGGACAGGCTTTGCACCACATTTTTTCCTGAGCTTAACTTGAGAGGCTTCTTATTACTTTCCATAAAACAGTGAAATTGCTTAGGATGGCACACAGGCCCTCAAGCCCCTCACAAGGCTCCACTTCCCTCTCCTAAGCACATTTTCTCTTTTTTTCTGTTCACATTGCATTTGTTCAGATGTCTAAGTTGTGTATGGGGAATTAGTCTTGTATACATGTCAAGTCAGAACGTTAGTTAACAAGCGAGAAAGGAACCTCTCCTGAGATTACAGTGGCGCCAGCAGCCCTAATTAGGCAGAGATTCCCCTTTGGGTAAATTGACTTTAATAGAGAAAGCTGGAACTCTGAAGCATAAGTTTTATAAAGATTCCTATTTCTACATTAGAGGTCCTAAGGTTAATTTTTTGTTTGCTTTTGGGCATAATAAAATTATGCTCAAGAAAATCACTTGGCAAAGCTCAAGTATCTTTGCTGTTGTACTATCTCTCCAGACCCTGTGTTTAGGTTTTTTTGTTTGTTTGTTTGGTTGGTTTGGTTAGTTGGCTGGTTTTTGGGTCACACCACGCAGCGCTCAGGCGTTATTCCTGGCTCTACACTCAGAAATCGCTCCTGGCAGGCTCGGGGGACTATATGGGATGCTGGGATTCGACCCACCAACCTTCTGCATGCAAGGCAACACCGCCTTTGCCTTCATGCCATCTCTCCAGTCCCTGGGTTTTTAGTTTTTGTTAAGAAAAATTTAATTTGGGGCCGGGCGGTGGCGCTAAAGGTAAGGTGCCTGCCTTGCCTGCGCTAGCCGAGGATGGACAGCGGTTCGATCCCCCGGTGTCCCATATGGTCCCCCAAGCCAGGAGCAACTTCTGAGCACATAGCCAGGAGTAACCCCTGAGCATTACTGGGTGTGGCCCCCCCCAAAAAAATTTAATTTTTTAAAAACTAATTTTCAGCATGTTTTAATCTTCCAATTGATTCTCATATAAACTTGCTTAATTCCTATGTAGTTATTTTTGTGTACCTGCTTAGTTTAAGATCCTATCAACGGGGCCCGGAGAGATAGCACAACGGTGTTTGCCTTGCAAGCAGCTGATCCAGGACCAAAGGTGGTTGGTTCAAATTCCGGTGTCCCATATGGTCCCCCCGTGCCTGCCAGGAGCTATTTCTGAGCAGACAGCCAGGAGTAACCCCTGAGCACCGCCGGGTGTGACCCAAAAAACAAAAAAAAAAACAAAAACAAAAAAAAAGATCCTATCAACTACAAATGTTTTGTGCATTGTAACATTTTATAAATCATATTTGATACTTTAGGTATTGGGGAAAACAGACTGATAATATAGTGAGCAGGGTGTTTTCCTTGCAAGTGGCCAACCTAGTTTGATTCCTGGCATCCGATATGGTCCCCTGAGCATTGTCAGGAGTAATTCCTGAATGTAGAGCCAGAAGTAACTGTGAGCATCATTGGATATGCTGCAAGTCTTCCCAGGAACAAAAACCCTTTAGGGATTTTTGTTTTAAACACAGTGAGATTTGACTTGCTGGTTTAATTATTTTTTTAGTTATGAAAGGATTTTAAGGTGTTGCTGAGCATCTAAAATGTTAGTTCATGGACTGAAGTGATAGCACAGCTGACCCGGGTTCTATCTCCAGCTTCCCATATGGTCTCTCGAGCACTGCCAGGAATGGAACTTGTGCACAGAGCCAAGGAGTAAGCTTGAGTGCTGTCGGTGTGGCCCAAAAACAAGCAAAACAAAAATAGTTCATCTATAGAAGTTTTTAAAACTAAATATTTTGTTTCATGTAGTGGTTTAAAAGAAAAGTTAAAAAAGAAGGAATCTTAAAAGTATTATTAGACATCTTCAACAGTGGACTGTTTCTTTTTGAAGCCATTCGATATTTATACTCAGAGGAGTTATAGCTCTAAAACTTTTTTATTACTTTTGTCTCTATACATATACTTGGATAAAGCCATTCATTTTTCAATTATAAATAGTATCACTAAAGTTTTTAAAGTATTTTATTATGGAAATATAAGTGATATTCTTTGATTATATATTGACTTATTTTTATAGCGATATCATGACCAAAATGTTTATCTTCAAGGAAGAGAATCCTATTAAATGACATAACCTATTAAATAATAAACCAAATGGAATTTCTGAATCATCATGTACTTAAGGAATTATATCCTATTTCTAATAATTCTAGGGCTATTCATTTACTTTTAGGTGATGCAAAAAACTTTCTGGACAGAGCTGGAAGATGAAGGAAAAATAGATTTCATATTTGAACCAGTAACAAAATGTGTTACAGGCACTGAAACAAAAGATAAAAAAATGGATCTGCCACAAATAAAGGTGAGTTAAAAAATAAACTTTCGGTGGCCAGAGTGATAGCACAGTGGTAGGGCATTTGCCTTGCATGCAGTCAATTCACGACGGACGGTGGTTCAAATCCTGGCGTCCCATATGGCCCCCAAGCCAGGAGTAATTTTTGAGCTCATGGTGAAGAGTAACCTCTGAGCATCACCAGGTGTGGCCCAAAAAACAAAAATAAATAAACTCTTGGGCTGGAGTGGTAACACAGCTGGTAGGGCGTTTACCTTGCACACAGCTGACCCAGGATGGACACAGGTTTGATCCTTAGCATCCTATATGGTCCCTCATGCCTACCAGGAGGAATTTCTGAGATGCAGAATCAGAATATAACCCCTGAACACTACTGACATGTGGCAAAAAATCAAAAAGACAAGAACTAAGATAAACTTTCAATATACTATAATACTAAAATATTTTAATACTAAATATTATCATTAAAGATATAATTCTAGGGGCCCAGAGAGATAGCACAGCGGCGTTTGCCTTGCAAGCAGTCCGATCCAGGACCAAAGGTGGTTGGTTTCGAATCCCGGTGTCCCATATGGTCCCCTGTGCCTGTCAGGAGCTATTTCTGAGCAAACAGCCAGGAGTAACCCCTGAGCACCCGCCGGGTGTGGCCCAAAAACCAAAACAAAAAAAGATATAATTCTATGCCCCGAGTATTGTTTTCAAAGTCAAATAATTATGACCTGGGGCCAGCATGGTGGCGCTAGAGGTAAGGTATCTGCCTTACCAGCGCTAGCCTAGGACGGACCGCGGTTTCAATCCCCCAGCATCCCATATGATCCCCCCCAGCAAGGAGCGACTTCTGAGCGCATAGCCAGCAGTAACCCCTGAGCGTCCACCGGGTGTGGCCCGAAAACCAAAAATAAATAAATAAATAAATAAATAAATAAATAAATAAATAAATAAATAAATAAATATGACCTGTGAACATGTAGGGGTTAAGGCATCCCATAATGCCTTGGCTTGAATCCCTGACACCCCTAGGCAATCACCAGGCATCATTGATGAGCACAGACCCAGGAATTGCCCTGAACACTATTTAGTGGGACCCAATCCCACCCCCAATTATTTTCTTTTTTGGAAGAAAGGTGAAATATATTGGGGGTTTTATTTCTTTGTTTTGGGGACATCAAGCAGTGTCAGGGCTTACTCCTGGCTCTCTGCTCAGGGACCATTCCTAGTAGCCTCCGGACCATATGAAATGCCAAATATCAAATCTCAGTCAGCTGCATGCAAGGCAAATGCCCTACCCACTATACTATTGCTCTAGTCCCCCAAAGGTCAAATAATTAAATAGTTTTATTGAAAACATCATGATCTATAATACTGTTAGTGATAGAATTTCATGCAAAAAATATTTCAATACCTCACCCTCCACCAGAGTATCCACTTCTCTCTACTTGTTTCTCAGTCCTCCCTCCTCCATTTCCTTCCTGTCCTATTCCCCCAAGTTCAGTTCCATAGACCAGCTCTCAGTACTATTGCTTTGGCCATTTGTTATTCCCTTACAATATTTATATTCTTCATATGAGTGAATCTGTCCCTCCTTCTAAATCAAATATTGTTTTATCTAAGAACTTAGCAGTTCTATTGGGGGGGGGGCACACTCTGTGATGCTCAGGGGTTACTACTGGCTATGTGCTCGGAAATCGTTCCTGGCTTGGGGGACCATATGGGATGCCAGGGGATCGAACCTGGGATCTGTCCTGGGTCAGTCACATGCAAGGCAAATGCCCTACTGCTGTGCCATCACTCCAGTCCCAGAATTTAGCAGTTCTGTTTATCTGTGTATGTGAGCATGTGTGTGCATGTGAGCATACATATTCTACTTCTATTTAAAGTTGGTTTACCTTACCATGGTCAATTTGTAAAAGTGGGTAAAGATGATTGCTTTGAATAATATCTAATAGATCTCTCTCTTCCAGTTTTTGGTTTGGGGGGTCACACATATAGGTACCCAAGGATTAGCTCAGTACTTAGGGATTATACTCAGTGGTGCTGGCTCTCTTGCAAGCAAACCACTGCATTCTACCTACTTAGCCTATTGAGCTATATCTACAGTTTGATTTTCATCTTTTTGTTACTCGATCTTAGGCTATATATTCCATGACCCTCTCATATCCTCTTAATATTCTTGTTTCATTTTTTGGTGGTGAAGAAACTGTAGGAGTTATTTCCCTACTATGCAGACAAAGGAATGTTATGCAGAAAAAGGAATGTCTGCATATATTCAAACATGTGGTAAATATAGAAAAATACAACAAAATTACCTATTAATCCACCATTCAAATACAACTTAAAGTAATATACATATAAGTACATTTAGAGGTGAGGATATAGCTCAGCAGTTAAAAGCACTCTGAAGCCCTGAGTTGCATCACCACAACACACACACACACACACACACACACACACTCACACACACACACAACACACCTACACACACACACAAAGTATATGTATTTTATTTTGCCCACTTTAAACAGAACCGTCTATATAAGCATTCAGTTCAACACTCCAAGTTTGTTTCTCATCAGTCTGTGTTCAACTTTAACAGTCTTTATTCAAGCATATCCTTCCCCGCACTCACAACTTAGCTTAACTGCTAAGCCTAAATTTATTTGTCTCTAAGGCTTATAACCATAAGAAACTCTCAAAGGAAGTTGTGAAGATTAATTGAGGAAATTTTGTATATTTGCCACAAATCTAGCAGCACAAATGAAAGTGATGCCACTGTTGATTGTTTTTATTTATTTTTTCTTTCCTTAACAGAAATATATCCAAGCAATGATTCTAGTGAATGAAGCAACTATAAGTAAACAATGCAATGCTGATAAAGGGTATGTCCATCCCAGTCTAGGGTACTTTGTGTTATTTTCTTAATTTGAAGCAGAACTTCCTTACTTATACCAGGTCTCGACCTAAAAATAATATGGTATAATATCTATAATGGTAAGTCATATAAATTTGTCCTATATTAAATAAAATATCTTGCCTACCCAGAGGTAGGGAAAACCTATCCTACTAAACCTCTGTGGGGAAAGAAAAGAATAAATCTATCTTCCTTAAAAAACAAAAACTCTCATTAAAGATAGTGTTCAAGACTCCAAATCATTGTAAACCCACTTGTAAAAAGTAACTTAAAATAAAAGTTGTGTTCTGGTGGAATAGTTTTAGTGGATTTTTTTTCATTTTCAGAATATGATTATATCTTTAATCTTCTCAACTGTAAACAAATTAAATTGAGAAGTCATTGAATAAAGCTAACATACCAAAATTATAAAAAGAAAACTAGAAGAGAACTTTGGGTGATAAAACTACCTGCTGTCTTTGCTACTAATACATTGGATGGAAGCTAGAGGAAGGTGTCTATTGCCATTCATAGAAAGTGTAGGATAAACACAAGAATACAATAAAAAAAAAAAAACCCTTCCTCACACCTATACTTATTGCAGCATTATTCACAATAGCCAGGCTCTGGAAACAACCAAGATGCCCTTCAACAGACAAATGGCTAAAGAAACTGTGGTACATATACACAATGGAATATTATGCAGCTGTCAGGAGAGATGAAGTCATGAAATTTTCCTATATATATGGATGTACATGGAATCTATAATGCTGAGTGAAATAAGGTCAGAGGGAGAGAGAGAGAGAGAGACGCCAGAATAGTCTCACTCATCTATGGGTTTTAAAGAAAATAAAAGTTATTTTTGCAACAATCCTCAGAGAGCAATGAGAGGAGGGCTGGAACTTCCAGCTCACTTCATGAAGCTCACCACAAAGAGATGCTGAGTGCCAGTTATAGAAATAACTACACAGAGAACTACCATAATCATGTGAATGAATGATGGGAACTGGAAAGCCTGTCTGGAGTACAGGTGGGGGTGGAGTGGGATGGAGGGAGATTTGGGACATTGGTGATGGGAATGTTGCATGGTGAAGGGGGTGTTCTTTACATGACTGAAACCTAATCACAATCACATATGTAATCAAGATGTTTAAAGGAAAAAAAAAAAGAAATTTAAAAAAATGTGTAGGATATCCATAACTGTGAGGAATTGAGTGAGACTGGTGAAAAATGAGTGCTGAATCTTGTCATTTATTTTAAGAATGAAATAGAAAAATTAATTTATCAGAAATCATTGTTCTATAAATCTTAATTATCCATTTGCTAATGTGTTTGGGGAAGTATAGAATTTTATATATTTTGATGATCATATTTGATAAATACTGATAAATATTGGCAATAAATCAGTTATTTAATTACCATAATTTGGAACCTTAGAGTTTTGGATCTATGACAGTATGACCTAATAATATCAGGCAATTTTATTTTATTTGGTAAGGGTCCTTCCCAAACAGTGCTCAGGAAGGGTCTTCCCAGAGCAGTGCTCAGGGGGCCCAGAGGACTGCTTTTTGGAGACATTTAGCTTAGAGCTATAGGCCTGAAGTACAACAATTGGCTCAGTCATGCACAGCTCAGGCCCATTGGTGCTAGGGCCACCAGGTCTTCACCCTGGTGAAATGATTAGGGAGTAGTGATTAGGGAGCTTACATTGCCAGGAGTAAAACTTGGGACCTCTGCCTGCAAGCCATGAGCCCCAGCACTTTGAGTCACCTTAGCAACCCTACTAAACTATTTTAGAGAAACCTTTTATTTCCCAAATTATAGTTTCAGTATTAGTATAGTTTTAGAAGAACAGAGTCTTTAAGACAGCCTTTCATTATATTCTTTAGTACCACTTGGAAATAAAAATTAGAGAGTGTGGGTGAGTTGGGGCCACAACTAGCTGTATTTAGGGATAACCTCTTCTCTCTGATGCTCAGAAATCACTCCTGGCGGGGCCAGCGAGGTGGCGCTAGAGGTAAAGTGTCTGCCTTGCAAGCGCTAGCCAAGGAAGGACCACGGTTCGATCCCCCGACATCCCATATGGTCCCCCCAAGCCTGGGGCAATTTCTGAGCACTTAGCCAGGAGTAACCCCTGAGCATCAAAAGAGTGTGGCTGAAAAACCAAAAAAAAAAAAAAAAAAAGAAAGAAATCACTCCTGGCAGTGCTTAGGGCTTATATAGGTAGTATCAGGAATCAAACCCAGTCAACTGCATGCAAGACAATACCTTATCCCTTCAACTCTATTTCTCTTGTCCAAAATTTTATTTTACTTTAACTTGGTCCACTGTCTTGGAGCTTAGCACTGTTCTCTCCTGGAGCTCAAATGCTGTATTTGGAGACTATCAGAGCTAGTGCTCAGGGTAGCCTTCAGGGCTAGAGATCAAATCCAGGTTTTGCAAATACAAAAGCATCTATTTCCCACTTGAGCACATCCCAGGGCCCTAAAGGAACTTAAATGCAAGAATATTAAAAAGAACTAAATCTAAAGTGGTTTTTGGTGGTTTTTAAATTTTTAAAATAATCTTAATTTTCTTTTTTTTTTTTTTTTTTTTTGGTTTTTCAGGCCACACCCATTTGATGCTTGGGGTTACTCCTGGCTAAGCGCTCAGAAATTGCTCCTGGCTTGGGGGGACCATAGGGATGCAGGGGGATCCCTTCCTTGGCTAGAGCTTGCAAGGCAGACACCTTACCTCTAGCGCCACCTCACCGGCCCCAGTAATCTTATTTTCTACAAATCAAATTAAGTTTTATTTTGGTTCTCTTAATCACTTTATCAATCGACATAGAATATAATAATTTTATATTTATACTATTCATGTGAAATATAATTTATAAAAATATATTGCCTGGGGGCTGGAGCAATAGCACAGCAGTAGGGTGTTTGCCTTGCAAGTGACTGACCCAGGACAGACCTGAGTTCGGTCCCCAGTGTCCCATATGGTCCCCCAAGTCAGGAGTGATTTCTGACCGCATAGCCAGAGGTAACCCCTGAGCATCATCGGGTGTAACCCCCCAAATAAATAAATAAATATTGCCAGTGGAAAAACACCATTTGTAAGTAATTGGGGAGTTGGCATTGACATTATTTTGTAATTGATATTACAATGTAATTGACATTGTTGGAAAATTTAAGGATTTAAACTTTCTAGTAATAGAGTAGTTTTTAATTGCTATTTGTTTAAAAGGATGTTGAGACTGCGAGAAACAATAGAACTTGATACTTAAGTCAAAGCAAGGTAGATCTCAGAGGACCTGCTTGAGTGACTTAAAGGCCTGTCCTTGCAAAGGACCAGACCTTGAATTTGTGCTCACTCTACAGGAACCAGCAGCAAATCCTGGCATTCCCAGAAACTGCAGTGGCATGTGTGATCTCCAGCCTACCACAGCCTGTCTGGGTTCAATTCCCACATCTTCTCTCTTTCCTTCTCTCTCTCATTCCTCTCCTCTCTCCTGTCTTGTTTCCCCTCTCCTCCTCTTCCTCCCTCTTCCTCTCCTCTCTTCTCCTCTCCTCTCTTCTCTTCTCCTCTCCCTTCTCTCTCCTCTTTCTTTTCTTTGTCCTCTCTCTCCTCTCCTCTCTTTCCTGTCTCTATCTCTCCTCTTTTCTCATTCCTGTTTGCTCTCCTCACTTCTCTCCTATCTCTTCTCTCTTATTTTTTCTCTTCTCTCTTTACTCCTGTCTTCTCCCTTCACCTCTCCTGTCCTCTCTCTCACTCACTCATTCTTTCTCTCCCTCTCCCTCCTTACTATCTTTATTTTTCTTGCTTATTTGTAAGTCTAAATTACATACATACCTGTATGTATGTCTACATACAAGTGATTGTGTGCTGTTTTCTTGAGAGGAATTCTTCGAATTTTTGTATTTTTTTTTCTTGAGCCACACCTGACAGTTCTCAAGGTTTACTCCTGGATGTGCACTCAGGAATCCCTCCTGGCTATGTTCAGGGGACCATATAGGATGGTGGGAATCGAACCTAGGTAGCACTAAAGAAATAGAGAAAGACAAAATGAGGTTCTCAAAATCCTCTTCCAAAAGAGAAGTTATGGAGCCTGACTGATAGTACTGCAAGTAGGCCAGAAGTGACTTCTGAATGCAGAGCTAGGAGTGAGCCCTGAGCACCTTCTGGGCATGGGACCTTACCCTCTCTCCAACCCCCTCCCCAGCACCACAATATCAAAAAGAGAAATTCCCTCTCCTCAACTTAAAAATAACAGAAAAAGGGGCTGGATAGATAGCATGGAGGTAAGTAAGGGCCTTTCATGCTGAAGGATGGTAGTTCGAATCCTGGCATTCCATATGGTCCCCTGTGCCTGCAAGGGGCAATTTCTGAGCATAGAGCCAGGAGTAAACCCCTGAGCACTGCCAGGTGTGACCCAAAAAACAAAAACAAAAAATTACCATCTTTCACAGGACTTTTAAATAGTTCTTTATGTATTCTAGAAAATGCAAGCAAAGGTAGGATACTTGAAGCTTGCTTTATTCAGAAAAAGTTAGACCAAACTTATTTCTGCAGTAGAAATTTCTATCCTAAGTCATTTATCTTATCCTATTTCCTTTTTAAAATATCTTTATCTCATTTTAGTTTAACCTTACAATCTTATATTTGCAGTTTTGAGGACTCCATCTTTAGTTATTAATAAAGATATTGTTTAGATGTTATAGTAAGTGATTTAACTTGATATACTTATTACTTATTTTGTGTTTTTTTTTTTATGTAGATCATGTATCTGTGACCCAGAATGTACAAGAAAACAGATCTAGTTTATTTGCCCTCTACATCACATAAAAACAACTTTCCAGATGATTGTACTTTTCTGTACGTATCTAAGTAAATTTTTGTTGTTACTGTTCATTCAGAGAAAGTTAAGTTAAATTCACATTTTAAAAATCCTTACCTGGTCATTTTAATAGCTCACAAAACAACTTTTATTTTCTTAGAGATTTTTTTGTTTTGTTTTGTTTTAGGGCTACACCCGGTGACTCTCAGGGGTTATTCTTGGCTATGCTCTCAGAAATTGCTCCTGACTTGGGGGACCATATGGGACACTGGGGATCAAACTGAGGTCCATCTTGGATCAGCATCAGCCATCTTAGAGATTCTTAACCTGATATCCAACATAGAATTTTATTACCTTAGGAGCCAGATCAATAGCACAGCCGTAGAGCCTTGCACATAGACGTTGGGGGTTTGCCCTTACACACAGCTGATCCAGGGCTGACCTTGATTTGATCCCTGGTGTCCATATGGTCCCCCAAGCCAGGGGCAATTTCTGAGCGCATAGCAGGAGTAACCCCCTGAGCACCACAGGTGTGGGCCCTAAAAGCAAAAAAAAAAAAGTATTACCTTAAAATAATTTCAAAGGAGGCTATGGAGATAAATATAGTTCTAAGGACTGAAAACTTGCCTTAAGTGCAAGAGTATCAGTTTGATAGCCATTTTATTTTGTGGTTCTCAGAGCTGGCTCCTGGCTCTGCATTCAGGGGTCACTCATGATAGACCAAGGGATCATGTGTAGTGCTGGGGATCAAACCCAGGAGGTCTAGGAACAAGGCAAAGTGCCTTCCCACTGTACTATTAATCAGTCTCTTTATAACGATGGATTTATAATAAGATTTAAAAAAAAAAGTCACTTTAGAGGGCTGGAATGCATGAGCACCTTGCTGGAAATATTCCCCCAGCATTACCTGCTTTACCCCCTATCAAAAAGTCAGTCATTCTTTAGTTGCCAGTATACAACTCATTCTGAATATCTATAATTAAAAGAGGAGAAAAACATCCTGCTGTTCCTATACTAACTGTATTTCAGGATAATCCAAGGATTGATGATGAAAATTTCTGCCTTAGATTTCTACACAGAAAATGTTAGTAAAAATGATAGGTGTAGAATCATTCTTACTTCTTCCCACCTCAGAGATAAAGGGGTCTTAGACCATTGCCTTTAAATTAACTGAAAATTGATGTTTTATTCTTGGCTTTTTTTCTTTTTGATGCCAAAGATATCACCTGCAAGTATGTGGTCTACCACTGAGCCACATGCTTCAGCCCTTGTTTTTGGTTAACTTCTACCATTTCGTTTTACAGGAATAAAACTTGAGCCTGGCATTTCTGAGCATGTAATAATATACCTTAACATTTTATTGAGTGCATGCTCTACATTTGGTTGGTGCATTGAAATAATCACATCTGGGCCCGGAGAGATAGCACAGCGGCGTTTGCCTTGCAAGCAGCCGATCCAGGACCAAAGGTGGTTCGAATCCCAGTGTCCCATATGGTCCCCTGGGCCTGCCAGGAGCTATTTCTGAGCAGACAGCCAGGAATAATCCCTGAGCACCCCCGGGTGTGGCCCAAAAACCAAAAAGAAAAAAAAAAGAAATAATCACATCTTTCTGAAATATACTGGACTTAGGCCAGTGTGATGAGAGATATTTTGGTCTGTGTCCCTGGTACTGGCACTTAGGTTCTAAAAGCCTTTGGAAAGAGCTTCTAGGATGAGCTTCAGGATATATAGGTTGCTAGAAAAACTAAAAAAAACCTTAATCGGAAGTTTGATTTTTTTTTTTCCTTATCTCCCAACTTCCCAACAGTGAGAAAGAGGTAGAAATTGGGATAATATCTGATTAAACTGTTTATCATTAGTGATCTCCCAGTGGTCCCCTGGCATGCCATGAGTGATTTCTGAGTACAGAGCCAGATGTAACTCCTAAGCACCATCAAGTGTGACTCCAAAACTAGAAAACAAACAATAAAAAATAAGATTAAAAACAAAAACTAGCAGTGGTGCAAGTGGTAGGGCTTTTGCCTTGCACACACTAGCCTAGGACAGACCATGTTTGATCCCCTGGCATCCCATGTGGTCCCCCAAGCCAGGAGCAATTTCTGAGTGCATAGCCAGGAGTAACCCCTGAGCGTCACTGATTGTAGCCCAAAAATAAAAAATTAAAAAAAACCAACTGTCCATTATGGTGGTAATTTGCTCCTGTTTTTTTTCTTAAAACTAAAATAAGCCGGGGCCGGAGCAATAGCACAGCGGTAAGGCATTTGCCTTGCATGCAACCAACACAGGACAAACAAGCAGTTCAAATCCCGGCATCCCGTATAGTCCCCCAAGCTTGCCAGGGGTGACTTCTGAGCACAAAAGCCAACAGTAACCACTGAGCACGGCTGGGTGTGACCCCCCCCCTAAAAAAAAAAAAAAAAAAAAAAAAAACTAAAATAAGCCTGGACTAGAGAGATAGCACAGTGCTAGGGCATTTGCTTTGCATACGACTGAGCTGGGATGGACTCAGGTTTGATTCCTGGCATTCTATATGGTACCACCTGAGCCTGCCAGAGTGATTTCTGAACGTAGAGCTGAGAGTAACCCCTGAGTGCCACCAGGTGTGGATCAAAAGCAAACAAAAACCTAAAATAAGCCAGATTCTACAATAAACATTTTATCACATTATGTATCCACATAAAAATTATACTTCCTGACCACTTCTATATACCATATATGGGGTGTCTTTCTCAGCACTACTTCTTGAACCAAGTGCCAAATAATTTTGAGACTACTCACATGGAGTCAGCATTATATCCCAACAGTTTAAAGGACCCACCCCACAAGACTGATTGTCCTCTCTAGGATTACAAAGTCCCAAGTCCCCACAATTCAGGTTAACCTGGCGTTTTTTGAAACCTTCCTGAGATTTGATAATCCACTAGAAATTTGCACATAACCCAGGGAGAGTACTTACTAGTAATTACTATTACTAATTACTATTGCCGGTTTATAATCAAAAGTAGACTTCAGAAAAAGCCAAAAGGAAGATAAGCATGCCTGGCACCATGCCTGGGACATCTCAGAACCTCAAGGAGTTCACCAATCAGGAAGCTTCCAGGCTCTGTTGTTTAGTTTTTTATTTGTTTGCTTTTGGAGGAGGCATACCCTGTGTCGCTCAGGACTTACTCCTGGTTCTGCACTCAGGGATCACTCCTAGTGATGCTCAAAAGGGACCATATGGGATAAATTCCTGATCAGCCGCTTTTAAGGCAAATGACCTACCTACTGATCACTCTAGCCCTGGGCATTTGTTTTTATTAAAATCAAATTGTATTATAAACTTGAGGTACTAATAAGTAATTCATCTTTAAACAGATATACAAATAATAAAGAAAGTCACTCTCTGGAAAATAATGTAGACATGAGAAAAAAAGAAGCATCATACCAAAGTCATACCTGTTCCGGTGCTTGTCTGATGAAAATGCCACCAGTCTTCAAGAGTGAAAATCCTCTGCAGCTCCCAATCAAATGCCACTTCCAAAGACAGCATGCGAAGACAAACTCACATTCTTCAGCACTCCATGTGAGTTATAAAACCCCTTGTGGAAGGAGTCTACGAAACCATGGAGGAAGTTTTTCGTTACCTGCTTGAGACAGAGTGTAACTTTTTATTTACAGATAACTTTTCTTTCAATACTTATGTTCAGTTGACCCGGAATTACTCAAAACAAGAAGTTTTTTCTGATGTGGATATTAGCAATGGAGTGGAATCAGTGCCCATTTCTTTCTGTAATGAAATTGACAATAGAAAGTTTCCACAGTTTAAGTACAGAAAGACTATATGGCCACGAGCATATTTCCTAAACAGCTTTTCCAAAATGTTCACTGATTCCTGTGACTGCTCTGAGGGCTGCATAGACATGTGAGTAGATAAACATGACATTCTAAATAATCTGAATGGAGGGTTATTTGTCAAGAAGTCCTGATATTTATCAATTTGCCTGTCTGTTCTTCTTTAACTGCTTTACGAAAGATATATTCTCTCACTATCAAGAAAAAAAAAAAAAGAAAACTTGGGGCCGGAGAGATAGCATGGAGGTAAGGCATTTGTCTTTCATGCAGAAGGTCAGTGGTTCGAATCCCGGCATCCCATATGGTCCCCTGAGCCTGCCAGGGATGATTTCCTAGCATAGAGCCAGGAGTAACCCCTGAGTGCTGCCGGGTATGACCCCCCCCCCAAAAAAAAAACCCATAAAAAAAAAGACGAAAGAAAGAAAGAGAGAGAGAGAGAGAGAGAGAGGAGAGAGAGAGAAGGATAGGAAGGAAGAAGGAAGGAAGAGAAAGAAAGAAAAGAAAGAAAGAAAAGAAGAAGTAAAGAAAGAAAGAAAGAAAGAAAGAAAAGAAAGATAAGAAAGATAAGAAAGATAAAGATAGAAAGGGAAAGAAAAGATGAGAAAGAGAGAGAGAGAGAGAGAGAGAGAGAGGGAGGGAGGGAGGAGGGAGGAAGGAAGGAAGGAAGGAAGGAAGGAAGGAAGGAAGGAAGGAAGGAAGGAAGGAAAGAAAGAAAGAATGAAGGAAAGAAAGACAAAAGAAAGAAGGAAAGAAAGAAAGATAGGAAGGAAGGAAAATAGAAAAAGAAAGAAGAAAGAAAGAAGAAAGAAGGAAGGAAAGAAAGAAAGAAAGTAAAGAAAGAAAGAGAAAGAAAGAAAGAAACGAAAGAAAGAAAGAAAGAAAGAAAAGAAAGAAAGAAAGAAAGAAAGAAAGAAAGAAAGAAAGAAAAGGAAGGAAAGAAAAGGAAGGAAAGGAAAGGAGGGAGGGAGGAAGGGAGGGGAGGGAAGAAGAAGGAAGGAAGGAAGGAAGGAAGGAAGGAAGGAAGGAAGGAAGGAAGGAAGGAAGGAAGGAAGGGAAGAAAAACTCTTAATTTTGAAATTATTTCTCCCACAGTTGAATATTTTATTAATTTAGTATCATAATCATACAATAGTACAGTTAACGCCAAGAAAATACCAAGGTACCAAGATAAGTTCTTTGTTATTCTATCAGATCTTCACAACAAAACATGAAATAGACAATAATATTTCTATGCTACAAATAAGTTGAGAAGCCAATTATAACCAAACAGTCAGGATTTGAATCTATATTCTTGTTGTTTGCTTGTCTTTGGGCCACACCTGATAGTGCTCAGAGGTTCCTCCTGGCTCTGCACTCAGATATTTCTCCTGGTGGTGTCTAAGGGATCATATGAGATGCTAGGGATTAATTGCAGGTCAGCCTCCTTGCCAGGCAAGTGCCTTTCCTGCTATACTCTTCTCTTTTTGGTTTTGGGGTCACACCTGACAGCACTCAGGGGCCACTCCTGGCTCTACACTCAGAAATTGCTCCTGGCAAGCTCCGAGGACCTTATGGGATGCCGGGATTCAAACCACCATCCTTCTGCATGCAAGGCAGATGCCCTACCTTCATGCTATCTCTCCACCCCCTTAATCCATATTCTTAACCATATTATATGCTCTATATTACTTTTGTTTGTGTTTTGTGTGGCATTGAGAATGGTACCAAGACCTTCACAAGTGCAAGGCAAGTGTTTTACCACTGAGCTGTATCCCTGGTCCCTGTGATGTATATTACTTATTTAGAGGGCCCAAAAACCAAAAAAAAAAAAAAAAATCACCTCTAAATATAATCCAAGTACATCTGGGAAGGCCAGTTTCTTTCAGTGCAAAAAAAAGGAACTGCTTGTTGAGCTGTGTTTATTGTATAAGTTTACAAATAAAAATATACTGTTGATTTAAAAAAAAATAACATTGACCATAAATGATTTTTGAGAGTTTAAAAACTAACTCTCATGTGTATTCTGCTATTATACATATTTTCATCTGTTTGTCAAAATTTGTAAGAAAGAAGCGAGAATAACTCAACAGTAGAGCACTGGACTTGCATATGTATTGTCCTATGTTTGAATCCTGGTATTACACACAAAAAAGAAAATTTCAAGAGAAATCATAAAAGTAAATTTATTAGATTTGGAAATAGATATGAGGGATTATAATTCTTACAGGAATGGGAATTGGACATATTCCATGAATGGTGGAGTGGGGGCTTAAGCTAGGGGCTATAAGGATAGAAATAAGGAACTTCAGAGAATCTCTCAGTGTCTAGAATTGTATTAAATAAAGTTGGATTTTTGAAAGCACATATCAGACCCAGAGTAGTGGGGAAAGCAACCGAAATACAAGGGAGTAAACACCAGATTTGATTCATACATAGATATGAAGAACAGTAAAGGTAGCCTGAATCCCACCAAATAGAAGAATTCATCTCTAAAGAATAAATTTAGGCTCTGATTGAGATACTTTACTATTGGTACAGTGAAATTTTCAGAAATAAAATATTAACGCCATTAAATAAGAAATTATAAAATGAAAAAAGGTAGTGTAAAAACAAGCCATTTGGAAATATAGTAAATCAAACAAGATCATTGAATAGAAAAAGATGGAAACAAAAGATATATAGCTCAAGTGGTAGAGAAACACTTTGCAACTGTGAGATGCATGCAACATTTTTTTTTGCATATGGCATTTGCTCCCAGGTACTACCTAAAGAGACTTCCACAATAATAAAAAATAAAAATAAACTAAAATGGATGGAAGAGTTGGTAGAGTTGGAGAATTGGCGAATTGCATAACAAAGTTAAATAAATCTCCCAGAATGCAAAAAAAAAAAATACTGATACAAAGAAATGGATAAAAAATACAGGGAAGAGTTAGAATGATAATACAGGGGTAAAAAGTTTGCTTTGCATCTCATATGATCCCCTGAGCCTGCCAAGTTTAATTCCTGAGCACCAATGTGTGTTCAGCAAAACAAAACAAAACAAACAAAAATATGATGAATAAAAGTAGCAATTTCAACATCCAGGAGGAAAAAGAAAATATTCAGAGATTATTGTTTAGAATTTCCTAGAATCAAAGACAGAACCCCTTATTATGAAGTTACTAAGAAGAAAAAATAAGACAAGGTACATCTAAATATATCATAATGGAACTATCTTAGATTAAAAGATTTGTCACTATGTTTTTATCCAAAATATAAAAGATGAGTAATAGCACAGTGGGCAGGGTGTTTGCCTTGCATGTGGCAACCAAGGTTCAATCTCCAGCAGCCCACATGGTTCCCTGAGCCTGTCAGCAGTAATTCTGAGCTAAGAACCAGCAGTAACCCTTACCCACTGCCGGGTATAGCCCCAAAACAAAACAGACAAAAGCATATAACTTAAAATCCTGAAGTAATTGTAAAACTAGAATGATATACCAAGCCAGTCAGTCACTTGATAGGATGTGGGGTGAATAAGATAGAATTCAAACTTTGAACAGCAGTTATTGAAGACATGCATACCTAGTTTTAAGCAATAATTTTGGGTTTGGGGGGGGGATTGGGGGGGCCCACACCTAGCAGTACTCAGGTTACTCTTGGCTTTGCACTCAGAAATCACTCCTGTCAGGTGCTGGCTTGCATTGTTTCCCCATTGTCACACTTGTATTGTGGGTTTTTCTACATGTTGTGGTGGTATTCATTGGCTATATGATGCAGGCAGCATACTCCTCTGCTCCGCCCTTTCTGGATGGGCTGACTTGCCTCTAAGGGAGGGGAGTCTTCCGTGGACGAAGCCTCACACAGGATCAAATCTTAGGCCCGAGCACGCAGCAGAGAAGACAGTCCGGAGAGAAATGCTTGCTTCTGTGTTCCAGCACAGTTCTTAGTGTGATTTTTTTTTTCTTGTTGCGATGGTGTTTTTTTCTTAAAAGAGCGCATGGCCGCGTAGCAAATCGGAGTTAAGTGCTCTGCTGGAGCCTCTTTTTGGCCCACTTCCAAGAGGTTCACGCCAGAGGACAGTAGACAGACACACACACAGGCAGCACTCAGTTTTTCACAGTCGGGCCCCACTGGGCAGGCGTAGTTTCGTGGATTTTCCCAGCTTGACATCACAAACAGGGGACCCGGCTTCTGCAAAGCCTAGCCGGTTTTCATGTTATGGAGTCCCGCCCTGGAATTGGCCTCTGGGAGAGCGAGTTTTCTGGAGCCTCTTTTCGGCCCACTCCCAAGAGGTTCACGCAAGAGGACAGTAGACAGACACACACAGGCAGCACTCACAGTTTTTCACAGTCGGGCCCCACTGGGCAGGCGTAGTTTCGTGGATTTTCCCAGCCTGACGTCATATCTTAAAAACTTAAAAGCCATATGTACAGCATCAATCTCCCAATTTGTTTTCTTGATATTGGAGGGGGAGTATTTTTTTAATGGATTTTTATTTTGAATTTTTTTATGAACCATAACATTTGTATAATTGAACATTAAATCTTATACATAATTTGTTTTTGCTAGTTTAAATTTTTTAATGGAGGTTCAATGCACTAATATTAACTATGATACAATTAGACAATTATTAGAATCTAAGTAACTGTTATAAAATTAAACCAGCACTGTCCAGTACAACTTCCTTAGCTGATGATAATGCTCCATGTCTGTTGTCAAATGCAGTAACTGCTATCCACAAATGATTTTGTTTGTTTGTTTGTTTTGTTTTGGCGCCACACCCAGGGCATTCAAGGGTTACTCTGGCTCTATGTTCAGAAATCGCTCCTGGCAGGCTAGGGGGACTATATGGGATGCCAGGAAGCGAACCGGGGTCCATCCAGGGGTGGCCACAAGAAAGGCAAATGCCCTACTGCTGTGCTATTGCTTCAGCCACTATCCACAAGTGATTTTGAAATGTTTATTACTTTTGAATGTTTTAATGTGATTAGTGTGATTTAAAATATGATATTTTAATTGGTTTAATTGTAAATTGTTTAATTCATAGGACTACATGTCTAGTGATTATAGTAAGTGACAGTATGTTCCTATATAGTTCTTTCAGAGGGGCACATCCAGTGATGCTCAGGGGTTACTCCTGGCTTTGTACTCAGGAATCACTCCTATTGGACTCAGGATATCATTTAGGATGCCAAGGGGGACATTATTTAAGATATCTGTAAAACTATGTATGCCCTTTTGAGCTTAATACCAGTTTATCCATTAAGGAGAATGAACCTGAAGAATTTTTACAAGCTTTTGATGAATAGGAAATGCAAGAAACTTTTATTTTATTTTATTTTTTTGGTTTTTTGGGTCACAACCAGCAGCGCTCAGGGGATGCTCCTGGCTCTATGCTCAGAAATTGCCCCTGGCAGGCACAGGAGACCATGTGGGATGCCGGGATTCGAACCAATAGGCAAACACTTTACCTCCATGCTATCTCTTTGGCCCCAAGAAACTTATTTTTTTTACCCCTCCCCAAGAAACTTATTTTTAAAGTTAAAGAAAACTCAAATATTAAATGAACTTGGCCAGAGAGATAGCATGGAGGTAGGGCATTTGCCTTGCATGCCGAAGGACGGTAGTTCAAATATCAGCATCCCATATGTTCCTCCAAGCCTGCCAGGAGCGATTTCTGAGTGTAGAGTTAGGAGTAATCCCTGAGCACTGCTGGATGTGACCCCCCCAAACAAAACAAAACAAAACAAAAAAAGGAATATATATATTAAATGAACTAATACAGGTATAGGGTAACTTTTAATGATAATTTTTGGTAGATGCTTCTAAGAAATCTGTTTTGTGGAAGTAGCGCAGTCTATATTCTAAATACAATTAGATATTTGTTCTATATTATTTTGTCAAAACAATATTTTGTGCTTTTTCATCTGATTTCTCTATTACCTTCCTTTTAGAACAAAATGTGCATGCCTTCAATTGACAGCAAGGATTGCTAAGACTTACTTTATGTCAAGTAATAATATAACAACGGGATATAAATATAAAAGACTACAGAAACATATACCTACTGGGTAAGATATCTTAATTATGTGTTAAATGATATTTTTACTTTTGAAGGAAAATACTTTATTATTGTGACCTATGTTTATTATATTGTTAAATATTAATTTCTAGAAATCTAAATTAAAGAATTAGAAAAACACACATATCCTTGGAAATGGGTGTGAGATAGCATAGATGCATATCATGCACAGTGCATTTAAACACTCATCTGTTTTGATTTTATTTTAGCTTTATTTATTTTTTGGTCACACCCAGCTGTACTCAGGGGTTACTTCTGGTTTTATGCTCAGAAATCACTCCTAGCTTGGGGGACCATATGGGATGCCAGAGATCGAACCCATGCTTGCCTGGGTCAGCCGTGTGCAAGGCAGACGCCCTACCACTATGCTACCATTCTGACCCCAACACTCATCTGTTTTGAGTCTGGATATTTTTTAATTTGTTTGTTTGTTTGTTTTGGTTTTTGGGCCACACCAGGCAGTGCTCAAGGGTTACTCCTGGCTTTTTTCTCAGAAATTGCTCCTGGCAGGCTCAGGGGATCATATGGGATGCTGGGAATCAAACCCAGGTCTGTCCTGGGTCAGCCGCATGCAAGGCAAACACCATACTGCTGTGCTATCTCTCTGGCCCACTAGATTTTATTGTTAAACTTTTGGAGACGTCATTTTTTTGGAGGGGAGCCACACTCGGCAGCACTCAGGGGTTACTCCTGGCTCTATGCTCAGAAATCGCTCCTGGCAGACTTGGGAGTCCATATGGGATGCCATAAATCAGACCCAGTCTGTCCCAAGTAGGATGTGTGCAAGGCAAAGATTTTACAGCTGTGCTATCTCCCTGGACCAAGAAGCCATTTCCTTATTAAATACACTGCTCAGAGCCATAGCAATTGTACAGTGGGGTTTGTGCTCGCCATATATGCTACTGACCTGGGTTTAGTCCTCCAGTCTCCCATATGGCCCTCTAGCATCACCAAGAGTAATCTCTGATTTCAGAATCAAGATTAACCCCTGAGCATCAGTGGGTGTGCCCCAAAGAAAAACAAAGGAAAGAAGAAATATACTGCAGGTCAGGGAGCTGTCTCAAAAGATTGGATCATATACTTTATTTTTTCTGAGAGCCCTGGGTTCTGTCTCTAGTACAAGGTTCCCCAAGCATCACTGGGTATACTTCTTCACACTAGTAAAGGAAGTAGTACAAGGTTCTTATATAAGAACAGGAAATTTTTAACACTTGAATGTTCCTTTAATTAAAAAAAATGGGGGGGCCAGAGAGATACCATGGAGGTAGGGCATTTGCCTTGCATGCAGAATGACAGTGGTTCGAATCCCGGCATCCCATATGGTCCTTCGAGCCTGCCAGGAGCAATTTCTGAGTGTAGAGCCAGGAGTAACCCCTGAGTGTTGCTGGGTGTGACCTATAAAGCAAAAAATAATAAAAAAAAGGGGGGGGATGATTTATTTCTAGATGTGTCTTCCCAGACATTTTCATATTCATTCCTAGACATTTTAGTTTTAAAGAGCTAACATTTACTGTGTGCCAGGAAAGATCTCATACACCTTGTAAATTTTCATTTATTGTTCACCAATCAACCTTATCATATTACTCCTATTTTAAAAATAGAAAAGTTAACCATAGAATGGTTAAGTAAGTCATTTAATCTCACACAGCTGCCGAGTTCAGGAACTATAACCCAGGCAGCCTGGTTTCAGGATCCATCACACTTATCATCATGGGTTATTCATAAGGTGGGAATATAAACTGCTTTCTCTTAATTTAAGCTGGTTTTTATCTTGCATGTTTTATTGTCAGCATTTATGAATGCAATTTGTTGTGCAAATGTAATCGACGAATATGTCAGAACCGAGTTGTCCAGCATGGACCTCAAGTGAGGCTCCAGGTATTCAAAACTGAGAAGAAAGGATGGGGAGTTCGCTGCCTAGATGACATGGACAGAGGGACCTTTGTTTGCATTTATTCAGGTAAAACAAAGGACTATTTTGAAATGATAGTAACAGCTACATTTATGAATCTCAAATTTATCAGCCAGTGTCATTGATAGAGCAGGGATAAGAGCAAGAAGGACAAGCTAAAGCAGTAATACAGTGGGTAGGGCATTTGCCTTGCATGCAGCTAAATTAGATTCTATCCCCAGCATCCTCTATGGTCCCCTGAGCAAAGGTCAGTTTAGCCCCGAAGCCAAAAATAAAATAAAACACGTATGAGAAGCATCAGAGGAAGGTGTCAGGGAATTGAGCACTGAAGATAGAAGAAAGGCCTTCAGTAATACCAGCTAGGCCCCAGAAAGGAACCACTACTAGATAAAAACTCAGATTATTGTATAAGTAATATTATTTTGTCTTCATGTCTGCAGGTGCTTGGGGCAAAGATATGAAAACATTTTTTTTTTTTTTTTGGTTTTTGGGCCACACCCGGCGGTGCTCAGGGATTACTCCTGGCTGTCTGCTCAGAAATAGCTCCTGGCAGGCACGGGGGACCATATGGGACACCGGGATTCGAACCAACCACCTTTGGTCCTGGATCGGCTGCTTGCAAGGCAAACGCCGCTGTGCTATCTCTCTGGGCCCATGAAAACATTTTAAATAGGAACTTTAGTGATGGGAATTCCCCGGATTCAATGTAAATATGTACCTAAAATATTACTGCGGGCCAGAGAGATAGCACAGCAATATGGCATTTGCCTTGCACACAGCTATCCTGGCATCTCATATGGTCCTCTGTGCCTGCCAGGAGTGACTTTTGAGCGCAGAGTCAGGAGTATCCCCTGAATGCCACTGGATGTGACCCAGGACCCCCCCCCCCCAAAAAAAAAAAAAAAAACCAGGAAAGCTAATATAACAAATTAATTGTGTAATAAATATCACTCTGTGCTGATTAAGGCAGAGACTTTAAGCAGCTTGCTATCTTTTAGAAACTAAGGAGTATGCCCACATTCTGAGCAAAATTTCCACCCCGTATTTTAGAGTTGCGCATTACTCATCCTTTCCGGTTATGGCCCCTAAACCAGAGCTCTCCAGAGATATCATCTCTCTTCCCATCAGACAAAATCCATACTACTGGGCCTGGAGAGATAGCACAGTGGCGTTTGCCTTGCAAGCAGCCGATCCAGGACCAAAGGTGGTTGGTTCGAATCCCGGTGTCCCATATGGTCCCCCGTGCCTGCCAGGAGCGATTTCTGAGCAGCCAGGAGTAATCCCTGAACACTGCCGGGTGTGGCCCAAAAAACAAAAAACAAAAAAACAAAACAAAACAAAAAATCCATACTACTTATACACATCATGAAATGAAAAAAGAGAACCTGGTTCTAGAGACAGCCTAAAAGAATGTTCTGGACTGAATCTTGGCAGGCTTGCCAGTAAGGAGCAGAGTGACCCACCTTACCTGAATTTACAGATTCACTTTACTTGTTCTCACTTCCCTGAGGACAAAAATTGAACATTCGAAATCATTGCACTTGAATTTATGCCACACACTACTCACTCAGGAGATACTTATATTTACACAATTTGTTTGCCTTGACACTCATATTATTATCACTCATATTTTGCAATAATTGCTAACTTGTCTATAAAATGTCAAATCTTTGTTTTGTATTTGTTTTTTGGGCCACACCCAGTGGTGTGGTTACTCATTTTTTAAATATATTTAAAGAAAATGCATTACATAGTTGACATAACTGATAATAATACATTTTTAGGAAGACCAAAAGCAGCATGTTTTTAAAAAAAAATAGAAAATTGAAAGGAAAACTAAAGAGCTGGAAGAGAGAATATTTTTGAAAACTATTGACTCATTGAATTCAATGAAGCACCAGCAGAAAGTTTAGTAAGTTCTTTTTTTTTTTTTTTTTTTTTTTTTTTTAAGGATAAGAGTTACCAAAAAAAAAATACAGCAATAACGGTGTAAGAGTGACAAGTGTTTTTCTGCATAGGCCCAGCAAAATATGGGTAAAATGGAAGAAAAAAAAAAAGCCTTGTCCTTAATACAAAGAGACCTTATCCCTGAAGTTCTCTGGCAGAAGACCGACTCTGGGCTCCTGGCATACTACTTTGTCCAACCCCTGAGTCATTTTCTGTGGTGAAATTTTTTTCACACATTAGCTGTTTTTGTGGTCTGGTTTCTGTAGTTAAAGATTCTGGTTCCTATGTTTCATCAAAGTCAGGATGTGGAGCATCCTCCAGTTTCACCTCACCATCAGATGTGGAGCATCCTGCCCACTCAGGGGTTACTCTTGACTCTGCACTCAGAAATGACTCCTGTTAAACTCAGGGGACTACATGAGATGCTGGGGATGGAACCTAGGTCAGCCATGTGCAAGGCAATGCCCTACCTGCTGTGTTATCATTCCAGCTCAAAATGTCAAACCTTGTCCAGAAAAATATTATTGGCTTTATTTTTATTGCTAGAAGATGCATATACAGTATCATTTTGGTCCAGTGACTAGATGACTGTCATAAATGACTGTCACTTTTAGTCCCTTGAAATCAGACTAAGATTTAAGGATGTTTTGGGACCGGAGTAGTGGCGTCTGCCTTCGCCCGAGCTAGCTTACAAGGGACCGTAATTTGATCCCACGGTGATAACAAGAGCAACAACAAAAAGAGATTTAAGGATGTGTGAGAAGAAGTTTGGGCCACCTCTTGTACTATCACTGGGGATCAAACCAGAGTTGGACACAAAGAAAGTGCCTTAACCTCAATACTATCTCTAATCCTAGACTAAGATTTTAGTTTTATATTAGGTTTGTTTTTGTTTTTGTGCCACACCTGGTGATGCTCAGGGTTACTCTTAGCTATGCACTCAGAAATCACTCCTGGCTTGGGGTATTATATGGGATGCAGGGGCGGGGGGGGGGGGGGGGACTGTCAACCCGAAGTTCATCCTATGTTAGCCTGTGCAAGGCAAAAACCCTACCACTTGTGCCACCTCTTGCCCTTTACATTATTTATTTAATGTGAACAGGAGGAACATATCACCACAGACACAAATAAGTCACTTTATTAAAAGATAAGATTTCAGGACTGGAGAGATAGTATAGTGTATATGGTGCTTGCTTTGCATGTGACCCACCAGGTTCAACCTCCAAACTCCACCAGTTATGAGTGCAGACATAGGAACAAGATTTGAACACCACTGGGTATGCCCCCCCCCCAAAAAAACAAAAAAATAAATGAATATGATTTTAGGTAGTAAATCATTTAAATGAAACACAGATTCCATGATTTTTTTTCTTTGTTATTTGCTTCTTTGTTTGGGGGCCACATCTGGAAATGTTCAGGGTTATTCCTGGCTCTGTACTCAGGAACCACTCATAGTGGTAGATGGGGGACCATATGGGAAGCCTGGGATAGAGCTGGATTGGCTGAGTGTAAGGCCCTATCTACTGTTCTATTGCTCTCGCCCTAAATTCTATAATTTTAAAGTTAGAGTTTACTTCTAATATTTTAGAATGTGTTCTCATTTTTATTTTTGTTTTATATTAATATAGCTAAATCTTGTTCTTTTCAATTTATCAAACCCTGTAAGTTTTAAAGATCCTGACTTTCCACATAAGGTAAATATGAAACTCACTTTTGATCTTCTATTATTTCTTGCACTATTTTTCCAGAAATGAATGTATTTGTATTCATTTTACAACCAAGATGTACCTCACAGGGTTCTTTAACAATGAGCAGAATAGAGAATAATATAATTATTTAGCAATTGTATTATTTGTTTGTCTTTCTTAAGCTATTATTTTCTTTTAGGGAGATTACTAAGTAAATCTAACACTGAGAAATCTAATGATATCAATGAAAATGTAAAAGAAGAGAAAGTTATAGATGATTCATTTTCCAAAAAAAGGAAAATAGAAGTTGCAGATTATGAAGCTGAAATTATCCCATGGGCATTAGAAACACATCTTACAAGTGCGGAAATTGGGGAGTATCCATCTACTTTTATTAACAGTCCGAAAAAATCAGTCATGTAAGTAAGATCTTAGGAACTGGCTCAAGATTGATCTATATCAATGGTTTTCACCTTTTAAAAAAAAAGAAAAGAGAAAACAAATAACTGTGGGCTGGTGAAAATAACCCTGGAGGTAATCTCAGTATTACTGGACCCAAAGAGAATAGCATCTTCAAACCATGGAGTGAGTCCCCCCAAAAAAACTCCAATAAATAATAATCGAGGACTTGCTCAAAGTGCTGAAATATTGCATGCAGGACCTATAGGTTTCATACTGTGGGCACTGCTAGGTATAGCAGAGGAGGAAAAAAATGAAGATGTTTTGAATTTCCAATAATATTGAAACATAATTTACCTAACATAATATGTATTTAAAGTGTTATTGGAACAATCTATGCATTAATTAACATCATAATATAATCAATAAAATTATAATTAATATATTATATTATTACTGATATTGTATGTTATGTGTTATGTTTTATTAATATAATGTTAATTAATATTAACATTAATATAATTAATAAAAAGTGTACAGTGGTATTTTGTAAATTTACATAGTTACAAAACTAGCATCACAATTTTTTTGTTTTTGGGTTTTGAGTCACCCAGAGGCACTCGGGTTATTCTGGCTCTGTGGTAAGAAATCCCTCCTGGCTAGCTCGAGTGACCATCCTGGGTCGGCTGTGTGCTAGGCAAACACTCTGCCACTGTGTTATCTCTCTGGCCCCATCCCAGTTTTTTAACATACTTTGGAGAGGGGTGGTCTGAGAATCACTGCTGGTATATTTGGCCAACTGGGCCAAACAGTTGCCGCAGTGCAGCACTGCTCAGGTTCAGCTGTGCTGGGGCCACAGGGCCACACCTGGCGGTGTTAAGGATTGTCCTCACTCATGCACAGATGTGCCTCTCATTTTAAAATATGATCATACATAGATATTACATAGATATTATTATTTTTGGGGGGGTTTTGGGTTTTGGGGTCACACCCGGCAGTGCCCAGGGGTGACTCCTGGCTGTCTGCTCAGAAATAGCTCCTGCCAGGCATGGGGGACCATATGGGACACCGGGATTCAAACCAACCACCTTTGGTCCTGGATCGGCTGCTTGCAAGGCAAATGCCGCTGTGCTATCTCTCCGGGCCGAGATATTATATAATTTCTAATGTATTTTGTGTAACAGTGATATTTTCTATATTTCAAGATCCAATAAAGAAAAATGTAGTGTTCTACAGAGTAACTTTATTTTTCCTTTTCAGAGAAATGAAATGTAAAACTATGTCAAGAATTCAGTATCATTCAGTCATTAGAAGTCCTAAAGCCAAGATAGCCATTATTCAACGCAATGGGGAAAACATGGTAAAAACAAAAAACAAAACCAAAAAAAAAAAACCCTACACAATATAAAGGAACCTTTCTGAGAACATGTAGCTATTATTCACCTTTTTTTGTTTGTTTTGATTGCGGGGTAGCACACCCAATTGTGTTCAGTGCTTACTCCTGGCTTTGCACTCAGGGTCATTCCTGGTAGACTTAAGAGGACCAGGAGTGACACTTAAGTACAGAAGCAAAGGATCTATGGGACACAGGGAATCAAACCTAGGTCACTGTGTGCAAGCCAAGTGCCTTTACCTGTTGCACTGATGTTCTGCCCCTGTTATCTCGCCTTCTTTTAAGCTTTTAGTTCAAATTATTTGTGTTACTAATGTGTAAGGTTTTTTTCTATTGTTTGAAATGGACATGCTGTTTAAATATTAGGTCTATTTCATGGTGGTTTGCATTGTTCTCTACTTAGATACATTGCAAATATCACAATCTGACAGTGAGACTGAGAAATTCAGTTTGTAGAAGTAGGTAAATTGTTAAGAGTTGATAGTAATACAGAATTAGAAGATAGTTTAGGTTATTAAGAATAAGGTATGTGGGGCCGGGCGGTGGCGCTAAAGGTAAGGTGCCTGCCTTGCCTGCGCTAACCTTGGACGGACCGTGGTTCGATCCCCCGGTGTCCCATATGGTCCCCCAAGCCAGGAGCAACTTCTGAGCACATAGCCAGGAGTAACCCCTGAGCGTCACTGGGTGTGGCCCAAAAAAAAAAAACCAAAAACAACAACAAAAAAAAAAAGAATAAGGTATGTGAGTAGAAAGGTATGACGGAGAAAGAAGTGTAAGAGCTTCATGAAATTATCATGCTGAGTAGCATTTTACATGATAAACCTCTGAAGTTTTACATAATAAAACTTTTCAGCCTGAACTGATGCAGAAAACAGCTAATCAGACTAACTTTAAAAAAAGAGAAAAAGATAACTCATAGTTCACCGACTTGTCAATCAAAAGAAGCCTGCTTTTTGTGATGGCAGATAGACCCTCTGCCTAGCATCATGTGGTGAGATGATTATTACAGAATCAGAAGATTAGGCCACAAACCCACCAGGAATTGGGTTTTATCTCCTACTATGTTGCTCACTAGCTGATAATAAACATCTTAATCTGGATAGCATGCAGTGCTTGACATTATAAACTAGGTACTTGAAAAATATTAACCATTTTACTACTAGAAAATAATAATCGTCAATATTTATTGAGAAGATAATTGAGTGCCAGGCATAATGCTAAGCATATTGCTTCCTTTAAAAAGTTGTTATTACTGGGGCTTGAGAGACAGTACAGCAGATACATGGCTGACCCAGGTTCAATCCTCCAGTGTGCCATATAGTCTTCCAAGCCTGACAGGAATAATTCTTGAGTGCAAAGCCAGGAGTAAGCCTAAGTATCATCAGGTGTGGCCACCCAGCCCCCCTCCCCAAAAAAGTTATTATCACTATGGCTTTGTTGTTTTGAGGGACCACACCTACTCAGGGGTTACTCCTGGCCTTATGCTCAGGGATCACTACGGGTAGTCCTCAAGCGACCCACCTACTGTACTATCTTTCCAGCCCTGTTATTATCATCTAAACCTCTATACTATCATCAGTCAAGAAGTCGACAACTTTATCTGATTGATGTGTAATAGGAGGATTGGGACAACACGTGGTGTGGTTTAACTTCTTGCTCAGTGCTCAGGGTCTGTGTAGTGCTGGGATGGAATCCAGGCCTCTTGCAATGCAAACTATACTCCAGCACTTGGAGCTTTCTACCCAGTCCCAGGCAAAATTTTTTGAAGTATAAATTAGCTAAAGAGTATTTTATCTTTGTACATTTGTAGGTAAGACCTAATTAATAACATGATACTAAAATTGAGAGATACAAACAACTGTATTTGAAATTTAGCCTAAAATATCTCTTGACATTCTATAGTATATAATATTAGTTTACAAAAATGACTAGAGACACTGTAAAACCATAATTTTCCACTGCTCAAAGATTACTTCTGCTATCATCTTTGATGCTTTGCCAGAGTGAATCTAATGGCTAATTTGTGAATCTTTATGACATTTGATGAAAGATGCCTAACTGCTAAGTTCTTTTTTTCTTTACCTAGAAAGTGAAGAAATCCCCCTTGTTTTCTTTTAAGGGATTTGCTTCCTCAGAGTCTATCATCTCAGAAGATAGTGATGGATTTTTACTAAACCAAGTATCTCGGAATTCTACAGCCAAGGAAATGAAAAGTAGGTTTTGTTTCAATCTGATTGCTTTCCTTTTCTGCCTTTTTGTTTCTCATACTCAGTATTTGACTCATTTTTGTCAGTCTCCATACAAATATGCTTTATTCTTCACTAATCTAGATCAGAGATTGGTAAACTATAGTTTGTGCACAAATTCCAGCTTACCATCTATTTAAGACTCACTGCTAGGATTTATGTCTGAACACAACCAGGAATGGCCTCTGGGTAAAACACAAAACAAAGTAAAAGAAAAATATCTATGATAAGATAAATTTTACATTTCTAAATAATTAGAAAAGTGAGATGAATATTTTGAGATACTTGAAAATTATGTGAAATTACATTGCAGTACCTATAAGTTTTATTGGAACTAATCAAATTATTCTTTCACGTAGTTTTATCTACCCTCTTGTTGTAGAAATGATGCTGATCAATCGTAACAGACCATCTGGCTCACAAAATCCAAATTATGTGCTTCTTGGCCCCTTACAGAAGAACTGTGGCAATCCTTAGTTCAGTGCTTCTCAATTATTTTCTGTCATGTCCCCCTAGGAAGAAGAAAACATTTTTTACACTTCCCGCACGACTGTAAATAGTATCTTTATTTAAAAAAAAATAACTTTAACCTGCAAAATAAAAATATATAAAATAATTTTAGCTGATTTTTCAATCAGAAGTTATGTCTGGATTAATGGCTACAATGAGCACGTTTTGCAATGCATACCTTTTCGAAGCAGGGTTTGAAGTAGGACACAGCAACTCTCAGCTCCAGAGACATACACAGACATAAACACAGGGCTTAGCTTGTTATGACAGTGTTTGCCGAGATCAAATGTGCCCCCCCTTTACTGAGCCTCATGTCACCCCTGGGGGGCACACCCCACTATTTGAGAAGCACTGCCTTAGTTTAAACGCCAGCAGTGGGACCTGCTGTATAATAGAATGGGCAGGGTGGAGCACTTCGAATCTACATAGCCCAGTCTTTGACTTTAAAGATTAATCTAGAACAACCATTTTTTGAACTCTTTGTTTTGAACTGCTTTAAATTAAAGACACATCACTGCTGCAGTATGCTAGCCAACACTGCTACAAAAGGGATGTTCAGCAAAAAGCAAATTTTGTATTTGGGTTCTGGTTTTGGGGCCTCACCAGGGGTACTTAGGGATTAATCCTGGCTCTGTGCTCAGAAGTTACTTTTGGCAGTCTTGGGGGAACCATATGGGATAATGGGGATCAAACCCAGTTGGCCACATGCAAGGCAAATTCCCTCCCTGCTATGCTATCACTCTGACCCCCCAAAAGGCAACTTATAAGTACCTGACTACATATCTTTCAGTAGTACTGCCATAGCTAATTTTATAGCCTCATAAAGCTTTATTTTGGCACGTTTACATTTCACTATATTCCTACATTAAGAGATACTGCTGATGATTCTTTTAGAAGAACACACCAGCTATTACTCTTTGAGCTTCATTGCCTGGTCTTTAAGAATGGAAATTGAAGCTGCCACAGCACTAGCACAGTGGGTAGGACATTTGCCTTGCACACAGCTGATTCAGGTTCGATCCCCAGCATCCCATATGGTCTCCTGTGCAGTGCCAGGAATAATTCCTGAGTGCAAAGTCAGGAGTAACCGCTGACCATCATCATGGGTGTGACTAAAAAGTCAAAACAAACAAAATAAAAAAGTCAAATCTGGTCTCATGCACACAAGGCAAGCACCCTGCCTGCATATAACTGTTCCAGCCCCACAAGTCACTTTTTTCATGTGAATGATTTTGTTTTGTTTTGTTTTGGTTTTTTTGGTCACACCCAGTGGCGCTCAGATGTTACTTCTGGCTCTCCACTCAGAAATCATTCCTGGCAGGCACAGGGACCACATGGGGTGCCAGGATTCGAAACATTGTCCATCCTGGACAGGCTTTGTGCAAGGCAAACCCTTGCATAGCCCTGCCGCTATGCTATCTCTCCAACCTGAATGATTGTATTTTTAAATTAAATCAAATCGGGGCTGGAGAGATAGTACAGTGGTAAGGCGTTTGCCTTGCATACAGAAGGACGGTGGTTCGAATCCCGGCATCCTGTATGGTCTCCCAAGCCTGCTGGGGGCAATTTCTGAGTGTAGAGCCAGGAGTAACCCCTGAGCGCTACTGGGTATGACCCAAAAAACAAACAAACAAAAAAATTAAATCAAATTATTATTGCCTTGCATGTGTCAGATCCTATATTTGATCCTTGAAACACAAAACATAAATACATAAGTTTATTTATTTTATTGGAGATTCATTGTTTTGAATATCCTCACATATTTCCATTATTTGGATAATAAAAACACTCAAGCATTCAGTTACTTTATGATATATTGTTTGTAAGTATAATTATGTCAGGTATCTGTTATTATTGGAAGTCATATGCTATTTGAGGCTTGTGGCACATAACAGGATCATCTCAGGCATTTATTTTCTTTAGGTCCTTCATGTTTCTAGAGAGCTTCCTACATACCCACTCTATTGTAGCTGTTTAAAATATACTCAAATATAGAATTCAGAGTTGAAAACCAATAACTTGATATATGAGAAGAGATTAAAAGTATAATAGGGGCCAGCATGATAGTACAGTAGGCAAGGCACTTTCCTCGCATGCTGTTAACCCAAGTTCAATCTCCAGCATCCCAAAATAAATAAATGAATAAATGTCTTATCCTCTTCTTCCATGTTGAACTGATGGTGTCGGAGCCAGGGTGAATCATGAGGCCTCTCTACACTAACCTCTCCACACTAACATTTTAATATGTCAGTTTACAAGCCAGACCCAAAGGAAAACTGTAAATCACTGCCAATAGCAGTTTTATGAGGAACCAGGCAGTAATTCCATTGTCCCTTATGCTGCCCAGCTCTCTCATATGATGTCTGGTTCTGTGCTGGGGATCACAAATGTTCACAGCAGTCGGGCTCTGAATGTTCAATTCCTCGACTCTGGCACTATAACATCTGTAAAAGTGTCTGAGCTCCAGGAAATTCCCCCTCGATTTCTACAAGAAATTATTGCAATACCACCTCAGGCTATCAAGTGCTATCTCGCAGATCTGCCACAGTCAATTGGCATGTGGCCACCAGATGCTGTACTTTGGTTAAGAGATTCTGTTCTTAATGCTCAGACTGTAGAATTAAGGTTATTAAAAATTAGTAATAAGAAAAAATATATATAAAAAGAAAAGTAAATAAAAGAAAAAAATATAATAAAAATAGGAGGAAGTGATATGTAGATTCATTAAAAAATACTTAATACACAAAAGGGGAAGAATTTGGGATAGATTCTTGAGTTTGAACACAATTTACCGATCATATTGCTATTAACATCTCAGTCTCATGAAATTGGAGATTATAACACTTTATAAAAAACTAGCAATAATTGCAGTAATTAGCATTTAATTAGTGTTGCTCTAGTGTTATTGCTCAGCCATGTGTATTTCCTGATATTTTCTTCTAAAATGTTTATTAGAAGATGCATGCTCAGAAGAAGTTGAAGATTCTGAAGACATTCTAGTGATTGAATCAGATGTGATAGATATAACCAAATGTAGAAAAGAAAGTCCACCAAGGTTCAGATGTAATAATCAAGAATTGGATAATAAGAATATTATTACAAAAGTTGATGTTCAAATAGAAAAGCTCCAAGAGAAACGATCTCCAGCTTGTCAGAATCAACAGGACTTGTGTGATGAAGAGTTATTAGATGAAACTGAGAATATTGATTCCCTAAAAATGTTTAATAACAAGGATGTGTTTATATTGGATGCCTCAAGAGAAGGAAATGTGGGCCGCTTTCTTAATGTGAGTATATGGGCTGAGATTCATTTTGTTTGTTTGTTTTGTTTTGTTTTTGAACCATATCTGGCAATGCTAAGAGGTTATGGTTACTCTTTGCTCTGCATCAGAAATCACTCCTAGAAGTGATTTGGGAGAACATATGGGATGCCAGCAGTTTAACCTGGGTCAACTGTGTGCAAGGCAAAGCAACTGTTTCTCTAGCCCCCAGATTAACATTCTTTTTTTTTTTAATGTTTTTATACTTTTTTTTTAATTGAAACCATTGTGATTTACAAATTTCTTCATAGTTGGATTTCAGATATACTATGAATCAGGGCCATTCCCATCACCATTGTCGACCAACTTCACCAATATTACCAAGAATGCATCCTGGGGCTGGAGAGATAGCATGGAGGTAAGGCGTTTGCCTTTCATGCAGGAGGTCATTGGTTCAAATCCCGGCATCCCATATGGTCCCCCGTGTCTGCCAGGAGCAATTTCTGAGCTTGGAGCCAGGAATAATCCCTGAGTACTGCCGGGTGTGACCCAAAACACACACACACACACACACACACAAAGAATGCATCCTGTCTGTACCCTTTGCTGTCTGGCCTGCCAGTATAACAGGCCCATTTTAAGTTTAGATTGTTATAGTTTGGATCTCTTGATTCTATTGTTGTTGACTTTGGCTTGGATATTTAGCTCTGTCCTTTTTTTTTTCTCTACCAGTGTACCTGAGACCACTTGGTCCCTGGCCCCAGTCCTTTCTTTTTTCTTTTTCTTTTCTTCTTTTTATTTATTGTTTTATCTTTATTGATTTATTTATTTTTGATTTTTGGGTCATATCCGGTGGCACTCGGGTCATTCCTGGTTCTGTGCTCAGAAATCGCTCTTGGCAGGCACAAGGGAAAATATGGGATGCCTGGATTTGAACCACCATTTCTCCTAGATTGGCTGTGTGCAAGGCAAACGCCCTACTGCTGTGCTATTTCTTCTTAATTTTATAGAAAAATGCAGAAATATATGATAAAACAAAGTAATCCATCCCCCAAGGTTCTGTGAAAAAGGCAGCAGCTCTTGTCTATAAGATAAAAAAGGGGAGATGGCAATGTTTTTACATAAGCAAGTGCAATGAAAGTTGGGGAAAATAGAATGGAAAAACCTTTGGCCTAACAACAGGGTGCCCCTATCCATGAAGCATCCTGCCCTAAAACCAACTACAGCATCCGGGCATACTAAGTTGTCTAACACCGAAGTCTTTTTTCATGATACCAGGAAAAGTTCTCAATCACAGTTGTCACATCAGGCTTTTTTAATTAAAGATCTTGTTTTTTGCACAGATCCTATATCGAAGTTAGGGTGTTATGGAGTGGTTTCATCTCACTGTTTGGTGGCATGGCAGGGAAACCTGCCCTGAAAGCAAGTTAATTGCTGTTTCCAAGTAAGTCATCAGAGTATCATATGAACCCACTCTGGAACAAGTCAGTGCCTGGGCAGCATTAGGGCCTTCACAGTAGAAGTTCAATTCCTGGTGTTGGTGCAGAAAACCATGCTGGTTCCAAAGATGGAATTCAAGATTCAGGGTTGAGTGGCTGATGTCCGATCGACTGAAGTCTAAGTCAAGTCACTATAACTAATGTTCAGGGTAAAAGGTCCCCTGCAATATAAAATTTAGGAGTGCCTGTCCATATTAGATAAGAACTTTCTATACATAAAAGTTCCCTGTTTTAATGTACCTCTACAGAAAGGATCAATGCCACTTGATACTACTGGCATATATGGTGGTAAAAGTACTTACTTTTAAGTATCTCTATAACATAGTTCTAACATGAACTCAGAACCCAAGAGAAACTTATCTACTAGAATTTCCTACTAAACAAATCCAAAAAAAGGATAGGGAAAACTGCATCACATAAGAAAATACATAATAAAGAATTATACCTATTGGAGCCGGAGCAATACCACAGCAGTAGGGCATTTGCTTAGCAAGCTGCCAATGGGGGACCAATCCCGGCATTCCATGTACATGTGTGGCATTGATTAAAATGACGTGGAGTGACTAAAATGACAGAAGTGATTAAAACAACCACCACAAATGATTACAATGAACATAGGATGATTAAATGGATGGCCAGGAGTGATTATAATGACAACAACAGAAGCCTTGGAACAGAGAGGAACTCTTGGGAACAGAGGATGGGTTGGAAGCCCCCAAAACTTTAATTAAACAAAAAGAAAGAAAAAATAATTATACCTATTAAGGAAATACATCTAAAGAAATATATGAAGGGCCCGGAGAGATAGCACAGCGGCATTTGCCTTGCAAGCAGCCGATCCAAGACCAAAGGTGGTTGGTTCGAATCCCGGTGTCCCATATGGTCCCCCGTGCCTGCCAGGAGCTATTTCTGAGCAGACAGCCAGGAATAACCCCTGAGCACTGCTGGGTGTGACCCAAAAACCAAAAAAAAAAAAAAAAAAAAATCTTAATATATTTGGTGTCTATTATAGTACTGTAATGTGAAATTATGGCAACCAAACTATATCTCCAAGAACCACTGTGAACAAAAATATTAAAAGTTACTATACACATATTAAAATTAAGACACTAAAACTAATTCTTTTTTTTTTTTTTTTTTTTTTTTTTTTTTTTTTTTTTTTTTGGTTTTTGGGCCACACCCGTTTGATGCTCAGGGGTTACTCCTGGCTATGTGCTCAGAAATCGCCCCTGGCTTGGGGGGACCATATGGGACGCCGGGGGATCGAACCGCGGTCCGTTCCTTGGTAGCGCTTACAAGGCAGACACCTTATCTCTAGCGCCACCTTCCCGGCCCCTAAAACTAATTCTTATAGTGAGCATTGTAGTGGAAGTTGATGGCTTCCAAACTCATTCTGCACCTGTTTCTGTGGATGAAAGCATTAGAACATTATTATAGACATCTATAAAGAGCAGTTGATTGAACACCTCAATCTAATCAGCTGTATCCATTACTGCAGGTCTCTGAAGTATAGAAGAGAAGATAAGCTTTTGTGTTTCTTTTTTTCCACTCAGTTTTTTTCCTTGTCCTTGCTATACTCTGAGACCAATTGTGTTTGAGATAATTACCATTTAGACGATTGTGTTTCTTTGTGCAATTATTCTAAATGCCATATATAAGTGATATCATTCTGTATCCTTCTTCTGGTTTACTTCATTTAACATAACATCTTCTAGTTCCATCCATGTTACTGCAATTTGCATGATTGCATCATTAATTACAGCTATGTAGTAATCCATTGTATATACTTACCACATCTTCATGATCCACTCATCTGTTATTGGACATCTAGGTTGATTCCAAGTCCTAGCTATTGTACCAAGTGCTGTAATGAAAGCTGTGTGCATACATTCCTTTGGATGAATATGTTTCTATCCTGGGGATAGATACTCATATAAGGGGGATTGCTGGGTCATATGGCAGCTCAATTTTGAGTTTAGTGTGAACCCTCCATACTGTTTTCCATAGGGGTTAGATCAGGCAGTATTTCCACCAGCAGTGGAGGAGAGTTCCTTTCTCAACACAGCCCTATCAACAGAAGATTTACATTTCTAAACATTTTTTCTTTGCTTCTTAAGATAATCATGAGGAACATGATTAACAGAAACTAAATCCAGACCACATTGGTTTCAATGCTAGTCCTGAATTTACATAACCTGTGTTACATGACTTATATGACTTAGGTTATTTGTAATCTATTCTTTATTTTTCATCTCTGGAAATGATAATAGTAATTATTTAATAGAATTTTATATTGGTTAAATTAGATTGCTAAGCAATACTAAGTACTAATAGCACATATTAGTACTAGTAAACATTTTTATGAAGAAAACTATTAGAAATGAGATACAATAATTTAATTTTGTTGAAAGATTATTTTCGAAATTTCAAAAATTGTGATGGTACACAGAATTACTTTTTTTTTTTTGGTTTGTTGGGTCACACCTGGCAGCGCTCAGGGGTTACTCCTGGCTCTATGCTTAGAAATCACCCCTGAAAGGCTCGGGGGACCATATGGGATGCCGGGATTCGAACCACCATCCTTCTGCATGAAAGGCAAACGCCTTACCTCCATGCTATCTCTCTGGCCCCCTGAATTACTTTCTTTTTTGAATCTTTTTTTCTCTCACCTATTTTTTAATTAGAGGCCTCTTAAGTGTTCAGAGGACCAGTATTACTCTGCCAACCAGACAGATGGTTCAATATATTCCAGCTGTCAATACAGCGGTGTTGGGAGCTACTAAAGATACACAGGCAGTGCCTAGGGGGCCACTAAGGGTACATCCAACTGTGTTTGGGGTGAGGCATCACTCCTTGCAATGACAAGGTAACATATGGGACCATATGAGATAGAGCTTGGGTTGGCTGTTTGCAGGGCCAGCATCCTCCCACCTAACCAGCTACTATCTCTCCAGTCCCTCCGTCCTTAAATATGATCTTTTCAATGTTTTGAGAATGTAGTATTGTTTCTCTTATATATTATTCAGCTGACCTCAGAAGAGAAAAATCAAAATACCTTTAAAATCAGAGGGGCCGAAGCAGTGGCGCAAGTGGTAAGGCGTCTCCCTTGCACGCGCTAGCCTAGGACAGACCTCAGTTTGATCCCCCAGCGTCCCATATGGTCCCCCAAGCCAGGAGTGATTTCTGAGCACATAGCCAGGAGTAACTCCTGAGTGTCACAGGTGTGGCCCCAAAAAATGTAAAATAAAAATCACAAGTTTTTTTTCCTACTAAATGTATCTAATTATTTTCTATTGATTAGTTTGGATATTTGACTAATAGAAAATAGAATTTCCTACATTCCTCTGCCCCCCAACTGCCATTTTGACTACCAAGCAAGGCAAAAGTCATTAAAGATGTCTTGAGGGAGCTGGAGAGATAGCATGGAGGTAAGGCATTTGCCTTGCATGTAGGACAGTGGTTCGAATCCCGGCATCCCATATGGTCCCCCAAGACTGCCAGAAGCAATTTCTAAGCGTAGAGCCAGGAGTAACCCCTGAGTGCTGCCGGGTGTGACCCAAAAACAAAAACAAACAAAAAATAATAGATCAGGGGGCGGAACGATAGCACAGCAGTAAGGCATTAGCCTTGCATGCAGCAACACAGGACGAACTCAGGTTTGAATCCCGGCATCCCTTATGGTCCCCTGAATCTGCCAGGAGCGACTTCTGAGTGCAGAACCAGGAGTAACCCCTGAGCGCCACTGGGTGTGATCCAAAAAACAAACAGGCAAACAAAAGATCAAAACTGTGCTATTCTGGATGGTTTGTGGTATTAATAAAATTCTTATATGAGATATAATTTTACAGATAAGTCCCAAAAGTAAAGAAACAAAAATAAATTATATGTTTTGAAACAATGGTATTTTTAATGCATAAAAGAATAAGGCATCAAAATTTTATTCAGTGTCTAATCTCTGTGTTTGTTTTAACAGCATAGTTGTTGTCCAAATCTTTTGGTGCAAAATGTTTTTGTAGAAACACATGACAGAAAATTTCCATTGATGGCATTCTTCACTAACAGGTTTGAAGTTTTTATGATTTAATTTTAAAATCGTGACTTTAAAAATAAACAGTAAAAAATATAAAAAGCTACCAAGTACTGTTAAACAGCCTTACTATCTGTTTCCAGTAAAATATTTGATTTTCCTAAACTGTTGCTAGTTAAAAAAAATATTGTAAATAGATACATTTTTACCTATAATTTTCTCTTAGTATTAATTTCTGAAAGGATTAAAGATGACAAAACTCACCTAGTTCAATTCAGGGGTTAAATGCCTTCAAATGCACATCTTAAGTCAAAACTGCCCTCTCCCCCCGACTACCACAGTGCAGATTCCTCATGTCACCAGGTTCTACAGTTTGCAAATAATACTTTGTTCTTTGTGGATACTGACACATTTCTTCTTTCTAGGATATTATAGTAGATTTGAAATAAAACTCAATGATTATTTTTACTAAAAGATCACCATTAATCAATGGTGTCAGGGAATAAGAATAATCATTTTAGGGTGGTTGATATTTTTATGAAAATTAATAATAATCCAGTTTGATTTGTCATGTAGCTATAAGATACTTTATATTTATAAAGGTATCTTTACATCATTTAAAAAGTTTTTAATTGTTTTTAAATTTCTACTTTCTAGGTATGTGAAAGCAAGAACAGAATTAACATGGGATTATGGTTATAAAACTGGGACTATGCCTGAGAAAGAAATTCTCTGCCAATGTGGGTTTAATAAGTGTAGAAAAAAAATACTATAAAAGACATCATCACTGCTTTTTCATGAAATGAGCTTGTCAAGCTGAAAATTGAAACATATAAAAGGACCCTCAAATAATGGAATTCATTTTTGTTCTGATAAGAATTCCTCTGTTTTCCGTGTTTGGGGATTTCATCTGTGACTCAGAAATACAAGGACTTTCACATATTTAGAATATTTCTTTATTCTTACTGTTGTTTCACTTCACATGAATAAGATAAAGTGTATATTTTATATAAAATACCACTGTACAATTTGTAACTTGTTTGTAAATTATAAGGAGCTAGAATTCAACTACCCCTTTTTCGGAAGGAGTGGGGGAGCCACATCTGGCCATGCTCAGGGTTTACTCCTGGCTCTGCACTCGGGAATCACTCCTGTCAGGGCTCAGGGGATCTTATGGGGTGCTGGGCATTGAATGGGGCTGACTACTGTGTTCAAGGCAAGTGCCCCACTCACTCCAGCCCCAAATTCAACTATTCTTAATTGCTTTTGTATTTATTATCTTTGAGTTCTTGCCCTGAAAGGATCAACTTTCATACCTCAAATACAAAACTATTTGTTGATTCCTGATAAATAATATACCATTATGAGCCATAAGATAACAAACATGAAGAATATGTAATAAACAACTATATAATGTTACTACCCAGTAATACTACTTGGAGCTCCATCTGGCTCAGTAAAAGCATATCTAATCATTTGACTGAAATTGGGGGTTGGGAAACGCTCTTAAATCTTCTAAGTCGTCATCTACTATGTCTTATTTTTCTGTATTTTTTTATTTCTTGAATTCTCCTCTAGCTCTGATCATCAGTGGTAAGGGGACACCTATCTCTCTCTTTCTCTCTCCTTCCCTTCCTCCCTCCCTCTCTCTCTTTCTCTCTCCCTCTCTCCTTCCCTCCCTCCCTCTCTCTTTCTCGCTCTTTCTTTCTCCTTCCCTTCCTCCCTCCCTCTCTCTCTCCCCCCCCTCTCTCTCTCCCTCTCTCTCTCTCCCCCTTTCATCCCTCCCTCTCTTCCTCCCTCGGACATCACTCTAGATTGTTTCTAACAAAAATTTAAGTGTAAAACAAATTGTAAAATTTTTCTTGGGCCCGGAGAGATAGCACAGTGGCGTTTGCCTTGCAAACAGCCAATCCAGGACCAAAGGTGGTTGGTTCAAATCCCGGTGTCCCATATGGTCCCCCGTGCCTGCCAGGAGCTATTTCTGAGCATAGAGCCAGGAGTAACTCCTGAGCGCTGCCACGTGTGACCCCAAAAAAAAAATTTTTTTTTCTTAACGATTAGACCACATCCAAGGACCACAGTGATAGCACAATAGTTAGAACACTTGTCTTGCATAAGGCCGACCAGGAATTGATCCCCAGTATCCCAGGAGTAATTTCTGAGTGCAGATCCAGGAGTAACCCAAGTGCCACTAGGTGTGGCCCCAAAACTAAACAAAATAAAAATAATGGACCACACCCTGTGGTGCTCAGATTGCTGTGCTCTGGGATTGCTTCCCAAAGTGCCAGTTATTAAACCCCAATTGGCCTCATATGAACCAAATTCTTTAATCCTTGTACTGTCTCTTTGGCTCCATGTTTAACTTCTTAAATTTGTTAAAAGAGATGAAAATTGAAATTATTTTATTTCCAGTTTGCTACAAATCAAAGAAGTTAAGAAAAGAAGCAAAAAGTACAATTCACCAACTGCTGGACATATTAGGCAAGTTCAGAAGTCCATTAATTGGCAGTAAAATGTTGGAATTTAAAGTTGAGTGGCTTAATCGGGGCCGGAGAGATAGCATGGAGGTAAGGCATTTGCCTTTCATGCAGAAGGTCAGCGGTTTGAACCCCAGCATCCCATATGGTCCCCTGAGCCTGCCAGGAGCGATTTCTGAGCATGGAGCCAGGAGTAACCCCTGAGCGCTGCCGGGTGTGACCCCCCAAAAAAAAAACAACAAAAAACAAAATAAAGTTGAGTAAATTAAAACATTAAAGTGATGCTTGATTGGGGGGGGACCACATCCGGCTGTGCTCAGGGGTTACTCCTGGCTATCGGCTCAGAAATAGCTCCTGGCAGGCACAGGGGACTATATGGGACGCTGAAATTCAAACCAACCACCTTAGTTCCTGGATCGGCTGCTTGCAAGGCAAACACCGCTGTGCTATCTCTCTGGCCCCTAAAATACTTTTTGTAGAAGCTGGAGTGATAGCACAGCAGTAGGGCATATGTCTTACATGCGGCTGAGCTAGGACTGTCCACGGATACCCCCCAACAGGCATCCCATATGGTCCCCCAAGCCAGGAGCAATTTCTGAGCGAATAGCCAGGAGTAACACCTGAGCATCACTGGGTGTGCCCCCCCAAATAAAAGAAGAGACTCAGTAATCAATCAAGTAGAAGAGCAAAACAGCATTTTTAACATGAACAGTTTCAAAATACTTTGTCTTTCCTTTTCCAACCCTACTGAAGGATATGCTTTACCAAAATGTTGAGAATAAACAAAGGAAAAAGGAAATCAAAGGGTTTAAACCAAGATAATGATGCAAGAGCCATAAAGGTACTCTCAAGTATACTGATGCAAGATGATAAACCTATGAATAGTGCATCGAAGTATATGAAGATATCAGAATTTCTACAAAAGAGGGGCTCCAGCTCCTCTTATTTTTTTGTTTTTGTTTTTGTTTTTTTTTGTTTTTCGGGCCACACCCGTTTGATGCTCAGGGGTTACTCCTGGCTAAGCGCTCAGAAATTGGCCCTGTCTTGGAGGGACCATATGGGACGCCAGGGGATCGAACCGCGGTCCTTCCTTGGCTAGCTGTCCTTCCTTGGCTAGCACTTGCAAGACAGACACCTTACCTCTAGCGCCACCTTGCCGGCCCCTTCTTCTTATTTTTTTTTTTTTAAAGACATATGCTAGCTGTTGTGGAATGTAATGATATTATCAATGTCTAGCTTTCAGGGTCAGTCAAAGTCAGATGTGATTCTGTTATTTTTTGAATATGTGATCACTTTTCTCTCGTAACATTATTTTGTTCCAATGTTTTGTTTCTGGAAGTTCTATTTTTCCTCATACCAAGTGTTTGGCAGGATATTTCAAAATAAAAAATCTTATCCAGGAGCTCTAGTACGCAGGTCAAGGTTAAGATTCTTTCCTTGCACACCTTGATTCAAATTTCAGGCACCATAAACAGTGCCCTGTGCACTGGTAGAGGCAGGTCATTCCTGTGCAAAGCCAGGCATAGCCCCTGGCCACCAATGAGTCTGTCCTAACAGCCTCCCACCCCTAACCAAAAAAGGAAAATTTTGTCTGTTCAGGAAAACTTACTTGAACGAATTCTCTAAAGATTCTTTATCTGTTCTCTCTGGGATGCCTACTAGCTAGTCCTCTGAGTTTGGTTTTCTCATTTTTCTTTCTCTTGATTTAGCTCTGTCTTCTTACTCTGCTTTCAGATTTTTTAACTTTAATCTTACAAGTTGTCTACTGTGTTTTGTTTTGTTCTTGAAAATTTTAATTTCTAGAGTTCATTTCTACATGCTTTCTTTCATATCTATAATTTAGGATATGAACTTCTCACAAAAAGCAGTTAAGGATAGCTTAATTACTATTATAAATAAAATTACTTCTGTTTCAATATGATTTAGTTCATGGTTGCAGTACCTCAATCTTTAAAAATACCATTAAGAATTAATTAAATACTTAGAAAAAACTTTTAAAAATATATTTAAAAAATACTTTAAAATATTATAGATCTATTCGTATGTGATTCCTGCATATCTGGGGACCTGCATGGCTTGTTTTCCCTGTATGTATGTTTCCTTGGGTCTTTGTGTATCGTGTTATAGGCTTTGCTCACTCATCTTAGTGTCACTGGATCCCATTCCCAGCATTGCATAGAATCCCCACAGTTCTGCCAGGAGTTAGACTGCCTCTGTGCGGAGTGTGGGCCCAAAAACCAAAACAAATAAAAATCTGAGATTATAAATTGAATGCATCCCCCCACTCTTTTCAACTGTTCCACCAGGAAGCAGCAAACTGTTTAGTTTCTGGTTCAGTCTTTTTAGACCTTTATTTTGCTCAGGCAGGTTCCCTCTAGGCAAAAATTTGACTAGCCATACATTATATATTTTCTCCTTTGTCCTCTTTAAAACCTCAAATCACAAAGCCTTGTTAAGATTCCCTTTAATTCCTCAGTAAATAATACTTTTTGGAACTGTAATTTAACTAGATGCATCTATATTATCTTCGTGTACATGTGTTCTATGCACTGAAAACCCTCTTGTATGGTGCAATGTACCCCATGGGTGCTAAATAAAGATCTTTGACAAGCAACTCTTACTACTGTTCGTTAATTCTGCATCCACTTACGGCACCACCTATTTGGCCAACACCCTGTGAGCACATTCTCAACACCAATCCTTTCTCCAATGGGGTCTCTTCGTATCAAAAAGGAACACCAGGGGCAGGGTAGGGCGCGTGGGGGGGGGGGGGAACTGCAGAGGGGAGGAGAGGGAAAAACCTAAAAACAGGAGAGACAGCTGGAAAGAGTGCAGGGGTCAAAGCTTCCGTTTTGCACGCGGGGATCTGGTTCTGTCAGGCACCATCAAAAGTAACTTCTGAGAGCCCAGGGCCCCCAAATGTCCTCAACCCCGCTCAAAGAAAATTCAAATCGATGCCCCTTCTGGGGGAGCCCCGCAGGTTTCAAGGGAATCCCACCCAGGCCCTGCCCGCCTCTGCGATCCCAGCGGGCCGCTCCTCCGCTTTCGGGAAAGCGAAACTGAGCTCAGTTTCGGAAGACTTGAGAGCGTGTGGCCATGGGGGACCTGGCGTCGCCGCCCGAGGGGGTCCAGATATCGCACCCCACAGGTGAGGATCTGGCGCGGGGTGGCGGGTGGGGGTCGCGCTGTCGGGGAGAGCGGAGACCCGGTTGCTGGGCTCCGGCAGAGCCCGCGGAGTTCGCCTGTCCGGTCCTGGGACGCCATCCCGCCTGGCTCCGCGCTGGGATCGGCCAGGGCTCCCCCGGGAGAGGCGGGCCTGGTCTCTGCTCATAATGACACGAGGGTGGGCGTCGCCGATGGCCTTGCTCGGGCCCTTAGGAGGAGCCTTGGGAGTCCACTCCCTAAAAGCCCTTTGGACGGTTCCCCAGGACACGACGACTTCGTTCCTGGGACCAGGGCGATAGTGCAGCGGCCTTCGCGCAAGGCAGACCCGAATCAGATTTGGATTCTCTGCACCATAAATGGCCCAAGCAAAGAGTGATCCGCAAGCTCAAAGCCCTAAGCAGAACCAAGTATTGTACCCATCCAAAATAATTTTGTTTAATAAAAGGTAAATTGGAAAAAAAAATAGAACACTTAATTTTGTCATGAAATGTACCTGAAGCGAGACCTATCTCACTTTCTCATCCAGCCCTGCCCCTACAGTAATTTCCCACCTGGATTGTTTTCTCCCATTTCTGATCTAGGCTCACATCCTAGATCCTAGATCTGCCCAGAAAAAGCAAATAGAGAATGTGATTCTCCTTTCCAGAAGCCTCTCATTACGCTCAGAATTTACTTAAGTCCTCATATGATTCTGAACTGCCTGCCATTCTTTAAGACTGACATTTCTCACTTTGTGGGCCCTCTTGAGTTCTCGAGCTTGTCTCTTTCTCTAATCTTTTTCTATGTTCACTTCCCCACCATATTCAATCCCCACCATATTCAATCAGTTGTATTCTCCAGGGCCACAATATTGCCTGTCCCTATCATTTTTGGTTTTGGTTTGATTTGGTTTTGAGCCACACCTGGCTATACTTAGTGCTTACTGCACTCAAGGGTCACTCCTGGTAGGATCTGGGGACTATATTGGTGCTGGGGATGGAATCCAGGATTACCTGCATGCAAGGCAAGTGCTTTACCCACTTTACTATCTCTCTAGCTTTTTTTTTTTTTTTTTTTTTTTTTTGGTTTTTGGGCCACACCCGGCGGTGCTCAGGGCTTATTCCTGGCTGTCTGCTCAGAAATAGCTCCTGGCAGGCACGGGGGACCATATGGGACACCGGGATTTCTGGATCTGCTGCTTGCAAGGCAAACGCCGCTGTGCTATCTCTCCGGGCCCCTCTCTAGCCTTTTTTTTTTATAGCACTTAGCACTACCTGAAAAACAAAACAAAACAAAAAAAACCTGGCATCTAATTACTCCTACTGTGTAAGTCTCATGGGAGTCCTCTGTTATTTCTGGAACAGTACATAACATGAAGCTTTTTTTTTTTTTTAAAGAAAAGTATGTGCTTGTAAAAGTGTGTCACTTCCTTTTTTGTCTTTGGGGGCCACACCCACTAATACCTGGGTTATTTCTAGCTCTGCCTTTAGGAATTACTCCTGGCCATGCTTGGATGCTGGGAATCAAACCTAGGCTGACCACTAGCAAAGCAAATGCTCTATCTGCTATATATTACTAGGCCCCAAGAGTGTAACTTCCTTCTGTAGGTGATGAGAAAGGTCTTTTTAGCAGGAGAAAATGTGGACAGATAGACATTTTGGATAGATCATTCTGGCAACAATGTGAAGTGTGAAGTAGGATTCTGATAGGGAAAGCTAAGCGGGGAGATAAGAATCAGGATGAATCAGGTGAGACAGTAAGGGCAGGGCAGTTCAACTTCTACAGTCTCTCTCACTCCCTTACTACTTCCTCATACATGAGTGCTTACAGACCAAGTCATGCACATGTGTTGAAATTCATTGTCTCCAACTAGTACAAAAAGAACTTCATCTAAGAAAGCACAAGGGATACTTTTTACTGGAAAGTAAGGAGACCAGGTGCACAAGTTCTAAGATAATGAATGTATTTCAGAAGGCATCAAGAACTAGGATCTGGAAATCATAAATTTCAGCAGCACTCTCTGTCCATCTCTCAGCTTGTTTGCATAGTTTTTCCTTACTTTGAACCTATTTTCCTAATAATAGGACAGAGGATAGCTACCCTCACAAACTCCCAGGTCTTATATCTTCTTCAAGACATGGCCCAATCAAAGCTAAAATCTTCTATTCTGATTTTGGTATAGTTGGGAGATGATCAAATGTGTCCTCTGGGACTGTTGCTGTTTTAGTGTTCTTTCCTTCAATATGATCATCTAATCGCCTGTCCTTACTGAACTTTTATAACCTATTTGGTTTTTTCTCTCATTTTTCTTCACTGCTCATGCCCATTTATTCTTCCAGATAATATTTTCCCATGTTCTTAAACTCCTGAGGATTTTAGTTGAATGAATGTTAAACATAAAACTTATCTGGGGTAAATTTAACATATTAGATCCAGCCCTGCCTTCCTCTCCGGGAGCACCTTATTATCTCCAGGTATTAAGATTACATTTTTGTCTGCTATTTCTTCCTATTTACCAAGTTTCTTCCTGACAGCATTTATCATGTTTCTCAGATTCATTCCGAGGTTACTTCATATGCACTTTTCTTTTTAATTGATTTTCTGTTCCCTAGTAATACCTGCTGGTTTTTTTCCCACATGGCTACTTCTAGTCCTGGCTTCCCTCCTTCACATAAAGTTCTTCTTCCTCTGTACCCTTAACACAATTATGTTTCTACTCAACTGTTTTATACTTTTGACCTTTATTCTGATAATTTCTAATTTCTATTTGGTCTTCTTGTTGAATTAATAAGGTTCTTATAGTCAACAATTCTAATTTTTTGGTTTTTTGTTTTGGGAGGACCATACCCAGCAGTGCTCAGGGGTTCCTCCTGGCTCTGTGCTCAGAAATCACTCCTGGCAGGCTCAGGGAACCATTTGGATTGCCTGGAATCAAACCCAGATAGGTCCTAGATCAGCTGCATACAAGGCAAATACCCTATCACTTGTCTATCACTCCAGCCCAAGAATTCTGTTTTGTCTGATTTTTCTTTGGCATGCAAGGCATGGCACTGTGTCACCACCTACATCCCCAAAATTCTGGTACATATTTTTTATATCCTCATCAGTGCTGTTTTTGCGGTAAATCATCATTTGCTACATATCTCTAGAGAGTAATTAAAATGAGGTTTATTGGGGCCAGAGAGATAGCACGGTGGTAGGGCATTTGCCCTGCATGCAGAAGGATGGTGTTTTGAATCCCGGTGTCCCATGTGGTCCCCCAAGCCAGGAGCGATTTCTGAGCGCATAGTCAGGAGTAACCCCTGAGCATCACAGGGTGTGGCCCAAAAACAAAAAAAAAATGCCCAAGAGACAGTACAATATGTAAGGCAATTGCCTTGCACACAATCAAGCTCTACCAGGAATAATCCTGAGCCCAGAGCCAGGAATAAGCTCTGAGTCCCAGAGGATGTGGCCCCAAACAAAAAATAATATGGCTTGTCCAACTGAGAAATGATATAATGGGTTTGAAAGACCTGGTGCAAAGAATAAATTATCAATGTTCATATTGATTTTTAAATGTTAAAAGGATAAGAGCTGGGCTGTTGGAAGCAGCACCTTCCTGGGAGGGAGGAGCAAGGGGGAGCGTTAGGGCCAGAGACATCTAGGTTTGAATGTGTGGCACTGAACTGGACAAGGCCTAAGCCATTGAGCCCTCAATCTGGGCCAGTTCTTAAATGTTGAACAAAAAAATGTAAAGTGCATAAGTCATTAATCACTTCTAAATGTAAAGCATCCATCATTAGGGACACTGAGAGATAAAGCTCAGTGACTGGGCTAAGCACGTTCTTTGCAAATGGGAGACCCACTGTGTTTCATGTCCACTAACACCCCAACCCCCGCAGCTGAGAATACTCATGAAGCACTGCCAAGTGTGGCCCAAACACCCCAAAATTAAACAGTTATCGTTAAAGGTTAAATAAAATTTGGTTTCAAATACAGAATATGAAATGCTTTATGAGTTTGGTGCTGGAGCAATAGTATAGCAGGGAGACTACTTGTTTTGCTTCAGCCAAAATGGGTTTAATCCCTGCATCATCCATAGTCCTTCAAGTGCTATCAGGGGTAATTCCTGAATGCAGAGTCATAGTAACCCCTGAGCATTGCTGGTTGTGGCTCACTGTGGGATTAATTAGGTCCCTCCATATTCTCCACCTCAGGTCCCTCTCTATTATCCATCCTGGTTCTTAATAAAAATTCTGGGTCTCAGGAAAATGCTCTCTTTTGTTTCCGAATTTCTTCCACTGAGCTATCTTCTTCTTAGGAGTGGAGGGTTTGCATGTTAGAATTCCGGAACCTGTTTCAACCCCTTCAGTGTGTGTGTGGATTAATTTCCTGCAACAGTGCTTACTTCCAGATCCTAGTCTCTCCAATATCCTGGTCTTGAAGCACTAGTCTTCCATCACAGCTCACAAACCAAACAACAAAAAATCATTAGGAGTTAGTACAGAAGTGAGGAACATGCCTGGCTCGCACCTATGACTTGATTCCTGGCACACAAGGTGCCTCAGTCATCATCGAATCACCAAGTGCAGTCCCAGAAACCCTCAACACTGCCTGGTACACAGGCCCAAGCAACACTGCATTCAGGGCCTTTATAACCAATTCTTGGTTGGCTGAGAATTTTCAATAAGCACCACTTTGGAGAGGGGTCCCCATCAATAAAATAAAATTACAATATTTTTCAATAGCAAAGGCAGGTGTTAACACCCTATTCTATCTGAGTTGCCCTGCTTATTTAATAACTAAAATTTTATATATGTAAGAGAAATATACAGTATGAATTACTTAGTTTTAAAAAACATGGTTAACCAGATCACTATTTCTTGAATACTTTATATTTTATTGCTTTGTAATGATGGGTTTTTTGTTTGTTTGGTTGTTTGTTTGGGGGCCACATCCAGAATTCTCAGATTTTACTTCTGGTTCTGTGCTTCTGGATCACTCTTGACAGGCCCAGGAACCATTAGTGATCAGGGGCTCAAATCCAGGTTAGCTACTTGCAAGGCAAGTGCCCTATTTGCTGTACTATTGCTCTATTGTACTGTGCATTATATGTCAGTCTCTGGTTCGGTACGTGGCATCACATTTTCCCCAAAACTTGTTAAATTGTCTTTCTACAGGGCCCGGAGAGATAGCACAGCGGCATTTGCCTTGCAAGCAGCCGATCCAAGACCAAAGGTGATTGGTTCGAATCCCGGTGTCCCACATGGTCCCCCGTGCCTGCCAGGAGCTATTTCTGTGCAGCCAGGAGTAACCCCTGATCACCGTCGGGTGTGACCCCCCCCAAAAAAAAATTGTCTTTCTACTTGGATCCTAAATTTAGTTTTTATTCCTGGAAGTTGAGACTCTCATGCAAAGTGCCTTTTTCTACTTTCTTCTACTGTAAGGCTGGAGGACTTATGAAGACCAAGAAATTTCACTTTCTAATTGTACATGGATTCTGTCTTATTTATCTTAATGTTCTTTGGCTGAAATTTCAAAGTTAAGATATCAGCAAGGGGACTTCTGAGAATTATGGATGATTGTCCTTCCACTGTAACTTTACCTTGTCCTCTTTCTTTGCATCTTTGTTCTCATAATTAAAAATAAAAAATTAAAAAAAAAAGAAATTTCACTTTCTATTTCTCATGGGGTTGTTGCTTATAGGTGTCTTTCAATTTGCAGAAAAGATGAAAATAACATGTGTACTGTGCCCCACAGTCGATGAGTACGACGATGTCCTATACATTGCACAGTCAGAGAATATTGCTGCACATGAAAACTGTCTGGTAAGTTACTTGAGAACGCCTAAATCAATTTAGGGAAGGACATTAAAAATCAGTCAGTGGGTCATTTTCGGCTTTCAAAATTGGTATTTGGAGGAGCATCGTTTTCTAACATTTTCTTTATAAGGAAAATGCAGCATTTAATTGACATAACTGAGCATAATACATTTGTTTCCAGAAAGTGATTATTGGGGGGAAATGGAAATAAAAAATAAAATGGAAGAGAAAGGAATAAAAGAAAGAAAAAAGGAAAAGTAAAGCAACAAACTCATATGTGAAAATTACTGTATCACCAATGAAGTCATTAATACAATAGCAGGTTTAGTAAGCTCTTATTATATGTCCAGTATGTTAAGTTGCAGTATTCCTATAGAGATTACAGCATCAAACAAATGAAGATGTCCAGAAATTCAGAGATATGGTACTACAAATTTCAGAGGCATATACTCAACTACCAGGCCTCTTGGAAGAAGTCCTGGTTCAAAGATGGTGACTGCGTTTGTGGGCATGGTTATAGCTGCCAGGATTTCCCCAGAAGAAGGAAGATATGGGAGAGAGTACTCGAATTTGCTCCAAAAAGAGCCTTAGTGAAATCAGCCCAACATCCAGCATACCTGCAGTGTCATCAGAACATCCCTGCAGTATATTGTAGGGTGTCAGTAATGAAGTGGGCCATTGGGAAAAAGGTGATTCTAGGTGATGGAGGCAGCAAGCATGGTTTCAACAAGGTGGGGGTTTAACTTACCTCTCCTACTGATATGTCCAGCTCTGTGCATCGTGGGCTGGTGTAGACATAATCTGTCACAGTTCAGTTTACATCTCATTCAAGAATACAGTGAGTCTATGGAACTGACATGGTTCGAACATGACTGCCTTTTTTCAGTTTTCTAACTTTTTAAGAAAAATTATAAACTTTTAAAATAAATTTTATAATTTTAAACTTTCAAATCTTATCACTTAAGTTTTTTTACTGACAAATATACAAGGAATTGTGATCAATAGAGTTCTTTAGAAAGTTTCAAATGTCATAGATATCCATGGATAATATTTTACCCAGCTTTGTAAAATTATGATATTTGCTTTAGCTTTAAAAAAATAATGCAGGGGTATTGGGAGATGTTGAACCCCTTGTTGGTGATTTGTGAATTTAGAAATATCTCCCAAAATTGGAGATTAAATCCCATTCTTCCGTTCCCCCTCCTGGGGGAAGCCTAAGTGACAATTCTCCACCGCAAATAACCCAGACGGATGCAAAGGTTGGGGGACAAAAGTTGGTGAAGCGAGTCTTTTAACAGTTCTGATGCCAACTCCAAAGCAACCATCGAGCCAGCTGTCAGCTCTGCCAAAAAGTCTTTATCGCCGCTCCCACAATCTCTTTATTTTCTACTTAATCACCTTGATCTTCCAGGTGGGACGACAGGCATTAAACAATCTTATGAAAATACACTACACAGGGGCAGGAGGGACAGCATGGAGGTAAGGTGTTTGCCTTGCATGGAGAAGGACGATGGTTCAAATCCCGGCATCCCATATGGTCCCCCAAACCTGCCAGGAGCGATTTCTGAGTGTGGGGCCAGGAGGAACCCCTGAGTGTTGTGGGGTGTGACCCAAAAACAAAAACAAACAAACAAATAAATAATGCAACATGGAGCTGGAGCTATAGTACAGTGGTAGAGCTTGTCTTGCACACAGCTAACCCAGGTTATTCAATCTCCTGCACCCTACTTGTTCCCCAAGCCCACCAGGAGTGATTCCTGAGTACAGAGCCAAGAATTAGCCCTGAGCACTGCTGGGTGCGGGGTCCTGAAGCCCCCCAGGGGGGCCCGGCCAGCAGGAATTAGCTGGGAAGACTTCTCAGACAACCGCACTCCTATTTTGCTGGGTAGAAGCACAACCACACTGTAAAAAATCTGAGAGAGGTTAATAATAAAGACCCAAGGCAATGTCTCACTGCTCAAGGGCAACTTTATTTGGCTACAGCTCCTTCTTATATAGAGAAGGAGAAGGGGGCAGTACAAGGGTGATGTCAATCACACTTTTGGCATGAAAATTACTTCATTATTCCAAATAAGGCAAGTGGGCAATACTTCTTGCAGTATCCATGGAAACATCTTGTGACCTTCTAGCTGCATTCCTAATTGCTTGATTATCAGGAGGTGGTGCAAGATGTGCTTGCCTCAGTGATCTTGAACAGACAATGTAGCATATACACAATAATGAATGTCTTGTAAACTCAGGGATATGGTTAAGGGAGTAAGGCCTCTTTTCTGGGAATGGTACTGGGCTGTGTTGCTCTCCTCCGGGCTAAAAGATTAATTATACTTTGCAGCTGCATTTTCCTTTCTCTTTGGCCCAAGAACTTACAGCAAGACTGCATGTAGCCTTTAGGTGAAAGGCTGGATTATGGCAGAAAGAATAGCAAAATGACCTCAAACAAGTCAGTCCCCAACATCTCCCCCTTTCTCTTCTAATAAAAGAAGGAAAGTCGTGAGCGGGTGGAAGAACCGTGTCTTAGGCTACAAGGTTTGACCAGGTCGGACACGGCCAAAGCCGCATTTAAAAGGTGGCTACAAGCGCCGTGGGTGTGCACAGGGATCCGAATTATGCTTTGTAGCCTTTTAGGGCCGTGTCCTAACTGGGACCTTGCTAATCCCGTCGTAGGTATCTCCACAGCCGAGAGCACAAGTACCGGAGCGAGCTCCGTTTGTTAGCTATGCGCTTTATCTCCTGAAAACTTAGTGGCTGGAAGGGCGGCTTGGTGACAATAGCCAAGTTTTCACAGGAGTCACGTTGGGTTAACTGTTGGTAGTGAACTTGAACAGAGGTTTTTGCCGTCTCATTTACTTGGTTTTTAACAAGGGCAGTAAGTTTGCGGAAAGCCCATGGGTCAAAGGAAAAGAGCAGCATGAGGCTAATAAGAGGGCCCAAAATAGTAGACAGTAATGTATGTATCCAAGGAGAAGAGAAAAACTAACCCTGTTACCAACTTTGTTTTTCATCGAAATGTTTTTGGAAGTCTTTTATACCGTCACCAATGTGTTGAACGCTATTCCTAACTAATCCAGGTTTATCTTTGAAAATACAACATTGTTCCTTAAGGGCTACACAGACTCCCCCCTCTTACATAAGGGCAAAATATAGAGCACGACGATTTTGAAGAACTATCATAATATGGGTCTGTGAGGGCTAGAGCAGAGGCATTTATAATATTTAAAATAACTTGAGAGGAGAAGGATGGGCTAGACGGCAGAGTTCGTAGCTTACAACTTGCTTAATAGTGAGTTGATGACGCTGAGGCTGAACTTTCCAGAGAAGAAGTTTAGAGTTATTGGTGTAGATAGGAGATTTAAACGTTGTGATGCTTTTATAAAACGGCGAAACCGGTGAATTGCAGATTTAACAGTGTTCATAGCTGGTGTTGGAGAGCGCTTGGGCAGAGGCATTGACCATTTGCAGGATGAGGTTTAAGGTGGAAACCGGACCAACAGGTTTGATGGTTAATGTAGGCTTTAACAAAGCTAAAACATAATAATTATGATAAGCAAGAAACATTTCAGTAACAATATGGGGAGAAAATGCAGTGGAGTAAACAAAATAAGTGGAGTTGGGGGCTTCAATGAAGATGGAAGAGTTGTTAACAATAATGGTTTGATTGCAAATGTCTGATTGTTGAACAGGCGGGCACATATATGGTTCGAGTAAGCAAAGTTCCACGACCGTGACTTGTTTGCCATGGAGGTTGTTGGTGGCAGTGGTGGGCATCCAAGGCAGCTAGGCAGAGTGCTCAATTCAGCATTGTCAAAGGTGGAGTCCGTCAGAAACAGGTTTGCAGGAAAGGCGGCTGGCAGGAGGGGTGACAGGCTTTTTTGAAGTGGATGAAGACAGGACTGTGGAAGGCTGCGGAAATTTTTTGTTAGACTTCAGCATTTAAAAAATTTTTATAATTAACAATCGCCAATTTATCAAAAACTTTTAAACTGAACATAAATGATTTTTGTTAAACTTTTTAGTTATTATTTTAAAGCTAGATGCTATTTTTTAGCTATAAATACATATTCTATAGGCCTGAACTTACACGTAGCAGGAAAGTTGGGTGACTGCAAAGTCCAGAAATTCTCCAGGGAAAAGTTATCCCCGATGGCCATTGAGAAATTTGGGGTTTGCCATCCCTCACACTTTCCGCCATGTTCTTAGAAGGACAAAGCTAGCTTAATACATAATTTTTAACACATGATTTTTAGTTGCAAGATGCCAGTTTGTGAACTGACCAGACTGAACCAGGTTGAAAAAATTAATTGAAATTTGAAAAATGGATAAGGCTTTAAAAATTGTATTATTATAAAATGTAGAGATAACAAATAAACAGACAAAACAAAACAACACTAAACACAACATTTTACACTTGTGGCCACTTTCATTCATCACAACAGACACATAAACAGACAAAAGGATTGATTTAAGACTTATTTATAAAAAATTGACAAGCGCTTTTAAATATTTAGCTAGCATGTTTGTGAGAAGAAAAAAAAATTTTGTAGAAAAACTTTTTTAGTTTTGAGAAGTACTTAATGTAGATGGAGTGGAACTTTGCTGAAAATAAATTTTAAGGTTTAGATTTAACATAAAACATTTTTAAAACAATTTTAATTTGAAGTTTAAAACATTAAGTAAAATGGTTAATGAGCACTGTAGAAGGAGTCTTCACTCTGAAGTATGAAATCATTTGCTGTAAATGAATAGGTTTTATTTAAATTGGTTTTGCAGTAGAACAGTAAGACAGCTGCAATAAAGTGTTAAAATTTTTATGATTAAACACAATAGCATGAACTATGATTATTAAAGGTATAAAAAACTGATTTTAAAAATACAAACAACTGTTTTTACTATGAAGACTTTAAGTGAATAATTTGTAAAAAATATTATATACTAAATTAAGTAAATGCTTAGATTATTACAAAATATAGTTAAAGACATTTGATGCATTTACACACTTAGAACTTAAGACTAAAATTGTATTTAATACTAGTTAATTTGCTTATAAAGTTTAGTTACTTTTATATATTACTTATAAAATTATATATAATATATTTTTTATTAATATTATTTTTTCACTGCGACACAAATATACAGATTTATATAATGTGCTGATATTTTGAATGCACTTAAAATAATAGTTCTTTTAATGCAGAAATAAAGAACAACCATTGCTGTAGCACAAAGTTAAAACTAAGGGTACTATAAAGCACACCTAGGTGTTCACTGTGCATTAAATTAGCTATATTGTTTAAAAAGGCTAACCACATTATTTTTCACATAATTTTGTAAATACTTTAAAAATTAAAATAAAACTTTTAATAGAAATATAAGATTTAAATTTAACACTTTTGTGTTCGTTTGGATTTTAAAACACAAAGAAGTTTTTCTTTTACCAATATTTTGTTATCTGTAAAGTGACAGAATTATGAACTTGCTTTAAAATTTTCTGAGAGGCATGAAAAAAAAATTTATTGCCTTTATCTTTCTGTTGCTTTTTAATGTTTTAATAATTACTTTACACCACTTAATGCACTAAACCTAATAACACATATTTGACGAAGTGTAGGGCTGACAAGGTGAAGCAGAGTTTTTCACTGATAACTTGGGGAGGGGCTAGCACAGTTAACAGCAGGAAGGTTAGAGGCAAATTATTTACAGTTAGCAGGGTGTAATGATATATAAAAAAAAAGCAATCTTTTAAGATTAATTACTAATTTATTGGAATTAGAGGGAATGGCAACCGAAGAGGGGAGTCTGGGTTGCAAAAGCACCATGAGAATCATGGTTTTATTAATTGATTTGAGAATATGCAAGAGATGCTACTTTTCAGATTTCTTTTGAATAACAAAGATTGGGTATTTCAAGGTGAATTGGAAGGCTTAAAGTGGGAGTGGCAGGGCTTGAGCTGGCTGTTTTCCAAGGCTGGCAGGAAAGAGGCTGAAGGAGGCTGAGGATTGGTTTGAGCAAAGTAAAGGGTACATTAGGCTCAGAAGTTTTAACAGCAAAGTGTAGATATCGCAAGGTTTTATGGCTTAGCAGATGATACTTTGTAATTATCCTGCTTACTGTGCCTTTAGAATTTTTTGTAGGCACTGCAGCAGTTTCTGTTTTATGGCACTTAGCCTCACTTTTATTAGTTTGTTCCTTTGAATTCTCAAGAGGGGGGGCCTGGCCGTAGAATTCAGTGGGCAGAGGACAGACAACTATAGATTTAGGAGGGGGGGGGAACGCCTGAAAGGCAGAAACCTGTGAATTAAGAGAAGCAGCCTGTTTTTGAAGGCTTAAGATTTGTTTAAGATTTTCAATTTGGCCAAGTAGTTTCATTTCTATAGCTTTAAGAGGGGGAGCGGTGAGAGGAGGGAATCTGCCATGGTTAGGGACTGAGCGTTCAGGGCATTTAGAATTTTTTCTTTGGGGTGGCGGAGGCTGCTGAGCAGGCGGGGGAAGACTTTCTCCATTAGGGAGAAAGACAGGAAAGGTAGCGCTGGTTTTTGAGCTAAGAGCATTATCAAGTTTGTTAGAGAGGTGAGAGACCATGGATGTAATTGTGGTGAGTTGGGAACTCAAGTTAGAAAAAAGGGGGGGGGGAGAAAGCAGTAACAGTTTGTTGCCGGTGTGGGGGAGCTGCTGGAATGCCAGCTCTGGGGAGCGACTTCCAGGCATAGAGGGCAGCAAGAGCCATGTTGGCAAGCTGGGACCTGGAAAGTGTGTGCTGTACCTTTAAGGTATGAAAAGAGGCGAGGCCAGCTATAAGAGCTTAGAGATTAGGATTCCTGCCTATTTGCAGGGGCTTTGCAATGAAAAAAAAAAGTTAACTTCTCAAGAGACAAAGAGTTCAGCTTTTAGATTCTAAGCAGGAGAGCGTGTAAGGGGCTTGGGGGCCATAGGAGGTTACGGCTTGAAATGGCTCTTTGAGGCTTTTCCAATTAAAGGCTTTGTATTGTTGCAATTGCTGGCTAAGGAGGGGAGGGTGGTGAAACAGGGACGGAGCTGAAGCTAGGGAAGTGAAGGGCTGTTTAGGATTTTGCACAGAGGGTGCAGCGGCCTCTTCTGTAGGGGTCTGGGTGCATAGAGCAGAAGCATGGACAGAAGTAAGGGAGGGATATAAATGAGAAGCATTAGAGAGATCTTTAAGAGCATTAGTTACTTTGGAGACAAAGGTAGAAGAATCAGTGGTGGAGGGAGGACAAGGGGAAGTATTCTCAGAGGGAGAAGGGAGATGAGAGACAGAATTAGAACGAGAGGGAGTCCTGGAACACTCACGGGAGACTTGTTGTACATGAGATTCAACGGCATGGATGATGTCTTTGGCGGTTCCGGCATTTTTAGTTACAATGATATCTCTTAACAGGCTCCAATATTGGAACATAATTTTTTCCTTCTGTGAATCATCATTATTTACAAAATAATCACTCATTTCATGTCCTACTTTGTCCCAAGTGGACACAACAATTTCTGGACAGGTAATAATAAACCAATGACATACATTATGAATAAACATAAGAAAATTACAAATATTCTTTTTGGTAACCTCTACATGTCTGGCTTTCAACTCAGACTGAATATCAATAATGAATTTAAGTTCAGTACTCAATGAAAACACCCATGGAAGTGAAGCCAACGGGCGAAGCCCCAAGAGCCAATCAGGGGCGGTGATCAGAACGACTGAAAAAACTGCAGTTTAAATATTTGATTAAGGCTAACTCGTTTCAACGCCTACCCGGATGGGGTATATCCTGCGATTTACGAAACAGCTCCGGACTCGCCGACCCGTAGTCGTTCGGAGTGTGGCGGTGGTCTTCGAGCCCAGCGTTGGGCGCCAAAATGCGGGGTCCTGAAGCCCCCCAGGGGGGCCCGGCCAGCAGGAATTAGCTGGGAAGACTTCTCAGACAACCGCACTCCTATTTTGCTGGGTAGAAGCACAACCACACTGTAAAAAATCTGAGAGAGGTTAATAATAAAGACCCAAGGCAATGTCTCACTGCTCAAGGGCAACTTTATTTGGCTACAGCTCCTTCTTATATAGAGAAGGAGAAGGGGGCAGTACAAGGGTGATGTCAATCACACTTTTGGCATGAAAATTACTTCATTATTCCAAATAAGGCAAGTGGGCAATACTTCTTGCAGTATCCATGGAAACATCTTGTGACCTTCTAGCTGCATTCCTAATTGCTTGATTATCAGGAGGTGGTGCAAGATGTGCTTGCCTCAGTGATCTTGAACAGACAATGTAGCATATACACAATAATGAATGTCTTGTAAACTCAGGGATATGGTTAAGGGAGTAAGGCCTCTTTTCTGGGAATGGTACTGGGCTGTGTTGCTCTCCTCCGGGCTAAAAGATTAATTATACTTTGCAGCTGCATTTTCCTTTCTCTTTGGCCCAAGAACTTACAGCAAGACTGCATGTAGCCTTTAGGTGAAAGGCTGGATTATGGCAGAAAGAATAGCAAAATGACCTCAAACAAGTCAGTCCCCAACAGCTGGGTGTGGCCAAAAACCAATAAACCCAAATAAATAAAGACTATAATTCTCTCTCTTCCCTCTTTCTCTACCCACACCTGGCTTAGTACTCAGGGATCACTCTTCGTGATGCTTGGGGTGGGGGGACACGCAATACTGGGAATTGGACCCAGGCCTCTACATGCAAAACCCTACTGTCCTTTGTGTTATCTCCCCTGCCCATGCTTTTTTTTTTTTTTCTGTACAAAGGGTTTCTTTCTCAGAAATTTTTTTCTTTTAAATTCCACTGATTTTGGGCCCGGAGAGATAGCACAGCGGTGTTTGCCTTGCAAGCAGCCGATCCAGGACCAAAGGTGGTTGGTTCGAATCCAGGTGTCCCATATGGTCCCCCGTGCCTGCCAGGAGACATTTCTGAGTGTAGAGCCAGGAGTAACCCCTGAGCACCGCCGGGTGTGGCCCAAAAACCAAAAAAAAAAAAAAAAATTCCACTGATTTTATTAACTTTTTTAGTTTGTTTTGTTTTTCAGGCCACACATGTGGCAATGCTTAGGAGCTACTCCTGGGTCTGTGCTTAGGAGTCACTGCTGGCGATGATCCAGGGATCCTTTGAGGTACCAGGGATCAAACCAAGTTCAGCTATATGCAGACAAGGGCTTTAAACCCTGGGTCTTCATTTAGTTACTTGACTCAACTGAAATTTATTGGGTGAAGTGAAGTAGGAATCTGTTTTTTTTTTAATTTTGTGTGTGTGTGTGTGTGTGTGTGTGTGTGTGTGTTTGGTTTTTGGGTCACACCTGGCAGTGCTCAGGGGCTACTTCTGGCTCTACGCTCAGAAATCGCCCCCGGCAGGCTCGGGGGACCATATGGGATGCCAGGATTCGAACCACTTCTGCATGCAAGGCAAATGCCCTATCTCCATGCTACCTCTCCAGCCCCAGGAATCTGTTTTTGTATTCCATGTGATTAACCATTTTGTTAGCACTATTTACTGAATCATCAATATATCCTTTCCTCAATTTATAACAACACTATTTAGTGTTTTGTGTGTATAAGGTAATGGTCTCATGACTTAACATACATGAAACTATTAATATATTAGCCCTGAAAGTTAGGAATTGTTTTTATACCGAAACAAAAGATTAAACTGCTGAAACAGTGAAATTAAGTTGCTCACCTGCAGGTTCTGTGACTATTCTCTCCCATGCTGAGCTAGTGTTCTCTCTCAGGCTGGCCATCCAAAGTGTTAGGGGCTAGGTAGACAAAAGTTCAGCAATAAGACATGTGCCTTGTGTGGTCCTTTCCCAGTTTTGATTTTTGGCACTACACAACCTCAGATGTCAGGTGCAATTCTGGAGGTCCCAAATGGTACTGGAGGCCCCAGAGCATCACCTTATCCTCTGTCATTAGCGCTGAGCCTCCAGCCTGGTTGACAAAAATAAACAAAAACCGACCTATAATACGTAATATGTGCAATATTTACTTCTGGCTCTATTCTGTATATACTCAAAACTACTACAATAGTTAATTACTATGATTTTATGCTCTCTTGTCTCCTCCCACCCCTACTCCTTGCTCTGAATTTTAGGATAAGCTCATTGATTTCACATAGTTGACATAACTGATCGTAATACATTTGTTTCAATGACAGAAAGCAAAGTTTTTTGTTTTTGTTTTAGTTTTTGGGTCACACCTGGCAGCACTAGGGGTTATTCCTGGCTCTATGCTCAGGATTCACTCCTGGCAGGCTCAGGGGACCATATAGGATGCCGGGATTCGAACCACCATCCTTCTACATGCAAGGCAAACACCCTACTGTTGTGCTATCTCTCCAGCCCCGAAGTTATTTTAAAAAATAAAAGAAAAACTAAAAAAATAAAATGAAAGAGAAGAAAAAAGAAAAAAAGTTCAGTAGCAAGTATATTTGTGAAAATTATTGTATCTTCAATAAAGTCATTAATACAATAGCAGAAGATTTAGTAAACTCTTTTTTTTTTAAGAGATAAAATATAGGGGGCTGGAGAGATAGCACTGCGGCGTTTGCCTTGCAAGCAGCCGACCCAGGACCTAAGGTGGTTGATTCGAATCCCGGTGTCCCATATGGTTCCCTGTGCCTGCCAGGAGCTATTTCTGAGCAGATAGCCAGGAGTAACCCCTGAACACCACCGGATGTAGCCCAAAAACCAAAAGAGAGAGAGAGGATAAAAAAACATAATAGAAAATGTGTGTGTGTGGCAGTTGTTGTTTGCATAGGCACAGCAAAATATGGGGGAAATACAAAGGAAAAACCTTTGGCCTAAAAAAAGGGAGGCCATACCCATGAAATATTCTGGCATTAGACTAACTCCAGGCTCCAGACATACTAGGTTGTCCAACCCCAAAGTCTTTTTCTATGATCCCAGTAAAAGCTCTTCACAATCATGGTTGTTGCTGTCAGGTTCTGTAGTTAGAGATCCTGGTTTCTGTTCAGATCCTATGTCAAAGTCAGGGTGACATGGAGCATCTTCTGGTTTCATCTCACCATTAGGTGGCAATGCAGGAGGACTGATTTCAAACCCTCGCACTGTATGGTTCCCTACGCACTACTGGTAGTGAACCCCAAGTACAAAGCTGAGAGTAGCCCCTAAGCACTACCAAGTGTGACCTAAAAACACCCACGGTTTTCTACACCATCACCAGAAATTGAACTTCTACCAGAAAGACCTTACCGCTGCCCTGGCATCAACTTACTCCAAAGAGGGATTTTATGACACCCTAATGACTTAGTAACAGCAACAACCAGCTTTTAGGGCAGGGTTCCCTGATGGTGAGGGAAAAAGGGCCATCGAGAGCAAATCAGTAGCAGTGGAGTAGTAGCTTCTTCTCAGGCTGGTTGGGAGCTGGTTGGCAACTGGCTAGGGTAGGGGGCATGTTCTGATTCGGGAGGAGTTAAGAAACCACAGGGACTGGAGCGATAGCAAAGCAGTAGGAAGGTTGCATTGCAGGTGGCCGACCCTGAACAGATCCGGTTCAATTCTCGGCATCGCAGAGTAACCCCTGAGCGCTGAGCCAGAAGTAACCCCTGAGCGCCACCGGGTGTGGCCCAAAAACGAACAAACAACAAAAACAGAAACAACAGATAGAAATCTTTGCCTACATCAGTGTCATAAAAATTTTCTCTAGTGCTCTTTTCAGCAGCACATATACTAAAATTGAAACAATACAGAGATTAGAATGGCCCCTGCGCAAGGATGATACACAAATTCGTGAAGAGTTGCATATTTAAAAAAAAAATTCTCTAGAATGGGGCCTGGAATGACAGCACAGCGATAGGATGTGTGCAGCAAACGGTTTGATTCCCACCATCCGTTTTGCCCCACCCCCACCCCAGCCTGCCAGGGGCGATTGCTGAACACAAAGCCGGGAGTAACCTGGCTTTCATTGGACAACCCCCCCCAATGAAAAAGAAAAGAAAAAGGAAAAAATTCTTTTGTTTTCAGAAAACTAGAGCTGGCAAGGAACTTGCTTTGTATGTCACTGACTAGTTTTGATCCCCTGCACCCCATATGGTGTGAACCCTGAGCATTCATGTGTGACTCAACAAAAACCAAATAAACAACAAACTATAATCAAAATGAACATAAAAGAGGCTTTCTAATAAGATTACAGGAGCATGTCTGGTAGTCAGAAAGCTGGCATGTCACTAAAAACGTGCTGGTCCCTAGCATTTCGTCTTTAGTCTTTTTTCACTTTTCTCTCTTTGGAGACTACCGTGCCCTGAGCAAGCCCATGTGGGCTTCAGTCTCCTCTACTGTCCTAGGATACAGAATCCAGTGGACCAAAAGGGCAAATCTAGATCCATTTAGCCCTGAGGATGGAGGATTTATGCATGACTGGTGATTGGGTCCAGTCCTAGAAAAAGGGTGGCTTGTAGCCTGCTCACACATCCAACTAATCTATTCTACTCCCATCTTCCAGTCCTGGTGAAGACCTTTGAGCATCGTTTGTGGATTAAATACTTTTCACATTGCTTGTACATACTGTGGTTTTTCTTTTCTTAATTTGCAGCTATTTTCTTCAGCACTTGTGGAATGTGAGGATTGGAATCCCTCTAATAAAGACAGGAGTTTTGAAGTTGAATCTGTAAAGAAAGAGATCCGTAGAGGAAGGAAGTTGGTAAGTATAAAATGATTTTATTACCAGTACATGATGAATGGAACCCAGGGGATACCTTCAAGACAATCTGCATGACGAAGTTGAGATAGAGCTTTATCTTGTTGATGTGAAAGAAAATAGCCCTATTTCCGGAGTCATAGCACAGCAGTACGGCATTTGCCTTGCACACTGACAACCCAAGACAGACCGGGGTTTGATCCCCCGAGCCTGCCAGGAGCAATTTATTTTCCTTTTTTTTTTATCCTCAATCAACTCTTAAATATTTAATTCTCATTTATTTAAAGTTCCGTCAGTCTGTGTACACTATTTATATTAAAAACACAGAAAGCTGGGGCTCCTAGCAAAAATATACCTTTCAGTTTTGGAAATTGTTCAGACGCTGAGAAGGGCTCAGAAAGGCTCATCAGCACCAGATGGGGTTGAGGGGCACACGCTGGGGAGGGAGAGGGTTGGTCGTTTCCTGTCCCAGCACTGGCCGGCTGGGCATACCCCTGACCCAATCCCTGGTCAGCTCGGGGTGGCGGGGGTGGGGGGGTGCAGAAGGGACTTGCAAGGAGCAAAAGATCTGGGCTAGTTGGGTGCCAGTTAGGAGCAAGTACTGAGAAGGGTAAGATCTGGGGGGTGTGGGCATGACTAAGGGCAAGGCGTGGCAAAGCTGGGAGGGCTGGACCCGCACAATTCAAGTATGCTTCCTCTTGGGCCATCCTCACATTTCTCTGAAACCCTGGCCAGGTCCTTTACCCACTCCAGGGATTTTTTTCACGGGATAAACCCCCTGCCCTCCTGCAAAGATACTGGCCCTTCCCCTGGGGTACGGGCACTGCTTTCAGGAGTAAGGGAGTGGAGAGGGCTCAAGGACACGGTCACAGGGACCACCAGAGAAATTCCTGATGACCAGCTGGGCTGAATTTGGGGAGAGGCTGGCCCATGAAGTGAATGCCAGTGATCAGGGGGAAGGGACCCCCTTGTGGGACGGTGCTCATCTGGCTCAGCAGATGTGGCTTGGCCTTCGGAGTTGTGTGTGTGTGTGTGTGTGTGTGGCAGCAGGTGTGTGTGTGTGTGTGTGTGTGTGTGTGTGTGTGTGTGGCACCAGGGGGTACACAGCCTGCAAGAAAAGTGATCTCAGTGCTTGCTGGAGTGGCAGCTCCAGGGAGAGAGTGTGTGAGGAGCTCCCCTTTGGCCTGGGCCAGCACCTTCCACAGTGGAACAGTGTGGCTGAGGCCAAGACAGGCAGAAATGATGGGAGAGAGAGGTGGTCCCCAGGCAGGGCTCCCTGCTCCCCACACCAAGCCCCTACCCCTCCCTGCCGGCTGCACTTCACTGGGGGCCCCCCACCTGGAGGGAACCCTATCTGTTACCAGAGTGGGGGTGCCCCCAGTGGCCAGCGCCAGGGGCGATAAGCACCACTAACCTAGAAGATGGGTTTGAAGGAAGAGGGGAAGTCTGATGGGTGTCCACGAGACTGGGGTGGATGCCAGCCCTGCTCTTGAGCAGGGTGGTCTTTGAGGGGAATGGCATTCTGATCCTTGCTCAGGGCTAGTTGGGGCCCCTGAGTCTGGACCAGAATGCTTAAGTATTTCTTTGGATGGCTCAAGTTTCTCTTTGCTGGGAAGATGTGGCAGAAGTGGGGTCCTCCCCACCTCTTTCTCTGCGGACGATGGGGACAGAAGCTAAGGTCCTATTCTATGCTACTGGTGAAATCCTGCAAACTCACCCAAACAGAAAAGGTGGCAGATAGGGGAAGAGGGTGAGAGAAAGGACGAAAAGGAAGACCAGTATGGCAAAGTGGAGGAAGTTTACAGCAGTGAGAGGAGAAAGTGAAGGTAGGATGGAGAGCCAGGGTGTGGCTGGTGGGAAGGAAGCAGTTGCTAGGGTGCAGCTTGGAGTTCGTGATCCCTCTGTCTTGACTCTGTCCTGGGGGCAGGACCACGGGCTCTCAACGATAAAGACTGTGGGGATGGGGGGGGGATGCCCGGCCCGCGAGTTGGGTAGGACGCCCCTCAGTAGACCTCAGTAGTCTTTGTAGATCTCCTGGAGCAGGGGGTGCAGTGAGATCTCAGTCTGGGTCTTCTTGATGCCCTGCATCATCTGGGCGTGCTCGGTGACCAGGTGCTGCAGGTGTGCCATCTTCTGCAGCAGCTTCGCCCAGAATGATGGCTGCAAGGAAGAGAGCCAAGTTGCTGTCGTCAAGTTCCAGGGTGTTGAACTTGACAGCAAACTAGAACTTGGCTCGATGATGTCGCTGACGGGCTCGCAGAGGCTGCGTGGATGACAAAGCCGGTGTCATTGGCCACCAGTAGCCCGTCCTAGTGGAGGGTGGAGGCGAGCAATGGAGTAAGAGCCCTCTATAAACTTATTATTACCAATTGTACTAATCTCTGGTACCAGTTGCTAGAGATGACCATAACTTCTGAAGACCCTTGGCCCTCGATTGGCACTTCCTGGGAAGGAGGATGGCAGTTAGTTACCTTACTAGGGTTCCCTGCAGCAAGTTTCCTCTAAACCTTCACAGCCTAATAGGCAGTACAGCCAGGATGGACACCTGTAGCTTAACCATTGCCATAAGGTGGACGATTGTGAAATGACAATGCTCCAATGCTTGCAAAGTGCCAGCAAAGAGGATACCATTTCTGCATGGCCTGACATGCTTGGAGAGGGCTCAGTGCTGGAACTGCAGTTAGGATTGAGGAGACTAGGTTAGTGGGGTTGGGGTGGAGGGCAGAGAGGGAAATAAAGATGAGAACAGAGGGGTTCTAGAGAGAGCAAAGGATGTACAAGAGATCCTTGTGTACTTGTTTGAGCATTGTAGTAAAACATATTCCTAAATTTGTCTTGGCCGAGTCAAATCCCTTCACAGTTTTTCAAACCTGCTGACGAGCTACCCGCAGCAAAGTTGTACCACTATATACTTCCGCACAAAGGGAATAAAAAATATCTTTTCTTTGCCCTTGACAAAAAAAGGTACATCACAAATCATGTAAATCTGGTTTACTCCTTATACCCATGTTCTTCCTTGAACACATGTCTTGCTTGTCTCTATGTTTCTTTGCTTGCTTGTTTCCACTCTAGAGAAGCCTGTATGTACTCTCTCTTAAACACATATTTCCCCTCTGTCTTATCTCTCATCATTCTAAGATATTTTCTTTTTTTCTTTTTGTTTTTGGGTCACGCCCGGCATCTCTCAGAAATCGCTTCTGGCAGGCACTGGGGTGGGGTGAGGGATGGGGTGCATATGGGATGCCCGAATTCAAACCACCATCTGTCCTGATTAGCTGCATGCAAGGCAAATGCCCTACTACTGTGCTATATATCTCTCCAGTCCTTTCTAAGCAATTATCACTCAATTAAAAACACCTTGCTTCACACACAAAAATCTTTGTCAGTCTGGCAGTTTTACTTTGCCTTTGCCTGTTGAATTCTCTTAATTATCTCCCCATCACCTGATCACCTGACATCTAGCCCTGCCTGAGTGGTTCCTGTTAGCCTAGAGGGTAGCAGCAGCATCACCTCGCGGCCACATCCAGCATTGCAATCACTTCTGTAGACAAGCTAGATGCCCCAGTCCCAGCATTGCTAGTTTTAGTATCTGCAGAGTCAGCCCAAAAGATATGTACCACTGCCTTCTCCTTTTGCTGAATAACATAAGCACTTGAGCCGTCCAGCAACTGGAGAATACATGCAGATATGGAACTGATCTTAACTCATGGCCACAAACTTCAGACTTTCTGCAGTTCACCCTCCATCCTTCACATTGACTGTTGTATGTCCTCTCACATCACTTTAAAACCTTTCCTGGCCAGGAGAGATCATCCAGCAGGTAAGGTACTTGTTTTCCATGTGGCCAAAACAGGTTCAATCTCTCTCAATGCCAGGAGTGTTCCCAGAGTGCAGTGCTAAGGGTAAGTTTTGAGCACCTCTAGGTGTGGCCCAAAAGACAAAAACACCTTTCTCCATAATTTCCTACACTAATGATGTCTGATATTTTTCTTTCTAGACTTAGTTTTTTGTTTGGGGGCCACAACTGGCGGCACTCAGGGCTAATTTCTAACTCAGCTTTCAGGGATCATTCCTAGATCTGGAGACCAAATGAGACATTAGGGATCGAACCCGAGTTGGCCACTTGCAAAGCAAGCATTCTCATTGGACTATCTTTCTGGCCCCCAGGCTTAATTTTTTTTTTTTAGAGCAGCTTTTGGACTTACATAAATATTAACAAGATACAGAGATTTCCCATTCCTCCATCCTACACATGCAGCTCCCTGGCCCACTACATAGAATCCCACACCAGAGATTAAATCCCCAGGCAGGAGAGATTGCACAAAGGTAGGGCATCTGCCTTGCACGTGGCCAACCCAGGATGGGCTTGGATTCGATTCCTGGCAACCCATATGGTCCCCTGAGCTTGCCAGGAGTGATTTTTGAGTGCAGAGCCAGGAGTAATTCCCGAATGCCTCTGGGTGTAGCTTAAAAAAACAAAAACCAGATAAATCCCCATTGACACATCATTGGGGTTCACTTTTAAATGTGTTACATTTCTTTGCCTAAGTTTTAGGGAGTTTACACTCAGCAGTACTCAGAACTTACTCCTGGCTCTATGCTCAGGGATCACTCCTGTCAGGGCTTGTTATCCAAGGAAGCAAACTGGGTCTGAGAGAGGAAATGTCTGACTTGCAATAAAACAACTTTTTCTAGGGAAGAGTGTTGGGGCCACACCTGACAATGCTGAGGGTCTCACACCTGACCACTGGCAGTGCTCAAGATACCATATGTGTGCATAGTGGGAATTTGAACCAGAACTGTGCCTGGTATCACCATATGCAAAGCAAGCACCCTAAGCTCTGTCTTGTTTCTCTGCCACCAATCCCATAGCTCTTTTTCTTTCTTTGAATTAAATAACCATGAGATAGAGTTACGGAATTGTTGATAGTTGAGTTTCAATCATACAATGTTCCAGTCCCACAGATTTTTGGGGTGGCCACACCCGGTGACGCTCAGGGGTTACTCCTGGCTATGTGCTCAGAAATTGCTTCTGGCTTGGGGAATGAGGTGCCAGGGATTGAACTGAAGTCCGTCCTGGGTCACCCACATGCAAGGCAACCTTTCTACCGCTGCACCATTGCTCTGGTCCCATGTCCCACAGATCTTAATGGCACTTTCAGTGTTAGGGTCCGTGGAAGCCCACCGCCTCAATTGAAGACTCCAAATTCAAAAGGGATGCAAATAGCAAAGCAGGTTTATTAATTCCAGCTAGCTGGGGCGACTGGATTTGTCATGCAGACTGAGAACCAGAGGCCCCAAACAACTTGGGGAGGCATCATATATAGCCTAAGGGATCTTAAGGGGAGGGTTGGCATGGAAATCAGGGTTTGTAGAATGCACCAGTCTCTAGTAGATTTAAACAGTGTCCAAGCTGACAGTCTGTTCATCTTCCACTCCAATTATGGCAGGCTCCCCCCTAAGTGGGGTGTTCTCTGGCTGGTATTTTCATTCTTTAAGTTTTTATTTCTTTTCTTAAAGCCAGTCAAATTGAGCAGTGGGGGGGGGAATTATATACCAACTTTGTGTGTGTGTGTATGTGTGTGTGTGTGTGTGTGTGTGTGTGTGTTTGGGGTCACACCTGGCAGTGCTCCAGGGTTATTCCTGGCTCCAGGCTCAGAAATTGCTCCTGGCAGGCACAGGGGACCATATGGGAGGCCAGGATTTGAACCGATGACCTCCTGCATGAAAGGCAAACACCTTACCTCCATATACCCTATATACCAACTTTTGTGATACTAACGTTAATAAGTTCTGATAAACCACTGCCATCAGACCAGCCTCATTCTTTAAGTTTGAATAAAATTGCTGACATGGGTTGTGCATCTGCCAGGTGTTTGTGGTCGGTGTATTGTGATGGGAACATCCTACTTATCCTGCTTAAAGTTCATGTTGACCTGCTCAAGGCTTGGGGAAATTCCAGGGTGGAAGGGGGTAGCAGACAAGGGGAGGGGGCAGTGGGGGCAAAGGCAAAAACCGCAGCACCAGGAGCATCTTAAGCATCTATTTATAACAGTTACAAAAGTTACATTTGATTAATAGTTGGATTATAATCAGCTACTATTACTTGTCACATCTCTATCATATATCATACCATATCATAATAGATAGTCTAGTCTTAATAGCAGGAGCTTGTAATGGCACTTCTAAGAACTCCTCTTATCCAAAACTCACTTGTCTGTAACTGAACCCTGCTGCAAGCGGCTTCTGTCTTGCAGCGCCAGTGCGATTTCAGTGAATCCACTTCAGGGAGAGTGGGTTGCTCAGACCGGCATACGGAGAAATATGAAATAAATGAAACCACACAGAGAATGTGAGGTCAACACGTTTCTAGCAGGAGTGTGACAAGTTTAATTTTTTGAGCAGGGGAATTTATAGGGGTAAAATTAGCCAGAGGTAAAGAATTATAATCACAAAGCATAGTACAACAGTAACAATACCTAAACTATGGGTGTGACTGTAAAAATTCTAGGTTACAAAAGAGAAGGTTACAACTCAAGGCAACTCTTTGCAAGCTTACTTCAAATGCAAAATCAGCATTAGGAGGAAGTAGGAAATATCTAGAAACTTGATTTTCCTGGGCTGGATTCTATTATTTTAGAGGTTAAGTAAAGGGAGGAGCCAAATCCCCCAAAATGAGTTTCCCTTTTTCTAAAGGAGGGTCAATAGTCAATAGCCAGGATCTGCATTCTGGTTACGCCCTTGATTACCAGAAAATGCAGCTGCAAAGGACATATTTGAAAAGGAGAGAAAAAGTATTGTCTTTGCTTTTAGGGCAGGCTATTATCCAGAAAAGGGGTTCTCAAATAATCTTTGGTGTTGGAATTTCTGAGCCAAATTATTCGATAGAGGCCATAATTTTGCCTGATATTTACAAAGGAGAGTAGCCAAATACTTACTGAAAATGTAATGCCAAGCATCTCTTTGGAAATTCCTCAACCATCCATGCAAGGGAAAAAGGTGTCCATAGCAGGCCTTTTGAGGAACCCCATGGGGGGTTAAATTAGTTCTACCCACCAGGAAATTCTGAGGATACATCTGGTTGGCTGAGCCCCCCTAAAACCTTAGGTATGCCCTGGAAGAACCCCTTTACTGAGATGATCAGTTTGTCTTTTTTGTTTTGTTTTGTTTTTGATTAGTTTGTCTTAAGGGGAGCTGGAGTGATGGTGCAGCGGTAGAGCGTTTGCCTTGCATGATGCTGATCTAGGACAGACCTGGGTTTTGTCTCATATGGTTCCCCCAAGCCAGGAGCGATTTTTGAGCGCATAGCCAGGAGTAATCCCTGAGTGTCACCAGTTGTGGCCCCCCCCAAAATACCTTTAAGGGATGAAAATATTTATATGGTTTTGCTTTGGATGGAGGAGGTAATAAAGTGGTTAGAGATAGGCAAAGCACATACTTTGAAAAGGCCCTGGGTTCAATCCTGGCACTACATGATGCCAAACTCTGCCAGCTATAAATTCTATAAACTCTGAACAATGTTTTTTTTTTTTTTTTTTGGTTTTTGGGCCACACCCGGTGACGCTCAGGGGTTACTCCTGGCTATGCACTCAGAAGTCGCTCCTGGCTTGGGGGACCATATGGGACGCCGGGGGATCGAACCGCGGTCTGTCCTAGGCTAGCGTAGGCAAGGCAGGCACCTTACCTCTAGCGCCACCGCCCGGCCCCTCTGAACAATGTTGACACTTGCCTGATGAGCTCTGCCAGGAGTGACATCAGTCCTACTAGCACTACCTAAAATGGTCCCTATTTTTATTAGTTTTTTGTTTTGTTTTGGTGCCACACCCAGTGGTGCTCAGGGGTTACTCCTGATTCTGTGCTCAGAAATCTCTCCTGGAAGGCTCAGGGGACTATATGGGATGCCAGGGATTGAACCCGGGTCCGTCCTGTGTTGGCTGCATACAAGGCAAATGCCCTGCCTCTGTGCTATCTCTCCGGTCCCACCAGGAGCAATTTCTGAGCACAGAGCCAGGAGTAACCCCTGAATGCTGCTTGGTGTGCCCCCAAACAAAACAAAATTCAATTCTGGGACCACACTAAGATACTCGGGGATTACTCCTGGAGGTGCTCAGGGGATCCTAGGGGATGCAAGGATTGAACTCAAGTTGGACAGTAAGTGCTCTAATCACTAAACTAACTCCAGTCCCCAGCACCTATTTTTAAAGGGGAGGGGAAATTCTGCCTTCAATCAGATAATTATAAGAGTCTATGCAAAGCATTCTTGTTAGCTGAAATTTTGCTTAAATATCAAAACAATTTCAAAATAAATACCTAAGGTGTTTAATAACCTACTAGGACTGCTGACTTCAAAGTAACATTTAATGATAGCTTTAAATTTAAACAGAGATGATGAAAAACAGGTGCTTACTTTGTAAAAATCTCTCTCTTTTTTTTTTTTGTAGAAATGCACTTTTTGCCGTAAAAAGGGAGCCACCAGGGGATGTGATGTAAAAGGCTGTGCCAAGAATTACCACTTTTGGCCCTGAACTTCTGGCCTCCCAGCTTCATGAAGGTTCTCTCTCCTTCCTGGGAGCCTGGAGCCTAGCAGCATGGGGTTCGGCAGGCCTCCGCCATGCCGGAGGCCTTCTTAACTAGGCATAGGGGGGTGCGGGACTTGGGTAACCCCAGCACCCCTCTGCTGCCTTGCTCCAGATCTCCAGGGCTTCCCCGGGCCACATGCCTGGGCAAGCTGGTGAGTTGGGTCCCTTGGCGGAGCTTGAAGGTACCCTAGGCTTTCCCCCATTATCCATTATCCACTGGTAATCTCTTTTCAGTCTATATTTTCAAAATCACGCGGGGCTAGCACCCCCACTTGCACAAGATACATTAATAGTACTCACTATCATTGAATTATGTTTCTATGTATGCAAAATGTCCATTTTGTACTCTGCCCTTTTTCACACCCCTACAAAAGATCATTTTTCTCTTTAACTTCCTTAACCCCTATCATCTACTCCTCATTTATCCTTTCTAACTTAAGTACTGTAGAGTCCTAAGTCACAGACCAAAGTGGTGCCCTGGAGTTAACACCCACCCAACTATTCCAAAAGGCATAAAAAGGACACGTATGTCTTTTCAACATTTTATGGGTGTTTTCTTTTTTTTTTTTTTTTTTTTGGTTTTTGGGCCACACCCGGTGACGCTCAGGGGTTACTCCTGGCTATGTGCTCAGAAGTTGCTCCTGGCTTGGGGGACCATATGGGACACCGGGGGATCGAACCGCGGTCCGTCCAAGGCTAGCGCAGGCAAGGCAGGCACCTTACCTTTAGCGCCACCGCCCGGCCCCATTATGGGTGTTTTCTTTGACGGCTATAACTTTTGCTGAATATTTTCTTATACAGTGACAATCCCCCCCCCTTTTTATCTTCTCTTTGTGAACTGCTCAATATGGAATTTGGTGTGAAAGAATCCCTCAGTTTAATGCTTATGTTTGAACCAAGTCATGGGTATTGTTGGACGTGTTTGTATGCCCCCATATACTCTGATAACGCCACGTGGCTCTATTTATTGTTTGCTTAGGCACACTAAAACGGGAAAATACTATACATACCAATAAGTTCTTATCTAATAGAGATGGGAACACACAAATCTTGTAATGCAATGGGACCTTACACCCTGAACATTGACATAAAGACCTGGCACAGGCCTCAGAAGAATGGGCATTCTTCATTCACCCCTGATCTAGAGAAGACATCTACAAAACATCCAAGGTTGTCTATAACATCACCTGGAGGCAATCCTCTACCAGGGAAGACCCTACAGCTACTCTGACATCGATCTACTCAAAAGAGACTTCCCTTAACACTGAAAAGACTTAACAAGAACAATGACCTCCTTACTGGACAGGGCTTGCTGTATTGCCCCTTAAATGTGAGGTGAAACTAGAGGATACTCCACACCAGCCTGACTTCAATGTAGGATGTGCAGATTCCAGGATCTTTAATACAGAAACCTGATGCCAACAATAGGACTGCGTGAAAAATAAAACTGTACTGGCACTACAGACAATGACTTGGATTGAAAAACTAGTTTGCCTGGAGCCTAGAGTTGGTCTTATGCCAGGAAACTTCAGGGGTAGGGTCTCCTTGTATTTAGACCAAGGCTATTCCTTTCTATGACCCCCATATTTCTGTGGGCCTATGCAAACAATATTTGCCACTCTAACACCGTTTTTACTGTGCCCTTTTGACTAACCCTTAAAAAAAACCTCTTAAACTTTTGATGTTAACTTAAACTAATATGTATGTGCATGAATATATAAAAATACTATGCCTTCAAAGTTAAAGAGTCACATAAATCTCATGGCTTTATGTTGCTTTGTGTACTGCTAAGAAATGTTATAATGTACTACAATCTGGGGACTTGTGGACAAAGTAATTGTACATGGGTTCTGCCTTATTTTTCCTAATGTTTTTTTGACTGTAAGTTCAATATTTAGGCGTCAGCAAGGGGATTTCTTCTGAGAACTCTGTTTATGGGCGATTGTTCTTTCACTGTAACTTTACCTTGTCCTCTTTGCATCATTGTTCTCATACTTAAAAATAAAAAATTAAAAAAAAAAAGAATTACCACTTTTTCTGTGCCAAGAAAGACAATGCAGTTTTCTTGACTGTTGAATCCCAAGGAACTTATAAGTATTGACTATAATCATTTAAAAACCACATTCAGGAACTGAACTAAGAAAGGAAACTGAACTTATCAGAGTCAGACAAGGATATTTTAAAACTAATTTTATGCAAACAATTCCTAAGGAAGAATGTGGTTTGAGGGCTATCTGATTTCACACTATCCATAAATGTCACAGGAACAACAACAACAACAACAAAACCACCTTAATTTTGGTTTTGAGCTCTCTCCTCAGTCCCTTCAATATTTTGAATTTCCGTGATTAGTATATATAAGTGTGTGTATGTATATACACACAGAAATTGCTCCTGGTTTGGGGGTCCAAAGGGGTCAAATGTTCAAATGACAGTATAAGTGTTATAAGAATATATTTCTTAGTGACTAGGGCAATAGTGTCTTTTACAAGGCCATCCCCAGATTCAATTCTAGCACTCCATATAGTCCTTTGAGCCCCACTAGGAATGATCTCTTTTTTTTTTTTTTTTGTTTTTTTTTTTGGGCCACACCCTGTGACGCTCAGGGGTTACTCCTGGCTATGCGCTCAGAAGTTGCTCCTGGCTTCTTGGGGGACCATATGGGACGCCGGGGGATCGAACCGCGGTCCGTCCTAGGCTAGCGCAGGCAAGGCAGGCACCTTACCTCCAGCGCCACTGCCCGGCCCCCTAGGAATGATCTCTTAGCACAAGGCTAGAACCAAGCCCTAAGCACCAACAGGTATGTGGCTCCAAAACAAAACAAAAATTTATTTCTTAATATAATTTTTGTAAGATCTATTACAAGGTCCTGCATTAATGAGGCCCTACCCTGCATTCTATCCCTGACCACCATAAGACAATAGAAATAAAATCCCCTCCACAAATCCCACTCTACCCTTCCTACAAACCTTGGTGCAAGTTTGTGTTGTTTGTGAATATCAGAACTTATGTAGTCAAATGGAAATGTGTGTTGTCTAATCTTTAAGTGCCTTTATGTAGTAAAATTCACTGGCCACTCTGTATAGACTAGCATTGATATTCAGCCACCACTGGCTGCTTCACAGTGCAAACTGCCTTTCCAAGTGCATCAAGAGCACAGAAGAGCCAGCAGATGTGAGTAACGCCTTATACAGGCCTGAGCAGCATTGTTCTTTAACAAATAATAAGGGTGAAGGCACCAAGAAAAACAGGTTAGTTTCCTTTGAAATTACAAGAAGCTAGGCACAAGGTTTAAAAGTATAAATAAGAATACTGAACCAGGGCCCGGAGAGAGATAGCACAGCGGCGTTTGCCTTGCAAACAGCCGATCCAGGACCAAAGGTGGTTGGTTCGAATCCCGGTGTCCCATATGGTCCCCTGTGCCTGCCAGGAGCTATTTCTGAGCAGAGAGCCAGGAGTAACCCCTGAACACAGCCGGGTGTGGCCCAAAAACAAAAAACAAAAACAAAAACAAAAAAAAAAGAATATTGAACCAATTTTTAAAATTGCATGTTTTTAGAGTACTTTGTCACCAACATGCTCCTCCTGTCAGAGAACCGCAAGAAGGTAAGGCTCTAAAATTTACTACCACAGGAGTTTAAAGAAAGGCAAACATGTGATTGTGACAGGAAAAATTGATTGACTAGCCTTGCTGAATTACAAACTTCGAATTACAACTTTACATGTAAAATAGTCAGTTTGTGGGTACTCTAGCGGACTAACTTCTCTTTGTGTCCCCAGCTATGCTCCACCTGTCTGATATCGTCCATTCTCAGATACCACAACCAAGACCTAGTTAAAAAACCAAAATCTTTGGGAGCTGGAGTAGTGGCGCAACAGTAGGGCATTTGCCTTGCACACATCTGGCGGTTCGATCCCCTGGTGTTCCATATGGTCCCCCAAGCCGGGAGCGATTTCTGAGTGCACAACCAGGACTAACCCATGAGCGTCACCAGGTGTGGCCCCCCCAAAAAAGATATTTGACTTTTGTGATTTCTTCCTTTTTTTCTAAAAGAGTGTCTAACTTATAGTTGATGAAATATGCACTGGCAAACAATTCGAAATGAAAATGAAGTGCAGAATCCATTATTAGCATGACAGTTGAAGTTAAATGAGATTCTAGTTTGTCTCTACCTGTGAATGTCCTCATTGTGAAGCCAGAGGGGCTGTGTATTCTCACCAGATCTGCAATGGTTCTGGTCTCTGGTTAGTCTCATGCATTATATGTGCATTAAAAAAATTGATGTTGGGGCTTGAGTGCACACGCTGACCTAGGACCGACCAAGGAGCAATTTCTGAGTACATAACCAGGAGTAACCCTTGAGCGTCACCTGGGGTGGCCCAAAAACCAAAAAGAAAAAAAAAAAGGATTGATGTTCAAAACTTATTCCTGTACTAGGGAATTGTTCCTGATGGTGCTCAGGGGACATTATGTGGAGTTTGAGCTTGAACCAGGCTGAGGATTGAACCATGCAAGGCAAACATACAAGCTTTTTTAAAACCTGCATAAAGGGGCCAGAGAGATTGTAAGTATAGTACTTGCTGCATACAACTGGCCCTAGTTCTATCCCTAGCACAGCATAAAATCTCTCAAACACAGAGCCAGGAATACGCCCTAAGCAATGCTGTGTGTGGCCCCCAAACAAGAAGGCTGCAAAAATATTTCACTGCAAATATCAGTGATTTTTGAATTCCTGGACCAAAAAGATTATTAACACTTATATATCATATACCTGGAGCATGCAGTAATACTGTTACACTGATAAATTATTATTACTATTATTATTATTATTATTATTTTTTTTTTGGTTTTTGGGCCACACCTGGTAACGCTCAGGGGTTACTCCTAGCTATGTGCTCAGAGGTTGCTCCTGGGGCCCGGAGAGATAGCATAGCGGCGTTTGCTTTGCAAGCAGCCAATCCAGCACCAAAGGTGGTTGGTTCAAATCCCGGTGTCCCATATGGTCCCCCGTGCCTGCCAGGAGCTATTTCTGAGCAGACAGCCAGGAGTAACCCCTAAGCACTGCCGGATGTGGCCCAAAAACCAAAAAAAAAAAAAAAAAAGAAGTTGCTCCTGGCTTGGGGGACTATACGGGACACCGGGGGATCGAACCACAGTCCATCCTAGGCTAGCGCTGGCAAGGCAGACACCTGACCTCTAGCACCACCGCACCAACCCCCGATAAATTATTTTTAATTTTTAGCTTTTTTTTGTTATAATACTTATTTCTATAATACATATCTAACTTTCCCCAAAAAACAATCAAGAGGAGAAAGTCACGCTTAAATTGTGATTATTCAAATAAAAATAATGGCTTAGGGCTGGTACCACATTAGATCCCTCAAACCCTCAGTGATCACTGAGTTCAGAACCAGGATTAAGCCCTGATAACCGTGCCCCCCCCCCCCCAAATAATGACTTAAAAGTGCTCTTAGGGGCCGGAGGGATAGCACAGTGGTAGGGTGTTTGCTTTGCATGCGGCTAACCCAGGACAGACCCGAGTTTGATTCCTGGCATCCCATATGGTCCCCCTGAGCCTACCAGGAGCAATTTTGAGCACAGAGCCAAGAGTAACTCCTGAGCACTGCCAGGTGTGGCCCAAAAGGTTGGTTCAAAATCTGGCACCACAAGATTCCTGGAAGCATCCTGAGCATTGCTTGGTGTGGTCCTGGAGACTCTGAGCACCACTGAGTGTGAATCGAGCATGGCCAGGAGTGGCTCAAGCATGGCTAAGGGCCTTAGTAGCACCATATCCTTAGACCCTTGCCTTTAAGCTCTGAACAGGTTAGCTAAGTGATGCCAGAGCACCTTCATTCCCTGAGCACTGATTGGGAACTGACCTCTCTCCCCACACCCATCACACAAAAGAATTGCCTGTATAGAAGTAAACTACTGGCAGATGTAGAAATATGGAAAGTTGTCATTGACTGGTTCATTGCCCATTCCTCAGGACAGGGAAGAACAGCAAGATGTCACCTGGGTTCAGAGGGACAGTTCTTACTGTGTAAGGGGCAGTGTGAGCTCCAGCTGGTGCTCAGAATTAGGTGCTCCAGAGACTCTCCTGCTGAAAAACTGTAGGGGTCCAGGGGCCAGAGTGATAGCCCAGTGGTAGGCATTTGCTTTGCACATGGCAGACCCAGGACCAACCCAGGTCCGATCCCCGCCATCCCGGATGGTCCCCTGAGCCTGCCAGGGGCAATTTCTGAGCTCAGAACCAGGAGTAGCCCAAGTGCCGCTGGGTGTGGCCCAAAAAACAAAGGGAAAAAAACTGTAGGGGTCCGCCTGCTTGGGCCTGGGGTGACACTGATAAATTCTTTTTACAAATCATTGGGCTTTTCTCATTAATCTGAGAAAATATTTATTTTCACTGATCTGTAGATGTAAAAACGGTTGAAAACTACTGGCATATAATATTCAGCTCTATAGTTGAATTACAATTGATCTCTTCATGATGGAAATCTAATTTATTCCCAGTTTGCCTATTACTGAAAAGTTACCATTTCCTTCCATTCATTTTTCTGCCTTTAGGCAACAACAGAGAAAACTTTCTATAAGTTAGTTCTGGATCAAGATTATAAATATTAAAAAAAAGATTATAAAAACTGAGGGGCCGGAACAGTGGCGCAGGCGGTAGGGCATTTGCCTTGCATACGCTAACCTAGGAAGGACCATGGTTTGATCCCCCAGCATCCCATATGGTCCCCCAAGCCAGGGGCAATTTCTAAGCACATAGCCAGGAGTAACTCCTGAGTGTCACCAGGAAACAAACAAACAAAAGATTATAAATATTGAAACTGCAGTAACTAGCAGGTTATCGTCTACAGAGACTGCATCAGCAATACATCATTACCTTTATCCTTGGAAATTCTAAATTAAACATCTTAATTTCCAGTCTATTAGATGAAAATTTGTTTGACTTTGCCTTTGATGGGTGAAACAGTGAATCGTCCTTTCTTTTCATCATTTCTATTTGTGTTCCAGTGACTCAGTTTTTCTATTACTCCCCAGAGGGTTCTCCATTTGCCCATTTTTTTCTTTCATTTTGGGGCCACACCTGACAATGCTTAGGCTATTACTCCTGGTTCTGAATTCAGGAATCACTCCTTGTGGGATGGGGAACCATATGGGATTCTGGGATTGAATCTAGGTTGGCTGCATGCAAGGCCTTACCCACTGTGCTATCACTCCAGCCCCATATGCCAAGTTTTTGTACTCAACTACAATTTTTTGGTATTTTTTGGGGTTGTTTTTTTTTGGAAACAATTTTTTCGTATTTTTAATAAGTTATTTTTACATTTTAAAATGGACTTTTTATTAATTCTACTTTCTTCTTGAGATGTGGTCACACCTTGCTCTGCTCAGGGACCACTTCTGCTCTGTTCAGTGTCCAGGGGACCATAGTGATGTCATGATTCAAAACCTGGTCAGGACCACATTTATAGGCTAGGCACCTTTACATTTTGTACTCTCTAGACTTAACTTTTTTTTTTTTTTTGGTTTTTGGGTCACACCCGGCAGTGCTCAGGGGTTACTCCTGGCTGTCTGCTCAGAAATAGCTCCTGGCAGGCACGGGGGACCATATGGAACACCGGGATTTGAACCAACCACCTTTGGTCCTGGAACGGCTGTTTGCAGGCGAACGCCACTGTGCTATCTCTCTGGGCCCTCTAGACTTAACTTTTATCTTTGAAATAACTGTAGGCATATAAACATATTTTATTTTATGTGGTCAAGCATCAGTCATTTCCTTTGAACTTCAGTTTCTTCATGACATATTTTCCACTAAATTTTCAGGAATGAAAAGAAAAAGAAAAAGTAAGAGGTGCATTCAAATACAGGTAATTTGACTAAATTTTATTTTAGCTATGTTTCTTCTAAGATCTTTTGTTTTTGTTGTTTTATTTTGTTTTTGGGTCACATCCAGCAGTGCTCAGGGGTTACTCCTGCCTCCAAGCTCAGAAATCACTCCTGGCAGGGTCAGGGGACCATATGAGATGCCAGGAATTGAACCAGAAACAGTCATGTGTTGGCCAAGTGCAAGGCACGCCAAGTGCAATCGCTCCGGCCCCTCTTAGATCTTTTTTTAACCTTCTGAATTTCAGGTAAAATGTAAAAGGACCATACTGAGATGAGTATTAACAAGAAGTTGTAATTTTTTTTGGGGGGGGGTCCTACCTGGCAGTGCTCAGGAGATACTTCTGGCTCTACACTAAGAATTACTCCTGGTGGGACTTGGGGGATCAAATGGATGCAGGGATCAAACCTGCAACAGCTGCATGCTGGCAAATGCCCTACTCACTGTACTGTCTCTCTCTCCAGCACCTCGATGTTGGAAATTGGGTAGAACATTCCCTTAAACCAAATTACAGACTCTACCCACGGGTTGCTTATGGTCTTCAGAGGCTCAGAGGTGTATCCTCAACTGCCACATATTTCCCAATTATATTACCCATCTGACCTCATCTGTAGCTAATTTTCTAGATCATATAATGCATAAATGCATGAAAATGTTTGCAGGAAAAGTATTTTGCAAGTCAGCTATTTTGTAGGGGCGGGACAATCACTGTGTGGTCAAACCAGCTCACAGACTAAATAAGCCCTGTGTACTCTTCACCTCAATATGGGAAGCACTCTTGTTCAGAGAAAAATACATTTAGTCTTTACACCCAAATAGGAAGCAAGATTGTCACTTCAGGCCCATCTCTAAATTATAAGCAAAAGTCTGGGCTACATTTTATGCAATATGAAATGTCAGTAAAGTCAATATAAAAATCTTGCTTTTTGGGGCCAGCATTAAAGCACAGCAATAGATGTTTGCCTTGCATGAGGCCAACCTGGGACGGACCCAGGTTCGATTCCCAGCAATCCATATAGTCCCCTGAGCCTGCCAGGAGCATTTCTGAGCACAAAGCCAGGAATAAACTCTGAGCACCGACAGGTGTGACCCAAAAACAAAAACAAAAATCTGGGGCCAAAGCTGTGGTACAGGGCGTAAAGTGTCTGCCTTGTGCACGCCAACTCCCATCTGGCCCCCCAAGCCAGAGTGATTTCTGAGCACATAGCCAGGAATAACCCCTGATCGTCACCAGGTGTGGTCCAAAAACCAAAACGAACAAACAAAAAAAATCTTGCTTTTTTTTTTTTCTTTCTTCTTTTAGTCACCTGCAGTAATGACAGAAAGAGTTCTAAAACAAATAAAGGGGAAGAGGATGACAGACGCACAGGTGAAAGATAAGTTTTGTCTATGACATCAATGACTTAAAAAATGGTGGCTTTTAAAGTTGTATCCCTCTTTGTTTTTTAAGTATTATTTTTGTTTTTGTTTTTGGGAGTTATACCATTCTGTGCTTAGGGGATCACTCTTAGCTTTGCACAGGGGAACATAAGGGATGCTGGGATCAAACCTGGGTTGGCCTCATGCAAAGCAAGCACCCTACCTGCTGTACCATTGCTCCAGTTCTATATATATTTTTATAATTTGGGGGGCATTGGGCCACACCCAGTGGCGCTCATGGGTTACTCCTTGGCTTTGCTCTCAGAAATCACTTCTGGCAGGCTCAGGGGACCATATGGATACGGGGGTCCAACCCATGTTCATCCATGGCTGGCCACGCCCTACCGCTGTGCCCCCTACTCTGGCCCCCTATTTTTGCAATTATTATGCTCATCCACACAGAGCAAACATCTTGTTTTTCTCCCTAGATATATTCCACATCCTGTTCTTCCTTTAAACAGAGCACTTAACCTTGTTTTCTCCCTAACCTGATTGGATCCTGCTTTTTCTCATTACCTGAATGGAACCTATTTTTTCTACTTCTCCTGTTTTCCTCCTAACCTGATTGGCTGAGACACATTATCCCCACGTAAAATAAAAGCTTATTGTAGTTATTCTCACAGAAATGGCTCTTGGACAATTTTTGAAGCTGTAAGCTTACCTGGGATCCGAGACTTCACCGGCCTTATTTACAATCCACACAGACAAAATCTGAATAAGTTATAAATTGATTAATGGTAATTATCCTAAAAACATACCATTTTCTCTAATATGTTTTTCTTAGATGTCAAAGCTGATTTTCTTAAGAAATGTAAGAAGGCAGGTCTTCTTGATCACTTGTTTGAAGAAATATTAGACAAGCTGCATTTTATTCAAAAAAGACTAATGGATGAGACTGCTTCAGAATCAGGTACTGAAATGGCCAACTTTCTATGTAGATTTCTCACAAGCCTGCACAAAAATGAAAACAAAGCCAAAAGCAGAAGTGCACTTTTGGGATTTGCTTGTGAAAGGCTTAAAGGGTCCATATTCAGGGCCAGGGATCAAAGGGCCACCTGCATGCAAAGCAAGTGCTTTTTTGTTTTTGGTTTGGTTTTGGTTTAGGGCCACCCCTGGCAATACTCAGGGATTACACCTGGCTTTGGCCTCAGGGGACCATATAGGATGCCTGGGATCAAATGGAGGTTGGAAGCATGTAAAATAAGTGCTTTACTTACTGTACTAGAGCTCTGACCCAAGGCAAGTGCTTCAATACAGTACCATCTCTCTGGCCTATGCCTTGGCTCCAAAAGGGATATTTCCCATAGAGCAAAATCAAAAGATGAAATGCAGAACATTTCATCTGCATTTTTTTTTGCGGCCACACCCAGTGGTGCTCAGGGATTACTTCTGGTTCTGTGCTCAGAAATCACTTCTGGCAAGCTCGGGATCATACAGGATGCTGGGGATTGAACCCAGGTTGGCAAATGCCTTACCCTTACTCCGATCCTCAGCTGTATTCTTTCATTGATTTATTCATAGACTAAGTACTTGTCAAACTTCATCTTGTCAAAAGGCTCTGATATTTAGCAGGGTCTCAACCCCCTGAAGTTTGGACTCTACAAATTTGATGCTACAAATTTTCATTGCTCAAAAGTTCCTAGGGGCCACCATTGTGCTAACATGGAAGCTCTGCAGCAGACATTTTCAGGTGGGGGTAGGGGAGGGTTGGGTAACACCCGGTGGCTCTCAGGAGTTATTCCTGGCTCTGCACTCAGAAATAGTTCCTGGCAGGCTTGGGAAACATATGTGATGCTGGGAAAGGAAACAAGTCTGTCCTGGGTTGACCAAGTGCAAGGCAAACACCTCACCACTGTACTACCACTCAATCCCCTGCAGCATTTAAATTAAAACTAAATGTTTTTCTTCCCCCAGAATATGAAGAAATCGAGACTTCGCTTTTTGACTGCAGATTGTTCTCAGATTCATTTGTAAAATTTCAAGCAGGTATATGACATATAAATAAAGCAGTAAAGTTCATTAATATTTTATATACTTTTGATGTATTAAAATAACTTTAGTGGGGGCTGGAGCGGTGGCTCAAGCGTGAGGTGTTTGTCTACCTTGCACACGCCTGCCTATGACAGACCACGGTTCGATCCCCCGGTGTCCCATATGATCCCCCAAGGCAGGAGTGATTTCTGAGCACATAGCCAGGAGTAACCCATGAGCATCACCGGGCCCAAAAACCAAAAAAATAATAATTTTAATGGTCTTTAGTGGCCATTGTTTCATTAAAATGATTTCTATTTTATTTAGTGTTATTTTGTTTATTTAAAAAAACATTTTATGGAAACCATTGTGATTTTATAAAGTCCTAATAGATGTTTCAGAAGTACATTGAATCAGGGCCAAACCCACCACCAGTGCCCACTAATGTTCCTTTCACCAATGTTCTCTAAGTGCATCCCATACCACCACCTTCACCCAGCCTGCCAGTATAACAGGCCCATTTTAAGTTTAATTGTTAAAGTCTGGGTTTCTTGATTCTATTGTTGTTGCCTTTAGCTTGGATTTAAAATGTTTTTTAAAGTGTCCTTTTTAAGACTACCAATGCACCTGGGATCTCTTGGCTCCTGGCCTCTATTCTTTCATATTTGTTTCTCCTCTTCTGTTTCTTTTTAAATTATTTTTAAATTGGGCCCGGAGAGATAGCACAGTGGCGTTTGCCTTGCAAATGGCCGATCCAGGACCAAAGGTGGTTGGTTCGAATCCCGGTGTCCCATATGGTCCCCCGTGCCTGCCAGGAGCTATTTCTGAGCAGACAGCCAGGAGTAACCCCTGAGCAATGCCGGGTGTGACCCAAAAACCAAAAAAAAAAAAAAAAATATTTTTAAATTAAAATGGTCATGTTAACAGCGTGAATCCTCAAATACAGAAGAAAATACATAACTGGAGCAGCTAAGTGCGGGGCCGAGCAGAGTGGGATAAGAACTTGTTTGCAGAAGAAATGGCTGGCTGTGGGGGTTGCCAGGCAGAGTGCTGATTGCTCTACCTGCAGAGTCTCTGCCCTGCTGTGCTTCTTCTGAGGAAACTGAGGACCTGAAGGAAGACCTGTCCTGTGTTTCTCTGTCTTTCCTGAATTCTTGAAGCTCTCCTCAGAGCCCAGGGAAGCAAACCCCAAAAAAACTACATTCTGAAGCTACCCAGCAAGCGAGTGAGTGAGTAAGAAATGGCTGGCTGTGGGGGTTGCCAGGCAGAGTGCTGATTGTTCTACCTGCAGAGTCTCTGCCCTGCTGTGCTTCTTCTGAGGAAACTGAGGACCTGAAGGGAGCCCTGTCCTGTGCTTCTCTGTCTTTCCTGAATTCTTGAAGCTCTCCTCAGAGTCCTGGGAAGTGAACCCCCAAAATACTGCATTCTGAAGCTGCCCAGCGAGCAAGTGAAAACTAGGCCTGCCCAGTGGGGCCCGACTGTGAAAAACTGAGAGCTGCCTGTGTGTGTCTGTCTACTGTCCTCTTGCGTGAACCTCTTGGGAGTGGGCCGAAAAGAGGCTCCAGCAGAGCACTTTGGCTCCGCTTCGCTACGCAGCCATGCACTCTTTCTAAGAAAAGAACACCATCGCAACAAGAAGAAAAAAATCACACTAAGATCTGTGCTGGATCACAGAAGCAAGCATTTCTCTCTGGACTGTCTTCTCTGCTGCGTGCTCGGGCCTAAGATTTGATCCTGTGTGAGGCTTCATCCATGGAAGACTCCCCTCCCTTAGAGGCAAGTCAGCCCATCCAGAAAGGGCAGAGCCAGAGGAGTGTGCTGCCTGCATCATATAGCCAATGAATACCACCACAACATGTAGAAAAACCCACAATACAAGTGTGACAATGGGAAAACAACGCAGGCCAGCATCAGACATAGAAAATGAAGATGACAATTCTGATGACCAGATAATGACCAACCAACTAATCAACCTCTCAGATAAGGACTTTAGACTAGCAATATGGAAGATACTCAACGAACTCAAAGAAACCATGGATCGAGATGAACAGAACACTAAAAAGAACCAAGAAAATATGAAGACAGAAATCACAAAACTCCAAACTGAAATAACATGTCAACTAACAGGCCTGAAAAAGTCAATAACGAAGTGAATGACAAAATGGATAAGCTCTGAGAATAGAAGCTGAGAATAGACTTGGTGCTGTGGAAGATGAGATACATAACAATTCCATACAGCAGGAGAGATTGGAAAAAAAACTTAAAGCAAGTGAACAGACAATGGAAAACTTAGTCAAAGAATGGGAACAGATGAAAACAGAAGTCTATGATAAGATCAACAGAAACAACTTAAGAATCATTAGAGTCCCAGAGACGCAGGAAGAAAATTTCCAGGAAGAATCAACGATCAAGAACATCATTAAAGAAAAACTTCCAGAGGTAAAGAATATATGTGATCAAATTCTGCATGCTCGAAGAGTACCAACCAAAAGAGACCCCAGAAAAACTATCCAAGACACATCCTAGTCACAATGACAAATCCCACAGATAGAGACAGAATTCTGAAAACAGCAAGATCAAAAGGGGAAATTACGTTCAAGCAAGCATCCTTGAAATTTACAGCAGACCTGTCACCAGAAACACTCAAAGCCAGAAAGCACTGGTGGGATATTGTGACAAGACTGAATGAAATGAATGCTTCACCTAGAATACTGTACCCAGGAAAACTCACTTTCCAGTTTGACGGAAGAATACATGGTTTCACAGACAAAAAACAGCTCAGAAACTTTACAGACTCAAAACCAGTCTTAAGAGAAAAACTGAAAGACCTAATTTAAGACAAGACTAACCAAAAGACACACCAAATTTTGATATAAAGATGGCATTAAATCCCAGGACAATTCTTTCTCTCAATGTCAATGGACTAAATGCACCAGTTAAGAGACACAGAGTGGCTAAATGGATCAAAAAACTCAATCCAACCTTCTGCTGCCTACAAGAAAAGCACCTGAATAGTCAGAACAAACATAGACTCAAAATAAAAGGCCGGAGAAAAAGTATCCAAGCAAACAACACCCATAAAAAGGCTGGAGTGGTCATACTAATATCAGATAATGCAAAATTTATACTCAGGAAGGTTGTAAGGGACAAAGATACACATTTTATATTACTCAAGGGGTATGTAGAGCAGGAAGAAATAACTCTTCTAAACATATATGCACTTAATGAGGGGCCAGCAAAATATTTATTACAACTATTGACAAATCTGAAAAATAATATCAATAACAACACAATATTTGTGGGGGACCTCAACATGGCTTTGTCAACACTGGATAGGTCAATCTGACTGAAACCCAACAAGAATATACTAGACCTGAGGAGAGAAATGGAAGAAAGAGGCCTAGTGGATATATATAGGACACTCCATCCCCAGAAACCTGGATACACATTCTTCTCCAATGTACATGGGACATTCTCCAGGATAGACTACATGCTAGCACATAAAACATACCTCCATAATATCAAGAGGATAGAAATTTTGCAGACTACCTTCGCTGACCACAGGCTCTAAAATTATTTGTGAATTCCAAAGGGACTCAGAAGAAAAACTTTAACACCTGGAAGTTAAACAGCCTCATACTCAATAACCAGTGGGTCCGAGATGAAATCAAGGAGGAAGTCAAAAGGTTCCTGGAAACAAATGACAATAAAGACTAACTATAAGAACTTATGGGACACAGCAAAAGCAGTACTGAGAGGAAAATTTATAGCTTTGCAAGCACACATCAGGAAGAAAGAAGGAGCTTACCTGAGTAGCTTAATGACACAGCTAATAGAACTGGAAAGTGCTCAACAAAAAGACAGAAGGAAATAACAAAGCTGAGAGCAGAAATCAATGAAGTAGAAACCCAAAAAACAATCCGAAAGATCAACGAAAGCAGAAGTTGGTTCTTTGAAAAAATAAACAAGATTGATAGACCACTGGCAAACCTAACAAAGAAAGAGAGAGAGAGAAACTTGATAACTCGTATTAGGAATGAAAAAGGAGAGATCACTACTGATATGACAGAGATTCAAAGGGTTATCAGAAACTACTTTGAGAAACTCTACGCCACTAAAAATGAGAACCTGGAAGGAATGGATAAATTCTTGGACTCTTATAATCTTCCACAGTTGAAGGAAGAGGATGTACCATATCTAAACACCCCCATCACCATTGACTAAATTAAAACGGTAATCAAATGTCTGCCCAAAAACAAAAGCCCAGGCCCAGATGGATTCACTAATGAATTCTTTCAAACTTTCCAAGAGGAACTACTACCAATCTTGGCAAAACTCTTTCATGAAATTGAACAAACGGAAACAAATAGCTTTTATGAAGCCAACATCACCCTGATACCTAAACCAGACAGAGATGCTATGAAAAAAGAAAATTACGGGGCCGGGCGGTGGCGCTGGAGGTAAGGTGCCTGCCTTGCCTGCGCTGGCCTAGGACGGACCGCGGTTCGATCCCCCGACATCCCATATGGTCCCCCAAGCCAGGAGCGACTTCTGAGTGCATAGCCAGGAGTAACCCCTGAGCGTCACCGGGTGTGGCCCAAAAAACCAAAAAAAAAAAAAAAAAGAAAAAAGAAAATTACAGACCAATATTGCTGATGAATGCAGATGCAAAGATCCTCAACAAAATCCTGGCAAATAGGATTCAATGCCTCATTAAGATGATCATCCACTATGATCAAGTAGGTTTCATTCCAGGAACTCAAGGATGGTTTAACATCCGTAAATCTATCAACATAATACACAACATCAAAAACAAGAAAAATAAAAACTACATGATCATATCAATGGATGCAGAGAAAACATTTGATAAGGTCCAACACCCATTCTTGATCAAAACTCTCAGCAAGATGGGAATGGAAGGAACCTTTCTCAATATAGTTAAGGCCATCTACCACAAGCCAGTGGCAAATATTATCCTCAATGGAGAAAAACTAAAAGCCTTCCCTCTAAATTCTGGCACAAGACAAGGCTGTCCTCTCTCACCACTCCTATTCAACATAGCACTGGAATTACTTGCTATAGTGATTAGGCAAGAAAAAGATATCAAGGGAATCCAGATAGGAAAGGAAGAAGTCAAGCTCTCACTGTTTGCAGATGACATGATACTCTACTTAGAAAACCCTAAAGACTCTACCAAAAAGCTTCTAGAAAAATAGACTCATATAGCAAGGTGGCAGGCTACAAAATTAACACACTAAAACAATGACCTTTCTATACACCAATAGTAATAAGGAAGAAATGGACATTAAGAAAACAACCCCATTCACAATAGTGCCACACAAACTCAAATATCTTGGAATCAACTTGACTAAAAATGTGAAGGACCTATACAAAGAAAACTATAAAAACTCTGCTCCAAGAAATAAGAGAGGACACGCGGAAATGGAAATGCATACCCTGCTCATAGATTGGCAGGATTAACATCATCAAAATGGCAATACTCCCCAAGGCATTATACATATTTAATGCTATCCCTTTAAAGATACCCATGACATTCTTCAAAGATGTGGATCAGGCACTTTTAAAATTCGTTTTGAACAATAAACACCCTAGAATAGCTTAATCAATCATTGGGAAAAAGAATATGGGAGGAATTACTTTCCCCAACTTTAAACTTTACTACAAAGCAATAGTCATCAAAACAGCATGCTACTGGAATAAGGACAGGGCCTCAGATCAGTGGAATAGGCTTGAATACTCAGAAAATGTTTCCCAGACATACAATCACCTAATATTTGATAAGGGAGCAGGAAATCCTAAATAGAGCAGGGAAAGCCTCTTCAACAAGTGGTGTTGGTACAACTAGATAGCCACTTGCAAAAAATTGAACTTAGACCCCCAGCTAACATCATGTACGAAGGTAAAATCCAAATGGATTAAAGACCTCGATATCAGACCCAAAACCATAAGATATATAGAACAACACATAGGCAAAACACTCCAGGACATTGAGACTCCAGGCATATTCAAGGAGGAAACTGCACTCTCGAAGCAAGTGAAAGCAGAGATTAACAGGTGGGAATATATTAAACTGAGAAGCTTCTGCACCTCAAAGGAAATAGTGCCCAGGATACAAGAGCCACCCACTGAGTGGGAGAAACTATTCACCCAATACCCATCAGATAAGGGGCTAATCTCCAAAATATACAAGGCACTGACAGAACTTTACAAGAAAAAAACATCTAATCCCATCAAAAAATGGGGAGAAGAAATGAACAGACACTTTGACAAAGAAGAAATACAAATGGTCAAAAGACACATGAAAAAAATGCTCCACATCACTAATCATCAGGGAGATGCAAATCAAAACAACGATGAGATACCACCTCACACCACAGAGAATGGCACACATCACAAAGAATGAGAACAAGCAGTGTTGGCGGGGATGTGGAGAGAAAGGAACTCTTATCCACTGCTGGTGGGAATGCTGTCTAGTTCAACCTTTATGGAAAGCGATATGGAGATTCCTCCAAAAACTGGAAATCGAGCTCCCATACGATCCAGCTATACCACTCCTAGGAATATACCCTAGGAACACAAAAATACAATACAAAAACCTCTTCCTTACACCTATATTCATTGCAGCACTACTTATTATAGCAAGACTCTAGAAACAACCCAGATGCCCTTCAAGAGACGAATGGCTAAAGAAACTGGGGTACATATACACAATGGGATATTATGCAGCTGTCAGGAGAGATGAAGTCATGAAATTTTCCTATACATGGATGTACACAGAATCTATTATGCTGAGTGAAATAAGTCAGAGAGAGAGAGAGAGAGAGAGAGAGAGAGAGAGAGAGAGAGAGAGAGAGAGAGAGAGAGAAACGCAGAATGGTCTCACTCATTTAAGAAAAATGAAAAGACATTCTTGCAATAATAATTTTCAGACACAAAAGAGAAAAGAGCTGGAAGTTCCAGCTCACCTCAGGAAGCTCACCACAATGAGTGATGAGTTTAGTTAGAAAAATAACTAGATTTTGAACTGTCCTAATATTGAGAATGTATGAGGGAAATGGAGAGCCTGTTTAGAGTACAGGCGGGGGTCGGGTGGGGAGGAGGGATATTTGGGACATTGGTGATGGGAATGTTGCACTGGTGATGGGTGGTGTTCTTTACATGACTGAAACCCAAACACAATCATGTATGTAATCAAGGTGTTCAAATAAAAAAATAAATAAATAAAAAGAAAATACATAACTTTAAAGAATTGCAAACTGGGGGATTAACTGTGGGCATCAGGCTTTGGGCCTGGTCATGCTGGATGTTGTTGTGTATGTAAATATTTTGGGGGATTACTATGTTGCTCACCCTAAACTGATTAGGTGATTGTGCCCTACCCTAGGGTGTGACCTGGCATTCTGCCCCCACCCTAGGGTAGGACCTGATTCTGCTTTCACCATTGGTTGGTATCTGATCCCACCATTGGGTGGGACCTGATTCTGGAGTATAAAAACAGGAGTCTGTGGAAGGCCGGGAGCTTTTGGCTGGCTGGAACTGAATCTGAGTCTTTGGACTTCAGTTTTGTCCATCCGAATAAAGCAAATATTTCCACGAGCCTGATTGTCTGCGAGCTGTTTACCCGCCGTTTCACCTCAGAACCGTGGGCTAGACAGGGTGGCAGACGCGTGCTCCGAGCTGGAAGAAAAGGGCCTCATTCTCCATCCCACCATCAGTCAACCTCTTCAGGGGCTGACCTGCTACAGATGTGGGACCTACGAAAAGCCCTGGAGTACTTGGTTTCACCCATCCTGTGGTATCCCCCAAAGAATGGGAATCCAAACCTGCTTCATTCTCCCAGCCAGAACAGCTAACAGAGGGAAACTTGTCTGCCAGACTGATTTTTTTTTTTTTTTTGGGCCACCCATTTGATGCTCAGGGGTTACTGCTGGCTAAGCGCTCAGAAATTGCTCCTGGCTTGGGGGGACCATATGGGACGCCGGGGGATCGAACTGCGGTCCTTCCTTGGCTGGCGCTTGCAAGGCAGCCACCTTACCTCTAGTGCCACCTTGCCGGCCCCCAGACTGATTCTTAAAGTTCTTCAGGAAGAACAAGGAGCAAGGGCAGCCAAAAAGTGATTGGAGGAAAAAACAATGGGAGGTAAAGATGAGACTTATTAAAAAAAAAAAAGACACCTTCATTATTGTTTAAGAGTTCTCTAAAACAGACTAACTTGCACTTATTTGTGAGTCTGATATGACTTCTCTTAGGGCTGCAACACTGTACATTCAGCAGGTAAAGGGCTGAAAGTTCAAATAAATTTGGTGCAAAAGCTTCCCCACCCTAAGCTGCAAAAATATGTACCTCACACTCTTCTTTCCTGTCCTGCAAATGGTATAGGATAGTGGGGTTTCTCCATAGGGAATAATAACTCAATATACACGTTTCCCCCCAATTTCCTTTTCTTTTTTTTGGGGGGTGGTGGGGCACACTTGGTCATGCTCAAAATTTATTCCTGGATCTGTGCTTAGGGATCATTCCTGGCAATGCTTGGTAAACCATAGTGGGGATCAAACCTAGGCCAACCAGGATGGTTGGCTAAGCTTGCAATTACAATATACTATTTTAGAGGAATAAGACTATAGAGAAAACACTAATTGGAATTATGTAAGAATCAGATTAAATCAAACTGAGATACAACAAAAAAGGAGTCCTGATTTAGCCTTTTTATGGTTCCAGAAAATTTATATAGGCATTCTAAAGAAAACTGATGTCTTAATATTCTTCTGCTTTCGAATTAAAAAGAAATGATAATCATCTCATTTTTTCTTCCTACAGAAATAGAGAATAAACTCTCAATATAAAGAAAAGCAACAGCAGTTGAAGAAAGATACTGAGCTCCTTGAGGACCTAAAGCAGACCTTGTGTTCTGCTAAAGAAAACAGTCATCTGACATTAAGTCCAACTTCAACATCTTCTCTATCTTTGTCTGAGTAACCATTTTCTCAGTCAGTGATCCAGGCCTAGTTATAAGCTGGTAGCCATCTCAAAACCTGGCCTGTGAAAGCCATGGTACACATCTTTAAAACTAAGCTTAGCACGGGAAGGTTGGTGGAATCAAAAGAGGGGACACTGGGGCAAAGGTAGAAAGAAGTGAACACTTTGGTGGAAGGTGCAGTGCTAGAATATGTTAAGCATGAAACGTTATCAATAACAGTACTGTAAACCATGGTGCCTAAAATTTAAACACACGTGCGCATATATGCACAAACCAATATTGTCTCATGAGTCTGTGAAGTTCGGTTTTCATCAGTTCTTCCCATTCTTGCTAACTGGCTGTTTACTGCTTCCCCTACCTAGTATTACTTTAATTCCTGACAGCTCCACTCAAAAATAAAAAAAAAAGTTCTTTTTTTAAGTAAACTGGATCATGACTCTCTTCTTTCCCTCCTGGTCATTTCCTGTCAGTCTTTTGCCCCACAGCCCTCTCCCACTCAAGTGGCAAAGTTGGTTGTAAAGCCACAGTAGGTACTCCAACTCTAAGAGCCCTTCCTTGCATTAAATCCCTATTATGAAGTCTTACAAACTGCTTCTCTTGCAGGTCTCATGACACCTCTTTTCCCATTTATTCCACCTGAGCGTACTTTGCCTCAACTGTATCTCCACATTACCTATCATCAGACCACTAGAAAATAAGCACTCTGAGGGCAAGAATTCATTATGTTTTGCTTACTTACTATATTCTACCTTCCAGTACTCTCTGGTTAAGTGCATAAACTGTGTTTTTTTTTTAATTGGTTTGGGGCCATATACCATGAGTGCTTAGAGTTTATGTTGGTGGTCAGACCATATATGGTGCTGGATATTAAATCAGATTTGGCCACAAGTGCATAATACCCTGTACTATCCTTCCGCAGAACTGTCACTTTGAGACTTGTTCCAGCCCCAAATGCCTTTAAGTAATAATAAACTTGACTAGTCTGCTTGAAACCAGATTAACCTGTCTATACTTACATTTCTTGTCAGCACAGTACCATACAGTGCAAACATCTTCAGGATAAACATTTACATTTCAAGTAAGATTCTGAATAATAACATAAGTGGGGGCTGGAGCAGTAGCTAAGCAGAAGGGTGTTTGCCTTGCACATGGCTGATCCAGGACAGACCTCGATTTGATCCCCGGCATCCTATATGGTCCCCCAAGCCAGAAGCGATTTCTTTTTTTCTTTTTTCTTTTTATTGTGACTTAAGTTCATTTACATAGAATTATTTACGATAGTGACAATGAATGAAGGGCATTCCAACCACCGTTATCCTCCCTCCACTCTTGTTCCCAGCATGTCTCCCACATCTCCCTTTATTCCCCAGAATCCTACTGCAAATGGTCGCCGCCTTACAGCTTGTTATAGGTTGGGTATCTATTCTGTTTGGTGTTCTGCTCTGGTCATTTTTAATTTATACTACATGTTCATATGACTGGTCTTGGTATCATTTTCCCCCCCCTCAATTTATGAGGCTGAATGATTCAAAATATGCTATTCTGTTGGAGGTTAAAAGGTTAAGGAAAAGAGGAGAAAGAATTTGGAATCAACTACTAAAAATAAATAAATAAAATAAAAAATCACCTAATAATATCCACAAAAGTGGAAAAGAAAAAAGTGGAAGAAAAAGGAGAAGGAAGATAATATCAAAAAACAAACACAAACAAAACAACACCAGAAAACGTGCGGCAGTGGCAGGGTTTGTGTTACCCCACCTTTTTTTTTTTTTTTGTATAGGCACAGCAAGTATTGGGGAAGGAAGGAAATTCCCGTGGCCTAAGAGATTCAGGGTTTCTCCATTCTTAAAGCATATTGTCTGGGCCCGGAGAGATAGCACAGCGGCGTTTGCCTTGCAAGCAGCCGATCCAGGACCTAAGGTGGTTGGTTCAAATCCCGGTGTCCCATATGGTCCCCCGTGCCTGCCAGGAGCTATTTCTGAGCAGACAGCCAGGAGTAACCCCTGAGCACCGCCGGGTGTGGCCCAAAAACCAAAAAAAAAAAAAAAAAAAAAAAAAAAAAAAAAAAAAAAAAAAAAGCATATTGTCATGGGAACAACCACTAGCTCCATACCTTCTCATTGCCATATCCCAGGGTTTTTTTTGTTTTTGTTTTTGTTTGTTGTTGTTGTTTTTTGTTTTTGTGGTGTCAGAAACCTTTCTTCTCTGTTCTGGATGAGAAAATAATGCCACTATAGCAAGCAATCTTGGTATTTGTGCAGGTCCTAGGACAGGGCCTAGGATAGAGTTGGTGCGTCCAGTTTTCTGTATCATGTGCTCCATGTTTTTGCTCATTCCCTAAGCTGAAGTCTAGGAAATTATGGTTTCAATGGTTCTGCTCAGTCTCTGTTGTCAGAATTGGGCCTCTGTACTAAGAAGTCTTGATTTTTGTAAAAGACCTGGGCTATAACCTAGGGTAGGGTTTTCCTTAATGGTCTCCAGGTAGGTTCTGTTCAGTCACAGTTGTCAAAGTCAGTTTTCTGTAGTTAGTGCTCTTATTTTTCATAGTTCAAAGGACAATACTTCTTCTGATTTCCACTTAGTGTTAGGTGATGTGATAGGACCTCCTGGTCTTAGGTCAAGTTTTCATTCCCTTGCTGTCCTTGTCATATTAACACTGGCACAAGTATATCTCCCAATGCAGCTTAGTTCCTGGTGTTGTTGCATGGGTGTGTTTCAGTTCTACGTCTGGTATCTGGGATTTGAGAATGAACTAACACTGTCCAATCTCGTGGAGACTGAGTTGTATCCACATGACATACCTCCAGGATGGGAGGCACCCTTGTATAAAAAGTGTGAGTTTAATGGTCCCCGGTGCCTGCCAGGAGCTATTTCTGAGCAGACAGCCAGGAGTAACCCCTGAGCACCGCCGGGTGTGGCCCAAAAACCAAAAACCCAAAAAAAAAAAAAAGTGTGAGTTCTTATCCTAGAAGATAAGATCTTGTATCTGAGTCTAAGATTCCCCTTATTTACTGTGCCTATACAAAACTGTGTGGTGTCCTTTTGTATTGCTGGTGCTATTCCAGGTAAGGATGACAGACCACACGTACAGGATGTGCTTTTATCCCAGGCAAGACGTTTTCTTGGTTTTTGACCAAGCAGCACCAAAATTGGTGAGGGTAGAGATAATATATATAAAAAAATAGATTATATAGATAAAATTGAGATATATATAAAAAAAGGAAATTGAGAAGAAAAAGGAAGAAAAGGTATTTGAAAGAAAAAGTGATTGGGGAGGCTATCTATATGTTTAGGAATACATATCTTAAGATACATTTTTAAAAAAGGTATTAAGCTAATGTAGGCAATATAGGCCTCCCAATTAGGTCTTCTGACATATTCTTGTGGGGAGCGAAAGCCAAGGTACTTTTTCGTATCACAGACTTTTGTCTAGAGTTTAATATATGATTTGAGGCATTTCAGAGTCCTATAGTGTCTTTGAGCTAGGGGTTTTACTGCAGCTGAATCCGGTATCATGCAATGGTCCACGATTTGAAGAGGGTGAGAGGGGTCACAAGCTTGAATCAAGAGGCTTATTGGTTGTGGTTTCTTGCTGAGACACAAGATGAGGGATCAAGAGGGTGTCTTTTTTTTTTTTTTTTTTTTTTTTTTTTGGTTTTTGGGCCACACCCGTTTGACGCTCAGGGGTTACTCCTGGCTATGTGCTCAGAAATCGCCCCTGGCTTGGGGGGGAAGGAGGGTGTCTTTCATTGAGGAGCTGGATGGTGGTCTGTTGGGAAGGAGGTTGGTCTTGGTGCCTAACGAGTTAAAAACTGAGGGTAAACAGGTTTAAATAAGGGGGAGATAACAAATCCATTTGCGCCCGCGCGCTTTTGAAAAAGGTTGAGATAAATCTGCTTTGGCTAGCTGTCGGGGGGTTCTTTGGCTAGCTGTCCAGCCCAGTGCTCACCACATGCCTGTGCAAGGGACCAAATTCCTGGCGTGCAGCTTCTCCAGGCCCAGCTCTGCCTCAGTTGCTTGTGAATGAATGGATCGGGGCGGAGTTTTGCTTCACCCCATCCCATCCCCCAAGGCCCAGGTTTCCAGATCAGGCCATGGAGACCCTCTGGCGTGGGGGAGTCTGGGCCCCCGGACTGACTGGCAATCCGGGGGTTCTCTGGATAGCTGTCCAGCCCAGTGCTCACCACATGCCAGTGCAAGGGACCGAACTCGTGCAAGGGACCGAACTCCTGGCGTGCAGCCAGAAGCGATTTCTAAGCACATACCAGGAGTAACCCCTGAGCGTCACTGGGTGTGGCCCAAAAACCAAAAAAAGAAAGAACATAAGTGGAAATATGCAACAATATAACTGGTATTTTTTCTCAGCAATATTCAATTCAGATTTCGTATCTAACATTATGAAGATCTTACATTACAATTCTAATGTTTATCAGTCTCTAATTCATAATCTTTTGCAATCTGGGTAGTTCCCAAATTTCTGATTACCTGAGGCACTTAAAATTTTTTTGACATATGGGTCCAGAGTGATAGCACAGCAGTAGGGCGTTTGCCTTGCAGGTGGCTGACCCAGGTTAGACCTGGGTTTTATCCTGGTCATCCCAAATGGTCCATCGAGCCTGCCAGGAAAAAATTTTAAAGGTATTTTCCCTTGTCTAAATGATTACCTGAAAACCACCTTCCTTCCCTAGTATATCCAACAGCAAAGCTTCTCTGAGTAATATCTAAAGATCTCAAGACACTTATTTAGATGAAAGCTTTGTCTCCCATTTTATTTCACATTTTAATGTTGCTCACACTTGGTAAACAGGCATAGAAGTAATGTCTCATAAGAGGCAAACATTGGGCAAAAACATCCGGCTTGCAGTTCAGCTATCACTGTTGAAAAACTATAATCAGATGGTGTCATCTGATCCTAATCCCACATACCTTATGGTACAAACTAATAAAGAAAATGGATGGGCAGTGCAGGGCCAAATGCTTAATGCCTTGGGAAAGAAATATTTTCAAGCATATTTTTACCCCTTTGCCAGTATTTCTTCCTAATGGATTCTGGCATATTTTCCTCCATTTATAGTCAAACAAACATATGGTAGGCTCTGGATACTTGTTCACCTCCCCTCTTAAACCTCTACTTCTATCACTATTATTTGGGGAAGGAAGCAAAAGTAATATTAATGTTAGTATTCCTTATACTGCAGAAATCTCTTCAAACAAGTTCACTATGATGAGAAGCTGTTAAACTTACAGTTAATGCCTAGTCTGCCTCCTCTCTTCTAGAACATTTGAGGGCAGGGAGCAACACCCAACAGAACTCAGGTTACTCCTGGCTCTAGGCTCAGAAATCACTACTAGCAGGCTCTGGAGACCATATGGGATGCTGAGTATTTAACCTGGGTCTGTCCAGGGTCGGCCATGTGCAAGGCAAACACCCTACCACTGTGCTATCATTCTGGCCCTCTCCTAGAAATTTATATTTTTTTGAGGATAAGTATATCATTCATTTTATTTAGAGGTATCTCCAAAGGATCCAGACCTTTTCTTCCTACTGTAACAATTCAATCGTATTATCTTTCAGTAATAATAAAAACAAAGGGTTTCTACAGTGTAGTGTAAAACACTTGACATGCTCATGGTACTGTAAACCTGCAAAGATATAGTTGTAACAACAAATTTTACCATACTAACCACGATTAGTTTGTACAGTACAGAGACCTTAAGTACATTCACAGTATTTACAATTGCTACCATTTGGTCACAGAACTCTTTCATCTTGCAAAACTAAACTTTATTAAACATTAATTCTGTTTCCTCCTCCCAGCCAGTTACCAGCAACAACCTTTTCACTTTGTCTCTTTGAATTTCTATATTGGTGGAATTTTTTTTATTTGTTTTTGGGCCATACCCCGTGGTGCTCAGGGGTTACACCTAGCTCTGGGCTCAGAAATTAATCGTAGCAGGCTCGGGGGACCATATAGGATTCCGGGAACCAAACCCAAGTCCATCCTGGATTGTCTGCATGCAAGGTGAATGCCCTACCGCTGTGCTGTCTCTCTGATCCCTATCAGACACAGACTCTTTCAACCCCTGTCCTACTGGCTTGTCCCTAGTTTTTGTAGCATGTTCCCCCATTTAAACAGTTTCACATATGGCCCCTTGGAATATCCCAGGACTGGAATAGTCCACTGGAATAGTCCTATGGGACCCAGTTGGGAAATGCTGCTCTAAGTAGCTCAAGTAATTGGATTCACATAGCATCGTCCTCTATGACCATTTGTTTCACTGAGAAGAATGTCTTTATGTTCCTCCAACTACTGCATGTCATAATTTCCTTTCTCTTAAAAAGGATGCATATTACTGTGCATATTACTGAATCGAGGGAAGGGGAAAAAAACAACAGTACATGCTTGTTGTAACAGATTATTTTATTAATATGTCATCCTAAACATTACATAAATACAGCCTCTGTTCTACAGTATCAAACATTATTCCAGTAAGAAGTTCAAGAGTAAGGCCAGGGATGTAGCTCAGTGGTCCAGTGCATGACTTTGCATGTGAAACCCTGGGTTCAATCCCCAGCGTCACAAAAAGGAAAAAGTTCAACATAACATTTGGGCTATTTTGAGAAATATTAATACTTTGGCCTTTATTACATCAGCTGAAAAAAAAAAGCAATTCAAAGAATAATTTTTATCTCCTGATATGATTAACAAAACCAAGTAGAAAAATAAGAGTATTTAAAAAAAAGTTAATTACTTCTTATAGGACTTACTCCTATTTTCTTCACTACATTCATACACTAATTAGTCATCTATTTAACATGAGAAATGGTTTTCACCTACAATAGGAACTCAGTAAATATCTGAATGAATGATCTATAAAAATGGTTTTACTATTTTTATTTGTGCTGGAGGGAAGTTATTGTTTCAAGTAACAGCAATAGTAAACATAATGAAGTTCTTGTTTGTGACAATTATATACCTACAGTGATTGTTACAAATACTACCCATTGTAGTTAATAATAAATTAATGTGCATTTATCAACATAGGAAAAATTTTACCTTGCTGCAATATTAATTCTAACAAATAATTCTCTGGGCTTCAATCATTTGCAAAATGATCAAAGCAAGGAGGGGGCTGCCGGGATGCTCAGCATTGTGCTTCATCACCTGCCCATGAATTTGGGCCCTTCCTCCCTAATTCTTCCCTTTCTCTTCCTAACTCATGATACCCATCATACATTTAAAAAACTTGTTTAAAATAGTCACTACAGCATTTTATCCTTCTTGCCAATTAGGATCTAAACTATAATTTGGCTTTCCATCTAGACATAGGGCATTCAACAGGGAAGATGGCATGATGAGACTGCACTGTGGGGCCGAGAGAGGTGCAAGAACTTTGTTCTCATGGGGCTGGAGCAGTGGTGCAAGCGGTAAGACATCTGCCTTGCCTGCGCTAGCCTAGGACAGACCTCCATTCGATCCTCCAGCATCCCATATGGTCCCCATGCCAGGAGCAATTTCTGAGCGCAAAGCCAGGAGTAACCCCTGAACATCACCAGGTGTGGCCCAAAAAGGAAAAAAAAAAAAAAAAAAAGAACTTTGTTCTCAGAGCAGATTCAATGGACACAGATAAAACTTGAGGCAAATCACATAACCACAAATGTAACAAAAACAAATGAACGAGACCAAAAAACCAAAAAGGCAATAAAAAAAAAAATCAAAAAGATGATTTTAAATAGGAACTTTTCAGGAAAACCATCACTTTGATTCTTTTAAAAAGTTAAATGGCGGGGCCGGGTAGGTGGCGCTGGAGGTAAGGTGTCTGCCTTGCAAGCGCTAGCCAAGGAAGGACCGCGGTTCGATCCCCCGGCGTCCCATATGGTCCCCCCCAAGCCAGGGGCGATTTCTGAGCACATAGCCAGGAGTAACCCCTGAGCGTCAAACGGGTGTGGCCCAAAAACCAAAAAAAAAAAAAAAAAAAGTTAAATGGCACTAAATATCATACCCCAAAACAAAAATAGGAAAAGCAAAAGTTGGTGACATTGGATATTTGAGGTGGAATCAGGTCTAACTAAATCTCATAAGTTCCATAAGGAAGGTGGTTTTAAAAACCACTTCTTTGAGTTAATTATCAAATCTGATTATTTCACAGCCATGATTCAGGAAGCCAAGGGAATACTAAATGTGTCATCATTTTCCTCTTAGGATTAGCATTTATACAGGGAAAGGAGACAACTTTATTATTTTAAATAAGTTCTCAAATTTCATCTTCATAAAATACCTTTAGATGGTAACAGAGATTCTAATTTATAAAACTTGTCCAAAGGAAGTTTATCAACTTTTTACAGAGTATAATTAATTTACTACTCCTATGTGCTTTTCTTAAGTCTTAAGAGAAATCTTGGCTAATCTAGAAATTTATATCATAAATTATCACTTCAACAGATCTGACTCATACTCAATTGGATATTATTTTGATATACCATGAAGTTTAAAAAAAGTACAAACACAAAAACAAAAGCCTTCAAACAATTGTAACTATCCCTTTACAACAAGGCTATTCATGAACAACTAATGCAGAACTTCAAACTCTTGACTTTTCCAGTGGGGTCCCTACATCAACCACACAATTCACCAACTAGCTCAACTCCTGGTACATGGAAAGGGTGTTGCCACATAAACCTGGAGAGTGGCCACAAATCCAAGTTCAGATGTTCCTCTCATCAAAATCAGCAACTGAGAATGACCTGCTAAACTTTCAAGCTTTTACCATGTTCCAGCTAAATGCAAGCAAGGTCACATTTACAATATCACATCTGGAAACAGAAATCAACGGTTCAGGAAAAGCTGTACAGCCTCCACATAGTCTTCCATAACGATGTAGAAAGGAACAGCCTGATGGGATTGTTACCTGCAGAATCTCATGTCAGCTTGTGGGGCCCAAAGGACATACCATCACCTGCCCCAGAGCACTCACACAAACCCCAGCAGCCTTGGGCGTCAGTTCTTAAAGGCTCCACATTTACTGGCTTTAGCAATGAATTCCTTTAGCAGAGGGCCATCCATTTGCCAAAATGCTGCAGTCTGTGTGACTTCTGTCAAATGATTGATGCAAAACTTAAAGCAGAATTCTTCTAAATCCTGGACACACACAACAGAAATAAAGAAACAAGAAAAGGCCTTTTTAATTGACTTTGATAGAATTACTTATCTCCAAATCCCTCCCCATCCCTCAAGGAAATATTTGAGGCCTGAAACCTCATATCAGAAAAACACAAACCGCTGACTCACAACAGGGAAAGACAATGATACCCTAGCCTGAGTCCAGCTCATCAACACCCACATTCAATCTAGAGGAGGAAGTCGGGTTGGGACCGCAGTCATCCTCAAAGCACGGCTTTAAAAATGCTGAAAACAACTTGAATCCATGTTTTTCTAAACTCAAAATGTCACAGAAAGTAATTAAAATTGAGTTAAGGATGAGAACTACAAGAAATGGAAAAGGGACAGAGATGAAATCAGTCAAGTGTGGCACACTGAAAACAAAAGCCCGAGGATCATAAAACCACATGAATTCACTCGCCATGATTTCCTAAATAAAAATGCCTTCATTTCTTAAGCCACAAACACACACAGATAATAAAATTCACTACAACTTGCACCATAGTAATTTCTCCTAGAGTCAATCCAGAGAGCAATATATATATAAAAAAAAAACCACATTTTTCAATCAGCAAATGGAAGTCATCAACTACCAACATTCAAAAATGGTAAACCAGAACTATGAAACTATTTCTATTTACACTCAAACATTATTTCATCCCCAGCTATTCTTTCTTTTTTGAGTCATCATTAATTACAAAGTTATTCATGATTGAGTCATAAGTATACAATGTTCCAACACTAATCCCTTTACCAGGCCTAATTCCCTTCAACAATGTCTCCAGTTTCTCTCCCACTCCCCTGCCTTCCTTTGCGGCAGACACTTCTTTTTCTTTTTTCCACTTAACACTCTATAGTTTACAATACTATTATGACACTTTAGTATTCCCTTTCCTATAGTCCCTAACTCTGTACCCCCCACTCTCTGCCCCATCTCACCTCACCTCACCTCACCACAACCTTCCTACTGAAATCTAAAGAACAACTCTGGTGTTCTTTGTTCTGATGTCTATGGGAATTTGTTATTCCCTTATTAAGGGAATAAATCCCTTAGTCCCTAAGGGACTAAGGGAATAATTCCCTTATTAAGGTTTCTCCACCCTTGAAGTATATTGTCATGGGATTAACTATAGACTCCTTTCAGGTTCATTTACTCTCCCCTTGGTGCTTTTGTGGTGTATGGAAGACTTCTGCTCCGCCCTGGGTGGTATCTGTACGAGTCAAGGAGTTGAATTTATGATTATGTCTTTCTTAGTGGTTCTAGAAGTTCTGTTCCCTCAGTGTCGTTTTAATCCGTCTTCTGTGGTTGGCGGTCCTGGTCTTTGCGCTGATCCTAGGAAGGGGCCTGGGATAGCGTCTTTCGTTATGTTTTAAGTGCATGGAAAAAGCCCTCCTCAAACATACAGACATAAGCTCCTTTTCTGTTCTTTCAATGCAAAGAAACAAATACTTCCTTATTCTTAAGTCCCTCTCTATCTACAATATGTCCCTTTCAATCTAATGAATACAACAAAAGATAACACATGGATAATAGTCAGCTACTGCTAAAATTTTGTTTTCAAGATCCTTCAAAAGAATTTAAAATATTAGCATGATCTCTGGATATTTTGTTTGCTTGGTTTTTTTTTTTGGGGGGGGGCACTCCTGGTGATGCTCAAAGATATCCATCAGGAATCACTCCCAGTGGTGCTTGGTGCTTGGAGATTATAAGGGATACCAGAGATAGAAGCTGGGCTAGCAGCATGCAAGTCAAGTGACTTACCTACTGTATTATTTCTCTGGCCCTAATGATTCATTTCCTTTAATAAGAGACTCTCAGTGGGATCAATTTATATTTGAATGCTCTGTATTTGATAAAGTGTTAAACTAGATATAAAATATTTCCTCTTACATAATTACTAAAAAAAAAAAAGCACTACTCAGGGCTGGAGAGATAGCAAAGCAATAAGGCTTTTGCCTTGCATGCGGCTGACCTGGGATGGACTTGGGTTAGATTCCCAGCATCCCATATAGTTCCCGAGCCTGCCAGGAGCGATTTCTGAGTGCAGAGCCAGGAGTAACCCAAGTGTTGCCAAGTGTGGCCCCCCAAAAATAAATAAAATAAAAAGCACTACTTTTGGTACCATTATCCAATGGCAGCTAAATAGCTCTAGGGAGGAGTGATATTTTGTTATTTATCAAAAACAGAAAACAGGAGCTGGAGAAATGGGCTTTTGTTTTACATGCAACCAACTAGTGTTGAATCCTTGGCATGCGATAGGGTTCCCTGAGCCTGCTAAGAGTAATTTCTGAGCTCAGAGCTAGGAGTCATCCCCAAGTGCCACTGGGTGTGACACCCTCCCCCCAAAAAGCGGGAATATTTAAATGTTTCTCAAAATCTTCTGTTTCATTAAAACTAGTAAAAAGTTTGATAATATATTCACAATGCAAAAAATTCACAATAAGGGGCTGGAGAGATAGCATGGAGGTAAGGCGTTTGCCTTTCATGCAAGAGGTCATCGGTTCGAATCCCAGCGTCCCATATGGTCCCCCGTGCCTGCCAGGAGCAATTTCTGAGCATGGAGCCAGGAGTAACCCCTGAGGGCTGCCGGGTGTGACCCAAAAACCACAAAAAAAAAAAAAAATTCACAATAAGCAGTTTACTTTAAAATATCTTCACAATAGGGGCCGGAGCAATAGCAGTGGTATGGCTCTTGCCTTGCACGTGGCTGACCTGGAATGAATCTGGATTCAATTTCCAGCATCCCATATGGTCTCCCAAGCCTGCCAGAAGTAATTTCTGAGTGCAGAGCCAGGAGTAACTCGAGTGCCACTGGGCGTGGCCCAAAAGCAAAAACCTTCACAACTAATATGTCAACACATATTTGTTCCAAAATTTTCTTCTTAATAGAAAGAATAGAGGAAAAAAATTCTTTCACAAAATAATGGACACAAGAAACAAGTAATTTCCATTTTCCTGCCAATTTCAGCTCAGAATGAAGAATTCATTAGGTATCCCCAAGTTGAGCATTGAAGTAGCAGGTAGTTTTGGTGTTTGTCCAGTTGGTTCTTTTGGTTTTGGGGGGGCAATGCCAGGAGGCACTCAGGGGTTACTTCTAGCTCCACGCTCAAAAATTACTTGGCAGGTTTGATACCATATGGTATATGGGGATCCAACCCAGGTCAGCTGCTTGCAAAGCAAATGCCCCCTCTGCTGTGCTATCACTAAAGACCCTAAAATAACAGTTTATTTTCAATCTGACTTAGGAGGTCCTGTCTATTGATAAAGTGGGTCCAAAAACTTTATTAAAAAAAGATATCTGGGGGCCAGAGCGATAGCGCAGTGGTAGGGCGTTTGCCTTGCACACAATTGACCCAAGACAGACCTCAGTTCAATCCCGGCATCACATATGGTCCCCCAAAACAAAAAAACAAACTAACAAAAAAAGATATCTGCACTCGAATGTTCAATACAGCACTATTTACAGTAGCCAAAATCTGGAAACATCTAAGTATGCCTGAGAATAAATGAGTAGAAGCTATGGTATAGCTACACAATGGAATAATTACTCGGCTGTAAGAAAAGATGTAAGAAAATGTTCAAATTTCTCTTCCATGGATCTGGAGGGTATCATGCCAAGAAAGGTCAGAAGGAGAAGGGAGGACACAAAATGATCTGTCTCATGTGTGGGATTTACATAAAGAAACATAGTAGGGGAGTAACAAATGCCTAACAGTGACAAAAAGAAAGGCCATTAGTAGAAAGCTTCCCACCATGGAGGGCAGAGGTGGAAACGGGGATTGGGTACACTGGAATGATGGTGGAGAAAAAGGAATTCTCTGGTGGAGGTGATGATGCTGAAATGTTTTATGCTTAAAATCCTGTCACTAATTATTATAAATCATGATGCCTAAAGTAAAATGTTTTGTTACTATGTTCTAGAACAGAGTGTATTATATGTATTAAAACTAACAGAATAAAAATAGTTATATTTAAGAAAATTATTCTTTTACTTTTTTGCCTTTTATTTCTGACTTTTTAAAATATGTCCTTTTTATTTTGAATTTTGGGGCCACATCTGATGATGCTCAAGGGTTATTCCTGGCTCTAAACTCAGGAATTACTCCTGGCGGTTCTTGGGGGGCCATTTGAGATAGTAAGGATTGAAGCTGAGGTCAGCTGTTTGCAAGGCAAGTGCCTTACCTATAACTAAACACATAGAGCACATACTGTTTTCCCTAATCCCCTAATAAAAACAAAGCACACCCTCTTTTAATTACCTAAACACACAGAGCTCACTCCCTATGTTTCCCTAACCTGACTGGCTGAGACCCATTTTAATATCCCATTCCCACCTAAAATAAAGTTAGTTATTTCCCCCAAAAGTGGCTTGTGGATGGTTTATAAGTGCTCTACATGTCCAGAATCTGACCTCACCAGCACTATCTACATCTGGCACCCAGAAAAGGGACCTGAAAATAGAGACTTCAACACAGGGATGAAAATGGTAAATAAAACAACATGTTTTCCACCATGACAGTCCCTACGGCCGAACTGAAAGCACCATGCCCTTTATCATGCCCTTTACTGGGATGGCAACACACACACACACCATGCTACACCATGTTGCTCTGGTACACTTGCCTGCATTTTACACTCTGGACTATATGTGTCAGGCTCTCTAGAGATTCTCCTGACTCAGGCCCGAAGAAGGAGGATAACATGTTCTCAATCTAAAAGTCTTCCCAGGGTCAATAATTTACCATTCCTACTGGCATCAAATCAAGAGACTCTCATCTACAAAGTATGACTTAACCTCCAGTACATCAGATGAAGATATATGATGAGCCAGCTACCACCTCTTCAGACTCAAGAGTCTGAAAACAACTCAGTAGAAATGCTCTCCTCCTCTCCCCAATCATTCCCCCCCCCCCCCATAGAGATAGTCCTGAGAGTAGCTTACAGTTAAAACCCTTACAATCCGTATTTCACCTAGGTCTCAAGAGCTCTGCCTTTCCTTCCACATCCTTCTGGAGGATAATCAGCCTCCATCTTAAACATCAGGCACGTGTGGATGCATGGTGGCCTATGCATGGCAGAGGCAAGCTCAAGAATTGGGCCAACTCCACAGAGATAGAGCCTTTCCCAACCCCACCCATTCAAGAGCACCACCAGGGTCTGAGGTGCAGCAGGGAAACCACTGGGCAAGAGATTGTCACTATGCCTCTGGTAATCCTATTTTGAGAAACTAAAGGAGGGGCCAGTCCCAGGCCTCACTAACTCAGGTAGATGTTTTAGTTGTGGTGAATTGGGCCATTTCCACAGGGAAATGTTGGACTCCTCCTGACCCTGCCCCTCTTGAGACAGCCACCCAATAATCCTTTTTTGGGAAAATGTGTGAGGGGCCAACTGCAGGCTCCACAAAATTGGGACACTCCTGACTACACCCACTCATCCCGAAACTTGGCTATAGAGCTACAATCAATAGATTTGCCGTAACCTACCACCGAGACTGCTACCTTGGATATTTCCTGTCTTGACTCCAGTTACAACAGCACCTGCCGAGTGTCCCTACAAATTAAAATCTAGAAAAAAGGGCCTATCCTGCCAGGCACTCTCAGCCTACTCTAAGGAGATGCAGTCTGACTCTTAAGGGAATCACTTCATGTTGGGGCAATAGACTCTGCTTATGCTGGGGAAATAATCCGGCTTTTGAAAAAGGAGAGCACATTACCCAGCTCCTCATCTTCCTTTTGTTATGCCTAGGAGTGGAGGTTTTGGTAGTACTAATCCCCTAGCAGTCTTTGCAGTTCCCTGTATGTTTTGTATAGGATATCCCTTTCCCTTTTGGGAACTGTGGATAACCTAGCCTCAACCCAACTCCCAAAGAACGTCTCACTACACTACCCATATTACTATTAGAGGTAACAGCCCCTCCTTCAGCATTCCCAACTCAAAGCTCAGTAACGTGTTCCTTATCCTTGAAGGGGATTAAGCCTGGATAGCCCAACGCTATTAACCTCTGAGTCTCAGAGAGAATTGAAAATTTTTTTTCACACCCACCAACAACTCCCCAAGAATTGAAATTTCTTTATAGCCTGGCTCCAAAATTCCTATATTTCACGATTTGTTCCTGGATAAAAAGTATGGTTGTTGCTCTTTGCTATACCCAGGTCCCCACAGCAGCAAGTGCTCAGTTATCTGGCCCATTAGAATGGCTTTATTTATACAATAACCTTGTATCCTTGTGCCATACTTGGAGTTAATAGTCAACCTTATAATTAAAAGGAGACTGCAAGTGCATGCTTTACTGGCCTATGAATCTCATGTCATTGTCCTAACCATACCTAAAAAAATAAAATTAAATCCATTTTGCCCCTCAGTGATGTTCTTCAAAGAGGTTTGGTTGACTTCTCAGGAGAAATGTCTTTCCACTATCCAGCTGGAAAAGTTTGGCATCTTTTTCAAAAGGACTCTCTTTGTAATCTCTTCTATCATTCATTCCTCCCCTATTCCTAACACTCAGATGTATTACATTGATGGTTCATCCACAAGGAAAGGGGATTGTTGGCCTTTCTCTGATCACAACAGTGTTTACCAACTACAATTCTGCCCAACAAGTGGAACTTGCCACTTTAATTTATCTACTCTCCCATGTGTCAGGCCTCCCTAACATGGTGAGTGACTCAGCCTATGTGGGTGGCTTTTTCCTTGGAATTGTCATTGCATCCCTAAATGTCCATAACAAAAGTTATTCAGGAATTACTTCAGAAATTATAACTATTTTACGAAAATGCTTTAAACCCATTTCATCATTCATATCAGATCTTATTCTGGTCTCTCCTGGCCAATGGCTCAAAAAGACAAAACTGGTTGCCTAGTAGTGCCTGTTTTTATTTCTCCTGTAGAAGAGCATCAGGCCTACATAAAAAATGCCTACATAAAAATGTACTGCCTTCATGTACATTATCACATCCCTTAAGATAAGCCAGGCAAATTGTACTGCATGTCCTTAACACTGTACTCCTCATGTGGCTGGAGCTAAACACTGAGGTCTTAAGACAAATGAATTAATGACAAATGAACATTATACATGTTAACCTTTTTCCAAACAAACTTTTCTTCAAAGTTGTTGACACTTATTCTTGTTTTTATATAGGCTGTCTCTATGACTTCTGAAAGAGCCAAAGCCATTCCTTTTTGTTACAATGTTTTTCTATCATGGGTGTTCCCCATACCATCAAAACTGACAATGGCCCAGTCTACACCAGTAAAACCTTTCAACTGCTCTGTCCTGAATGGCATATCAAACACATAACTGGTATTTCCTATAATCCTCAGGGACAAGGCATTGTTGAACATGCCCTCAAAACTCAATTATTAGGGGCCAGAGAGATAGCATGGAGGTAAGGCGTTTGCCTTTCATACAGAAGGTCATCAGTTCAAATCCCAGCATCCCATATGGTCTCCTGAGCCTGTCAGGAGTGATTTCTGAGTGTGAAGCCAGGAGTAACCCCTGAGCACTGCCGGGTGTGACCCAAAAACCAAAAAAACAAACAAAAACTCAATTATTAAAAAAAGAAAAGGGGTATGCCGCTGCTTGATTTATCCAGAACATAATTTTCATTAAATTTCTTAAAATTACTGCATGGCAAGCCCCATACAACTACAAAACGACATTTTCAAGAAGACGCGTAGACTCAAAAAATAGTCAATTCACCTATCTGGGTGAAAATCAACAATGAATGGATAGCTGGTAATCTCCAAGGAAAAGGCTAGGCTTATTATTTCCACAGATGGCAGCCCCACCAAGAAACTATGGGTCCTACTATGCCTGGTCAGAAGTCAAATTCTTCAAGACCCAAAGGCCTCTAGCTCTTTCAACATGAAATCAAATGTGAGAACTAACCCTAAGAAGAGAAGCTGCTCTTAGAACCTCCAGCACCTTGGTTATCCCCAAATAATGGCATTCTTGTCCTGTAGCGATATGTCAGTTTTGGGACAAGAATGAACACCTTCCTTTTTAACTTTCCTCTAGGTTACTCTCTTGATCCTCTGTACATCTGTCATTTTGTTGCTGATTAAACTGTTTGTTCTACTGTGAACAGGTCTCCTTCTGTTCTATGTCCCAAACTTTCTAAAGATTTTACTCAGAAAAATCTATGAAAAAGGAACTTGAATACTTCTAGACTCATTGCAGTGCCTGATACTCTAAATTCATGTTAAGGTGCCCAGTGTAAGAACATGTAGCAACTTATTTTCAAATTCATTATCTTTTGGGTTTTTTTGTTTGTTTTGTTTTTGGGCCACACCCATTGACGCTCAGGGATTACTCCTGGCTATGAGCTCAGAAATCGCTCCTGGCTTGGGAACCATATGGGATGCTGGGGGATCGAACTGCAGTCCATCCAAGGCTAGCGCTTGCAAGGCAGATGCCTTACTGCTTGCACCACTGCTCTGGACCCTATAGTCAATTCTTAGATCTGTTTATGTGTATGCCTTACCTCGAGCGCCACCGCTCCGGCCCTTATTTTCAAATTAATTATGTCAGCAGAAATATTCCAATGTTTCTGTTCAGAAAAGTCTGAAAAAGATCTTTGTGATATGTTCAGAGAAAAGGATATGGAAAAGGCTGATTGCTTTGAGAATGATGCATGTGCAATTTAACCTATGGTGATTTTACAGCTAAGTCTACCTTCACAAACAGTACTTCTTAGAAACTCATCCCTACCACCCTAGACAGCCAATATAATAGCTGTAACAAATTGAATCGATCAACTCTGTATGTGCATGTGTGTATGTGTGGTGGCCAATTGTAGTAATTCTTTTTATTTTCGTTTGTTTTGTTTTGTTTTTGGGCCACACCCATTGACGCTCAGGGGTTACTCCTGACTATGCACTCAGAAATCACTTCTGGCTTGGGGGACCATATGGAACGCTGGGAGATTGAACCTCAGTCCATCCTAGGCTAGCACGGACAAGGCAGATGCCTTACTGCTTGCACCACTGCTCCGGACCCTATAGTCAATTCTTAGGTCTGTTTATGTTGTACCTAAGCTATTCCCCCTACTCATTCCTGCTGACAATATTCCAGATTCGTTATTTTCCTATTAAACCTCACTACTTCTGCAGCCCAACTCCCCTTGTACTCTGGAGCAAAAACCCCCATCACAAACCCTTTCAGCCTTGCATCACCAGAATAAGAGACCTGCCATCTACATCTGGTGTGCCTGCCCCCATCACCCTCTCATGCAACATCATGGACATCTGGTGTCTCCCATGCCCCCCTCATGCAGCACAGTGGACTGCCACTCACAACTGGAAAGAACACACTAATTGGTTTTTTCTTAGTGGGCCTGACTCAGACACTAATCTTAGCCCATGTCTCCGCCCAGTAGCTACAGGAAATCATTGACACTTTCATTTCCTCTCTGACTACTCTCAACCAACAGACTACCTCATTAGCTGAAGTAGTCCTTCAAAAATCAACCTACCTTGAACTTGCTCAACAGACTTGGGAAATAAATTTATTTCTTTATATTTCTTTATATGTATTTCTCAGGAAAGAATGTTGTTACTATTCCTCTGAATCAGGAATAGTGGACTACAACCTAGCCTTAGTCCCCTGGTGCCCAATAGTATTTTGTGGCAATATCCTTTTTTTTGCACAGACCCAGTAACATGGGATGTCTTATTGAAAGAAAGGAATTCCAATCCATTAGACCTAGAAACTCAATAATTCAAATGTTGCAGGTGGGTTCTAAATTCTGAACATCTGTCATATTGGCTTAAGTTTCATTTGTTCTAAAATTGGCCACATACCCCCAAATATGTGTTCAAACGAGGGCGTGGACGGAACCAGAGCAGGCTTTGGTTGCCAGCCAGGAAACAAAAAACTAGAGCAGGCTTTACACCACCCTAGCAACAACTGGGTACTTGAGAAAGACCAAGAACTCATGTCTTATGTCTCACGACAGTCACTAACAAAAAGATGAGGAAAAAGGAGCCTTAACTTTCCCAAGACTTAGAAAGTCCCTCGAGGATTAGGCAAACCGAAGACTGGCCTGAAGACTTCAGTTGAAAGATATGACCAAATGTTTCCTAGGAAAGGCCACCCTGCTCTAAATCTAATTTAGGATAAAAATTTATCTCAGTTTTTACTGCACTTATGCAAAAGAAAGCCACTTTTAACATATGGAATGCCAGGGTTTCGAACCACAGTCCATCCTAGGCTAGCGCACACAAGACAAATGTGCCACTGCTCCGGCTGTCTTGGATGGGTTTTGTTTTGTTTTGTTTTTTGTTTGTTTTGGGTCATAGCCGGCAGCACGCGGGTTACTCCTGGCTCTGTGCTTAGAAATTGTCCCTGGCAGGCTTGGAGGACCATGTGGGATTCCGGGATTTGAACCTGTCAGTCCTGTATCAGCTGCATGCAAGGCAGACGCCCTACAGCAGTGCTATCTCTCCGGCCCCAATTTTGGATGGTTTTTTTAATAAGCATTCTACTCGCCCAGGATCAACCTTACCAGCAACATCTATATTACCCACTGTGCTAGCCCCTGCATATGTCCTATTTGTAATCTGGTCTTAGATTTCCTCTTCTACTTTTCTGTACATTATACTTTTCTAATAGGGAGTTTACCTATATTCATTCATTTACAAGTATTTTCCAGGCCCATACTAAATGAGTTCTGAAAGTTTCATGTATATGTGGTCTCAAGTAAGGCAGCTTTATATACTTTTTTTTTTTTTTTTTGGTTTTGGGGTCACACCTTGGTAGTACTCAGGGATTCCTCCTGGTGTTTTCAAGAGACAATATAGAGTTGGAGGGAAAGAACCCAGATATGTCACATAAAAATATGGGAAATGAACAGCAGGTACAGGAAAAGCAGAAGGTAACTTCCTTGATAAACTTCCTAAGATAAATTTCAGCTGATACTCAGGAAGTAATTTCCAGCAACCAGAGCTGAGATATTTGCCTTTGCCAATATCTGCCTCTGATAGCCTGACTTAGCAAAATGCAAAGCTCAAGAATAACCTTAGCAAAAATACTAAACTCAAGGGCACAGGATTCATTAGTAGTGATGAGTCTGAAGAAACAAGAAAGGACACTCTAAAAGCAATCACCAACCAAGAGAAAAGGCATAGTCCAATTTAAAATAATATCATGGGGTGGAAAGGAAATTTAAGAAAACAACATTTTGAGGCCACAGTGACAGTATTATGGATAAGGCATTTGCCTTGCACACGGCCAGTTCAGGTTCAATCCTCAGTATCCCATATGGTCCCTCGAGCCTGCCAGGAGTGATATCTGAGTGCAGAGCCAGGCGTGACCCCTGAGCACCACTAGATGTAGGGAAAAAAATATTCTAATAAAAAAAAAACTTTGTGCTAAAAATTTAAAAGAACACAACTTCATGTTGTCAAAGGAAGGGCAGGGAATAAAAAAACAAATTTCTATTTATGATTAGCTCATCATTCCAATTGTTGCAAAAACCACAGAGAAAGTGAGCTATATTTGACATTATCAACTATTTATAATCATAATACTCTCAGGTTAAAAACAGAATACATTTTGAAATTACAAGACATCATGATCTAATATGCAAGACATTCTTGAAACCAGGGCCACAGCTATGTATCTTCAAGAGTTTCTTGTAAAGTCCCTGGCACCAGGTTCTCAGTCTCATCACAGGATGACAAGATTCCTATAAGAACTTATAGTCACCAATAAGGACCAACAAGGGTAACTATGCCATTTATCCTGAGCTAGACATCTTGAACTCCAAAGATATGATGGCTACTTTTCCTTCTCTATGAATTTGTAAAATTCACCCTACCAGTTTTCAGCCAACATTCATGACCCAATGCCTACTATTTCTTAGATACTACAGAGAACACAGATGAATATGATAGAGTTCTTGGTCACAAGGAACTTACAATTCTTGGCTCTTAAAAAAATACACATAAACATAAATTTCAGACTTCCCAAAGTCCATTCATAATACTCTCTCATTATCTATGAATCCTACATAGGATTTAAATCCAGTGTGAGGGGATAGGGCTAAGAAATAATCCAGAGTATGTTCTTCACACACAAGTAAGCAGAAGTTACAATTATCTGACACAATTTCATAGCACAATAAACATAGAAACATAATAGAGTGGGTCTATATATATATTGACCTTCAGAAATAAACCCGCAAACTAAAATATAAGTCCAATCAAGTATGGTTGGTACTTTTATTTTTCCAACTCACAAACATCACCTAATTTCTTATTTTAGTAGTGAAAGGGAAAATAAAGGACAAACGGCTTGGAAGTTGTGAGCAGAGGATGAAGAAGAGCAAATTCCATTCTGGAAGGATCCATGTTCACCGATTCCCTAAACAAAAATGAAGCCGTCTGAGGCAAGAGGGAGAGAAACACTCAGGGCAGCACGTGACGGGGAGGGTGTCTGTTTGGTGCTTTATGTTACCTCTGCATCATATCTGACTGCAGCAGAGAACAAGGAAAAGGCATTCTCCACAGTGATTCCTCGCTTTATGATGTGCTGGCAAAGTTTTTTCAGTCTGTTTTCACAGTAAGATGTTGCCAAATCCAAGAGACCTACAAGTGAAAAGTGTAGAGGGTTCAATCAAGTTCCCAACAATTTCTCCTTATTATAAGCATAAGCATTTCATTTTGGTGAACAAAGTTCTGTAAATGAGCCAGAAAAGTTTTCTTAGATAATAATAACACTCTACATTTTATTAAAGAATTTCTCTTTTTACTTCCTTTCTCCCTAATAGACTTTCCTAACAGACCTATAACATGTATTTATACAACTTTTTAATAATAAAATAGAAAAAGGAAACTTTCTGGCTCATTTTATTTCTAAATGATATGCTGTTAGCAGTACAGACTTTTTTTTGCCACACCCAGCAGTATTTAGGGGCTACTCCTGGGTCTGTGCTCAGAAATCACTCCTGGAAGGCTCAGGGGACCATATGGGATGCCAGGAATTTAACCTGGATTGGTTGCATGCAAGGCAAACAAACACCCTACCACTGCGCTATCACACCAGCCCCAGTACAGACTTTAATATTATACAAAACTAAAGAAATTTCACAGTAAAAAAAAAAAAACGTTGTCAGCCATAGTGATAATACAGTGGGGTCCAAGCAGTGACCTGGTTGGTTCCCTAGCATCCCATATGGTCCACTGGGTGACACCAGGCATAATCACTGAGATCAGAGCCAGAATTCAGCCCTAAACACCTGCATGGTATGGCCCCCAAAATTTCTCCCTCCACACTCAAAAAATGAAGTTTTTTTTATTGAAAAATTAAAAAACAGCTATATCCATAATTATTCAGGGCAACATTACTTTTGATGACACGAATAGAACCTGGGGTCTCACACAAATGAGGTTCAATTTAACAACAGTAAACTTCGTTTGACTGTTTGTAAAGTTTAATTATGTATTTTTGTTTTTATTTTCTTTATTTTGGGGCCACATTGGCAATGATCAAGACTTATTCCTGGCTCTACACCTAGGGATCACTCCTGGTCATGCTCTGGAACCATCTAGGTGCTAGGAATTGAACTGAGTTCAGCCCCATGCAGGCAAATGCCCTACCTGTTGTACTATCATTTTGGTCCTTTATAAACTCTTAAAAATATCATATCCATGGGGCCGGAGAGATAGCATGGAGGTAGGGCATTTGCCTTGCATATAGAAGGATGGTGGTTCGAATCCTGGCATCCCATATGGTCTCCCGAGCCTGCCAGGAGCGATTTCTGAGCATAGAGCAGGAGTAACCCCTGAGAACTGCCAGGTGTGACCCAAAAACCAAAACAAAACAAAAAAAATCATGTCCAAGCTAGTAGGCCTGCAGTACTAAACTTAACCCCACTAGAACATAAGGCTGCATGTTTGGGAGGCGCTTGGTCTGTCCCAGTAATGGCTGCAGTACCTATGGCATCCTCAGGTGGCAGATCAACCGTATCTGTGTAGAGGTACTGGAGGAAGGCACGGTACACTGGGTAGGAAAACTGGTCTATATCTATCACCTCCTTCATGTCCTCATTCCAGTAAGACTGGAACATAGATCGAAAATGTTCACACCTGTAGCAGAACAGCAAAAATTACCTCATTAATACAAAGCCAGATGAAGAATTATGACAGGTTCCGAATGCCCCCCCAATTTCTCTCACAGCAGAATCATGAATTGTTATAGCAAGCAACCTTGAAACTGTCTCCATAAACAAGCGTCCTTATACATGCTTTCCCTTCCATCTCTGATGAGAATTTCCTCTTTAAGTAGTTAAGAATTTTATGGGGTTACCCAGGGAAGTAGCTCAAGTGCCTTGCATGTGTGAGGCCTTGACTTCGAGTTCAATCCTCAACACTGCATGGACTTCAAGAATCTCTAGGTAAGGCCTTGAAAGGTCAGGCCCACAGCACAGAATGAAGCATCATTGGGAGAATCCCCCCAGATTCCTACCTGGGTTTAGCCACTATTTTTTATTTTATTTTGGTTTTGCTCAAAGTTGACTGCTGGCTCTGTGCTCAGGGATCAGAGCTGGTGGGCTCACAGGACCAACAAGGTGCCAGGGAACAAACCCAGTCAGTCATATACAAGGCAAACACCCTAACTGGTATGCTATCACTCTGGTCCTAGGTGTATAGGCCCTGTTGTTTTTAGAAAAAATGCATTTGAGGTTCCTAGACAGACCAGCACACCCCTATTTTCACACTTCCTCCTTTGTTTCTTGTGGTGGCATTTCTGTGGGGACAAGAGTCTCACACATTTGCTGCTGGTGCTCACTGGAAGTCACAGCTTTCACTTAAGGTAGGGGCACATATTTTGGATGCCGTTCTTGGCCAGTGCACTGAAGTTCCACATAGCCGAGCAGCCAAGAGTGCACCTATGCAAGTGCTCAACCATTTTCAGGTCCCCAAATCAAGGCCTTTTGCTAGCTTTGCTTTTAAAAAGTATTTTGCAGAGATACCTGTGCTTTAAGCCCCAGATACTTTAAATTTTTTTAGTGTTGAGAATTAATTCCAGAGCCTCAAAACACACAGAGCACTAGTGAGCCACCAGACTGGCACCAAGACAATCTTTTTACTTGTTTTTTTTTGTTGTTGCTTTGGGGCCACAAATATTTATTCTTATGTTTTGTTTTGGTGCTCAGGGGTTACCATATGTGGTGCTGTGCTGAGAAGTTAAACCAGGATCAAAGCTACCACAGCCCATTTGAGGCAAGTGATTCATTTTGCCTCATGTCCTAGCTCTCCAGCCTGAGATATTCACTTTAAATAATAAGATTCAAGGGAATTCAGAAAGAAGCACAAACTCTTGAATGTGTTTTAAACATCTAAATCAGGGGTCTCAAAGGAATTTTGCTTACCGAATAATCACAATAAAAATCGATTAGTAAGAAAAAAATCGCATTAAACATTCGCATACCCCAAGCAGTTCCGTTCAGGGTATGCAAATATTTAATGTGAAATTTTGCGATTTTTTTTTCTTACTAATGCGGTTTTTTTATTGCGAATATTCGGTAAGTGAAATCCCTTATGTGGCCCTGCCTCACCCCAACTTTGCCTTCCAGGTAAATTGAGTTTGAAACCCTTCATCTAAATGCTTCATTTGCTTCTATTTCATGTATCAGCATATTCTTTTCATTGCTGATTTGTTTTTTTGGGATTTGTTTTGGGCCAGAGAACTTATTCCTGGCTTTATGGTTAGGAATTAATTGTGGCAGGTTTGGGGAATCATATATAATACTAGGGATCAAATTCGGGTCAGCTGTGTGCAAGGTAAGCACCCTACCCACTACTGCTCTGGCCTCCATATATATCCACATATATTTTTAAATAAACTGTTTTCATACCCATAATCAAACTACCTTTTCTTTCAGTTAACATCTCTCTCTAAAGAAAGAACTAAATGTTAACTGAATTAAATTAAAAAGAGAGAGAGAGAGAGAGGGGCCAAAATGGTAGCACAAGTGGTAAGGCGTTTGCCTTGCACACCTAGGATGAACCGAAGTTCGATCTCCCAGTGTCCCCCAAGTCAGGAGCGATTTCTGAGCGCATAGCCGGGAGTAACCCCTGAGCATCACCGGGTGTGGCCCAAAAACCAAAAGAGAAAGAGGGGGGAGGAGAAAAAGAGAGAAGACACATGGAGGTAATAGATTAAAACCACAAAATGATACTCTATACTCGTATTGGTTTTTTTTCAACACTTCAAATCAAGCTGCTCAATTCAAAATATGGTATTAAGTCTCTTAGGTGTAAAGTGGAATAAAGCAATTTTGCTTCAGAAATGCAATACCAGGGAGCTGGAGCGATAGCACAGCAGTAGGGAGTTTGCCTTGCACACAGCCAACCTAGATGGTGGTTTGATTCCTGGCATCTCATATGGTCCCCTGAACTTGCCAGGGGCAATTTTTGAGTGCAGAGCCAGGAGTAACCCCTGAGCACCACCGGGTATGACCCAAAATCAAACAAGGAAAAAAAAAGGGGGAATGAAATGCAATACCATCCTCCATTCATGCTGTTTAGCTCGCATGCTTGAACTACCATTTTTGGTCGAATTGCTAATGTTTACCAACAGCAGTCCTAGAATAGATATTTTAAGTCATCTATTTGGAAAATACATTTGGAAAATTATCAGTATTATCAGATTTCTTAAAAATTTATTTTTTTATCAGTACTCATTTTGTGGAATAATAAATAGAGGCTGTAGAAAGAAAGTCAAGTTATTGACATCTCAGGCTCATGCAAAAACTACCTGATTTTCAAAACAGCTTTATGGACATGAATAAATTTCCCATCAATTCGAAACTTCAGGTCAGCAGTTTCTGGACTGTCAAATTCTTTCTTTAGTGACTCTGCAACTGTTAAAAAGTCTTCATGTTCTGAAAGCAACAAATACATTATTAATAGAAAACTCAGGAAACAAGATTTGAAAGACTTCAGAAAACAACAGTTATTGTAATAGATAATCCATCCCATTTTTCACAAAAATTTCACACCTTGAAAAATCAGTTACACAATATTACAATAAGTACATTGCACTTCTAAACTACAAAAAATGAGGTATTTGACAGTCAAATACCAGTCTCACATGCTAAGGCATGAAAAATATGGAGTTAAAAAAATAGAGCTGAAGAGACAGTAACAGGGATTAAAGAGCTTGCTTTGTATACAATGGACCTGGGTTTGATCCCTGGCACTGCATACAATCCAGGTAGTACACAAAGGGTGTTACTTCTTGGCAGTATTTGGGAGACCATGGTGGTGCAAGTGACTGGTACTGGGGACCAAACTAGAGTTAGCTGTATGCAATGCAAGAGGCTTTAACCACTCCATTATTTCTCCAGTCCCCAAGATGTATAATTTTGTTAAAGATAAATGGGGAAGGGGCCGAAAAGATAGCATGGACGTAAGGCATTTGCCTTGCATGCAGAAGGACAGTGGTTCGAATTCCAGCATCCCCTATGGTTCCCCTGAGCCTGTCAGGAGCGATTTCTGAGCGTAACGCCAGGAGTAACCCCTGAGCACTGCCAGGTGTGACCCAAAAACCTAAAATAAATAAATGGGGAGTTTATTATTATTTAACTATTTATTTAACTACTCACCCAAAACATTCTCTCCTAGGGCTAAGAAATAAACCATTAAGAGGCCAGAGCAATTATAGAGTGGGTAAGGTACTTGTACAAGACTGACCCAGGTTCAATCCCTGGTATCCTATAAGGTCCCTCAAGAACTGCCAGGAGTGATCTCTGAGCACAGAGCCAGGAATAAGACCTGAGCTGGTTTTGGTGTGTCCCCCCAAATTTTTTTAAATTATTAATTTTTCTCACCTGAAATACCTCTAATTTTCTTGATGAATACCTGTGCTCTGCTTTGTGGTAGTTTCAAGAGACTGGTTCGGAAATTCAACTCAGGGTCTGAGAAATAAACTCACCCAAATGGTTATGTGAAACTACGTTTTCCTATATATCCAGATCATGATCATACTGCCTATGATTCCTAACACTTGCTAACTGCTATGCTTATATATAAGTAGAACTGTACTATGAACAAAAGTAAAGGTATTTGTACAAATCTATGTATATTTTGGGTGCCTTACATGGACCAAGTAAATCTAGGAAAATGCTCCGAGAAAAGTAAAAATCCCAGCAATCCCAATGTCATCCAGCAAAGGTTCCACGGACACAGAAAACCAAGTGCCAATGCACGGTAGAGACAGTGACTGAATCCAAGCACTGAGCTGTAGTGTGCATTAGCCTAGTGTCACCAGGGCATCTCACAGAGATGGCACCACCACTACAACCTAGGCAGACACAGACCCAATGGATTTTCTGTGAGCTTTGTTTTAGGGGGCCATATCCGGTGTGTTGAGCTTATTCCTAGTCTGGTTCTCAGGTGTCAGGTGACCATATATGACAGAAATTGAACTCAACTAAGTAGCAGGCAAGGCAAGTGGCCTACCTGCTGTGCTATCTCTGGTCCCCTCTAGCCTTATCATCAAAACCAGTAAGGACATACCAACTTCTCAAGTCCTTAAAAGCTCCTATAGCCCTCACCCAACGTCCACAATGTAGAAATCTGTTAACTATGGACTATCTCAAATCCCAGGTATTCCCTATACACTGAAACTAGGTTACTGTGAAATACAAAAAGGAAATAACTAACATAAGCAGTATTCAGCATAGATACCTACACAGATATCCACATAGATACCCCACCCATTCCTCATTCCCCTTTCCCCCAAAGTAGATTCTGAAGGCACTGAGGTGTTTCTGCTTCTGCAACTAGTCAGAAGGTTCAAAGAAACCCTTTCCCTATCTTGGTTTCTGGCAACAAGTATCACAATATGTTTTCAAGGTACAAATACTCTTCAGAGAGATTTCAAAATTGAACTTTTACCCCCAACACTCAGGTGACAACACAAACTGATAAGGGAGGAGAGGAGGGGGAGGAACAAATCATCCTGATTTCAAGCATTGGGGATAAAAGAATAAGAGATATGTTTAATCACTTTACTTCCAACCCCAACTCCAGTTTAACATTATAAAATGTCATGATGCTTGTAATAATGTTTGTAGAAAGCCAAGGGTGCACACACCCAACATTGAAATGCAGGGTCAGGGCAATAGTGCAGTGAATAGGGTGCTTAATTTGCATGTGGCTATCAAAGGTCCCCCAAGTCCTGCCAGGAGTAATCCTTGAGCACAGTGCTAGGACTAAGCTCTGAGCACAGCAAGATGCGACTCAAAAAAAAAAAAAAAAAAAAAAGAAAAAAATCAAGCAGAAACTAATGATGAGATGCAAGGAGGCCACATGGTGGGGTTGATGAGCGATGGTGATGTTCTCAAAAGTGCTACAAATGGTTATTACATAGCACCATGATGCACTACATGCCTCTGAACAATACATTTTCATTTGTTTGTTTGTGGCAAAATCTGGTAGTGCTCAGGGCTTACTCCTGGCTCTGTACTAAGGAATCACTCCTGCAGTGCTTAGGGGACCACATGGGATGTTAAGGATCAAAACCCAGGTCAGTCACATGCAACGCTAACACCCTACTGATGTACTATCACTCTGACTTCTGAATTATACTTTTTATTTCTCCATTTTATTTAGTATAAGCCAAAAATAAAAAATTAATTTGATAACTAATTCAATACTTATATCCATCTGGTAATAAGATCTTGAAAGATAGCAGGTGGGTTTTTTGGTATTACTGCATGTGTGGGGTGGATCAGTTATTCTGCTAGATGAATCATACTCTTTAAAGTGACTACCTTCTCCCTTTCCCTTTGCTGTGACAGTGAGAACTGCACAGACAAATGGCAGAACTGTGACCTCGTGCCTCCAAATTGCATTTGCTAGCACTGAGCTCACTGTGGGCCCCTAAAAAGGTTAATAAAGCTCATCATATCAAAAAATCAAAGTACTGAAGAGGAGTAAACAATACCTAGATTACATTCTATAACATAATTAAATAAATGGTATTAAGCAAAATGATTTTAAGTGGTTTGTTTGTTTATTTATTTATTTATTTATTTATTTATTTATTGGTTTCTGGGCCACACCCAGCGATGCTCAGGGGTTACTCCTGGCTCTGTATTCAGAAATTGCTCCTGGCAAGCTTGGGAGACCACATAGGATTCCAGGAATTGAACTGGGTCCGTCCTGGGTCGGCTGCATGAAAGGCAAATGCCTTATAGCTGTGCTCTCTCTCTGGCCCCTAAGCAAAATAATTTGGGGAAAGTCATAAAAATTGACAGATTACACATATCTAGAACTAAAACAGCCCACAACCAAACAACAAACAGAACAACTGATAAATTGGGATTACTTGAAGCTATTCCCAGGTCCAATCAGCTTACCCACGGACAGGAGGCGCCATGAGACAGCAGGTGTAGCAAAGCAGGCAAACACGTCGTCTGTGCAGGAGAAGTGGGTGAGGTGAGGCAGGATCACGGACTGGCCCCGGCACTGGCCCCACATGTACACGTGCCCACCCTGGGTCTTGGCAGCAGAGGTATGGGTAGAGTGGCAGGCTGCAATCTCTACCACCCTGAAAGAGTTTAAAAGAAAACAAACAAACAAACAATAGCATGTCCTTCCCTTCTCACAGAGGCACACATCACAGCATATAGAGTAAATTCAAAGTCCATGCTCAGAACATCTCAAAGCCCAAGACGGAGAGGCATCATGTCAAGTCATGTGAATCAAACCAAAAAGATCAGAGCCAGGGGTCAGAGTGACTGCAGAGCAGATAAGGTGTTTGCCTTGCATGCACTAACCTGACATCAACCCTATATCCCCTACTGTCCCCCAAGCCTGCCAGGAGTGATTTCTGAGTACAGAGCCAGGAGTAAACCCTGAGCACCAGAGTGTGGGGACCCCCCCCCCACAAAAGATTAGAGCCAAAAGTGAGCTCCTTTTCCTCCTGCCTGACCTGCTCTTCCTGACCTCATTCTCAATTAGAATTAGCAATAGGAGACACAGCAGGCAAGATGGAGACTCTGGCTCAATCCCCAGTATCCCATATGGTCCCCAGAGCATCACCAGAAGTGATTCTGGAATGCAGAGTCAGGAGTAACCCCTGAGCATCCACCTAGGCCTCCACCCCACCTCCAAATAAAAGATAATCATCATTTGGACACAAGAAAACTTGGAAAGAGGGAGCAGAAACCAAGTAAACAAGTGGACATTTGGACACTGACAAAATGTTTTGACTGTTTGGGGGCTTAGACAGTAGCAAAAATAAATAAATAAAGAACCTCCCATCTTCATACTATCATTTTCTTACAAACAGAACTTACCCATCATCCTTACATCATTAATGTAAGGATTAATTAATGATTAATTAATGTGGGCATTACATTAATGCTAAGAACATTTCACTAGGATGATGAGCACATGTCTGGGAGCTCATGACTCCTAAAGACATCTTCACAAATGGATACTAGCTCAGACTTACTCCCTTTTTTTTTTTTTTTTTTTGGTTTTGGTTTTTGGGTCACACTCAGCTGTTCTCAGGGGTTACTCCTGGGGGACCATGTGGGACGCCCGGATTCGAACCAACCACCTTAGGTCCTGGTTTAGTTGTTTGCAAGAAAAGCGCTGCTATGCTATCTCTCCGGCCCCGACTTACTCCCTTTTTATGTGGGGTACCAGAATCAGGAATCAATAGTTCAGTCCATGGGTGAGACTCACAATGTGGGTGAATGTGAATAAACAATGAGTCTCTATTCCAGAAATCACTTTACAAATCAACTGGAAAAGATCATATTCTTCCAGAGCAGAACTTACTGCTTTAAAAGCTATTTCATGGGGGGCTGGAGTGATAGTGGCCAAGCTGGTTCTATCCCCAGCAATACCAGATAGTCTCCGGAGCACCACGGAAGTGAATCCTGAGTGCAAAGCCCTGAGCATCGCTGGTGTGACACTAAATAAACAAACAAGTAAATAAATAAATAAATATTTTATGGGGGCCAGAGCAACAGTATAGCAGGTGGGGCACTGGTATATGGCTGACCTGGGTATATACCCAAAATTCCACATGGTCCCCCAGCACTGCTGACAGTGATTCCGAAGTGCTAAGTCAGGAGTAACCCCTAACCATTGCCATGTGTGGCCCGAAAACAAAAACAAAAAATAAATAAATAAATAAATAAATAAAACAAAAAAGCCATTTTATTTCCATCCTAAGTACGCTACAAGAGTCTGTGTGAAGAACACATCCCTTCGGATCACAGGAGGCAATTTTAGAGTTCACTAGAATCCTACCCATTTCATGTTCAGTGCAACTGGTGCACACTCTTTTGTTCAAAACAAGAATGTTAATAAACAGGAGTTATGAAGCCAAACACCACAAGTCCAGTGCACACCGCCCCAAGTCCCCAGCATACACAGAATTCCAAGACCGGAGACAGGCCATTACCTTTCTTTCTCCACCATGATGTGTGCTGGGCTTAGCAGGTTATTTTTATTGCCAGTTCCCAACTGCCCATACGTGTTAGCTCCCCAGGCATACAGCAAGCCCTCATCAGTTAGTGCTAGAGTGTGTGCATAGCCGCAGACAATCTGCAAGTAAATTTAAATGATTACCACAAACAGGAAGGGCGGGGGGGAGGGAAAAACCTATGTAAAGATTACAGCCAGCTCCTGCAGAATGCCAAAGCATCATCAGGCGGGGACTGACAGTCTCTGGAACATTAAAAGAGCATTAAAAACAGTTGAAATCTGAAAAAAAAAATGGATTTTCCCCCTCCCCCTCCCACTTCTCAACACTAAAGTGCTTCTGCCATTGTGTTCCTTTTCATCTGGGGTAGTTAGGGATAATACAATACTAGAGTGGACCAAGAAGGCACAGGGAATCATTTGCAAAGATTCACTCAAGAATTCATTTCCACTGTGTCTCAAAGACAGAGCAAGATCACTAAGTGGGCACTGGCAGCCATGAGTTCAACACACGTACCTGGCTGACACACACGTTGTGCAAAGCTGCCACTCTCACAGGAGTCAACTGATTGCCGTTGTTGCCTAGGCCTAGCTGACCATTGCCGTTGTAGCCCCAGCCATAGACCTTGAGAGAGAAAAGGAGAAGAGAAGAGGCTTTTAAAGGGGCTGGTGCAGGGCAGAGACACAATACAGGGGTGAAGGTGCATACCTTGCATGTGGCTGATTTGATCTGATCTTTAGTACCACTTTGTCCCCTGAGTACCATCAAGCAGACATGGGTGACCTTGAGAGAATCTAAGCAGCATTGTACCCTCAAAGTGAACCACTGGACTAGTTGGCCAAAAATAGCCAGGAGGGACCTCTGCTACTCCTAAAATCTCTTTGGAGAGACCCCACCTCTCCCACTGCCACCAACAAATAAAACGGGCTAGTAAAGCAACAGATGAGTAGAAAAAGAAACTGTGGGATGAGGCTGAAGATATGACTCAGTGTTAGAGCATTTGCCTGCATGTATGAGGCCAAGTGCAAACCCTGGCAAAAAATTTAAAAAAGGAAAGGAAGTTGTGGTATGTAACAGAAGAGACCACTACTTCAGCTATTAGGAAAGTGGAAACTGCAATTCAGTGCAACTTGTATGGAAATAAAAGGTGTTATGCTAAGTGAAGGGAGTCATAAGAGGAAGGACAAATATCAGATGACCTCACCACTTACTTGCAGAGGAAGAACAAAGTTAGGGAAGAGACAACGGCCAAAGAAAACAAATCCTGTGATTCTGCCAGCAGAGCTGAGTGTGACAGGGGGATATGGCATCCAATAGTGGGGGCAAGGACACCTAAAACATTGATAATGATGCTACTGTAAATCATGACAACTAAAAAAGAAAATAAAAGCAACTAGTAACATGGAATAAATACAAATAAAGTCCACCTAGTCTCTTGACTAGGCAGAGCTTACATGGAGAGCAGAGGATTTGGAAAAGGTCCTTAGGACATGGGTAGAAGGAAGCAGGGTGCTTGGTGGTATATAAAAAGGTGATAAACCATACTGTAAATCCCAGTATCTAAATAAAAGTGGTTTAGAAAAAAAGGAAGAGGGGCTGGACCAGTGGCACAAGCCATAAGGTGTCTGCCTTGCCCACTCTAGCCTAGGACTAACTGGTTCCATCCCCCAGTGTCCCCAAAATAAGTTAAACTCATTGAGATCTTTATTTGCAAGTAAATCTTATAGTGTAAAATTTTGTGGGAAGGGGCTAGAGAGATAGCACAGTGGTAGGGTGCTTGCCTTGCATGCAGCCAGTCCAGGACAGACGGTGGTTTGAATCCTAGCATCCCATATGGTCCCCCAAGCCAGGAGTGATTTCAGAGCACAGAACCAGGAGTAACCCTTGAACATTGCCAGGTGTGGCCCAAAACCAAAAAATTAAATAAATAAAATAAAATAAAGTTTTGTGGGGGAGGAGAATAAAAATTTGTGCTGACATCCTAGTTACAATGAACAAAACCATAGATACAGACTACTGAAAGCAGCAAGAACAAAAAAAGAAATAACATACATGGAAGCATCCTTAAGATTTATACCAGACAAGCAACCCGTTAGGCCCAAAGGTAGTGGTGGGAAATAGTGAAAAAACTCAATGAAATGAATGCCTTGTTGAAAATAATTCAACAAGCCAGTGGCCAGAGAGAAACACAGTGGGTAGGGCATTTGCCTTGCATGCAGCCAATCCAAGGCAGATGGTGGTTCAAATCCCAGCATCCCGAGTCTGCCAGAAAGTATTTCTGAGCACAGAGCCAGGAGTAACCCCTGAGCACCGCTGGGTCTGACCCAAAAAACAAACTAAAACAACAACAACAACAACAACAAAATTCACCAAGCTAGACTTTCTTTTAGGTTTGAAGGAATGACATACCTTCACTGATTAAACAGCAGCTCACAAATTGTACTCAAAATTAAACTTAAAGGACAAACTGAAGGGGCTACTTTAAGGCAAGACAAATTCCAAAAACACACCAAACTTCTACAAAAAAGATATGAAACCCCATGACAAAAATCTCTCTCAGTGTCAATGAACTAAGTGCAACAAGAGACACCAAGCAGCAAAATGGATCCGAAAATTGAATTCACATTTTTCTGCCTGCAAAAAACACCAAACACAGACTCAAAGTCAAAGGTAAGAAGACAATCCTACAAGGTGGGGTATCCATAGTAATATCAGAAAATATAGGCTTAAGACAATCCTACAAGGTGGGGTATCCATAGTAATATCAGAAAATATAGGCTTCAGGCTGGAAAACATTGTAAGAGACAGAGAGGGTCATAACAAGGTATATGTACATAAAAATATTTCATATATATATGAAGAAATCATAAATTAGAAATACTTCTAAACATATATACACCCAGACAGGATCCATCAAAATACTTAAAACAACTGCTAATAGACTTGAAGACATCATTAGTAACACAATGATAGTGAGAGACTTTAACACCACCTTGTCACTTCTTGATAGATCAAACAGGCTAAAACTCAACATTATACTAGCTTTGAAGGAAGAAATGGAAGTGGCTTAGTAGAGGTATATAGGGCTTTTCATACCTAACTAGCTGAATATACGTTCTTTTCTAATGCACATGGAATAGTCTCCAAGATTGACCACATGCTGGGCCATATAACATACCTCCATAAAATCAAGAAAATAAAAATTGTATCTATCTTCCCCAATCATGTAGCACTCAAAATAGAAGTAAATTACAAACAGAAACGATAAACAACTTTAACACCTGGAAATTAAACAGCTCACTATTGAACAACCAGTGGGTCAGGAATGAAATCAAAGAGAAAAATTAAAAGATTCCTGGAAACATAAAAACGAAGATACAAATTATAAGAATTTGGGGGACACAGCAAAAGCAGTATTAAGAGAAAAATTTTTAGCTTTGCAAGCATTCATCAGAAAGGAAGAAAAGGCCTACATAATAGCTTAATCACAAAGGTTAAGGAATTGGAAAAGGGGCCCGGAGAGATAGCACAGAGGCGTTTGCCTTGCAAGCAGCTGATCCAGGACCAAAGGTGGTTGGTTTGAATCCCAGTGTCCCATATGGCCCCCCGTGCCTGCCAGGAGCTATTTCTGAGCAGACAGCCAGGAGTAACCCCTGAGCACCACCGTGTGTAGCCCAAAAAACAAAACAAAAAAAAAAAAGAAAAAAAAAGAAATTGGAAAAGATCAACAAAATGAGCCAAAAGTAGGCAGGCGGAAGAAAATAATAAAATAAAAAGCGTAAAGTAATGAACTGGACATTCAAAAAACAGTCCAAAAATCCAATGAAAGCAAGAGTTGGTTCTTTGAAAAATAAACAAGATCAATAAACCACTAGCAAGACTCACAAAGGGAAAGAAACTTGATAAACAGAATCAGAAATAGAAGAGAAGTCATTACTGATACTACAGAAATTCAAAGGGCAATCAGAGATAACTTTGGAATCTTTATGCCATAAAACAAAAGAAACTGGAAGAAATGGATAAATTTTTGGATTCCTATAATCTTCCAAGGTTGAGCCAAGTTGATCTGAAATACTTGAACAGACCTAACACAATTGAGGAAATTGAAAATGTAATGAAAAGGGGACCGGCGAGATAGCATGGAGGTAAGGCCTTCCATGCAGAAGAATGGTGGTTCAAATGCCGGCATCCCACATGGTCCCCTGAGCCTGCCAGGGGCAATATCTGAGCGTAGAGCCAGGAGTAATCCCTGAGTGCTGCCAGGTATGACCCAAAAAACAAAAAAGAAAAAAGAAAATGTAATGAAAAGAGGTTCCTGGGGCTGGAGAGATAGCATTGAGGTAAGGGGTTTTCCTTGCATGCAGAAGAAGGACGGTGGTTCAAATGCCGGCATCCCATATGGTCCCCCGAGCCTGCCAGGAGCGATTTCTGAATGTTCCCAAAAACAAAAGCTCAGGCCCATATGGATTCACCAGTGAATTCTTTCAAACCTTTCATGAGGACCTACTGCCAATCCTTTTGAGGATCTTCCAGAAAATTGAAGAAACAGAAACTCTCCCAAACAGCTTCTATGAAGCTAACATCACCCTGGTACCAAAAGAAGGGGGGGAGAGAGGAGAGAAGATAGAGAAGAGAGGAGAGAGAGAGTAGAGAGAGAAGGGGGGGGAGAGAGTGGAGAGAGAGAGGGGGGAGAGAGAGAGGAGAGAGAGAGAGAGACCACAAAAAGAGAGAGAGAATTATAGGCCAATATCCTTGATGAACACAGATGCAAAGATCCTAAAAAATATATTAGCAAATGGAATCCACCAACTTATCAAGATGATTATATACCATGATCAAGTAGGATTCATTCCAGAGATGCAAGAATGGTTCAACATATGCAAGTCAATAAAAAAAAAGACCGTATCAATAAAAGGAAAAAAATCATGATAATATAATTAGATGAAGAGAAAACATTTGACAAAGTCCTCATGATAAAAACCCTGAACAAGATGGGAATTAAAGGAACCTTCCTCTATAATTCAGTGGTCCTCAAACTATGGCTCACAGGCCACATATTGTATTTGTTCCTGTTTTGTTTCTTGACTTCAAAATAAGATATATGGGGCCAGAGTGATAGCACAGTGGTAGGGTGTTTGCCTTGCATGCAGCTAACCCAGAAAGGACTGTGGTTCGATTCCCCTGCGTCCTATATGGTTCCCTAAGCCAGGAGCGATTTCTGAGCTCATAGCCTGGAGTAACCACTGAGCGTCAGTGGGTATGGTCCAAAAAAATAAAAAAATAAAAAAAGCTATATGCAGTGTGCATAGGAATTTGTTCATAGTTTTTGTTTTTATTATAGTCCAGCCCTCCAACGGTCTGATGGGCAGTGAACGGGCCCCTGTTTAAAAGTTTGATGACCACTGCTCTATATTATCAAAGTCATTTACCAAACCCCACTGCAAGCATTATACTCAACAGGAAAAAAACTAATTGCCTTTTCTCTAAGACCTAGCACATGACAAGGCTGCCCTCTTTTGCCAGTTATATTCAATACAGTAGGTAAATATCAATCATATCAATTAGGCAAAAAAAAAATATCAGGAAAGGAGAAGTAAAGTTCTCACTTTTTACAGATGGCATGACACTATGTTTTTCAAAATAATAGACTTGTAAAGTGACTGGCTAAAAATTTAATATACCAAAATCATGGCTTTGCTATATATATATATATATATATATATATATACATATATATATATATACACATATATACACACACACATATATATATATATATATATACACATCAATAATGAAAGAGGAAAAAAAAGGACATTAAAAAAAAGAACCCCTTGGGCTAGAGAGAGATATCACAGAAGTAGGATGTTTGCCTTGCATGTGGCAGACCCGGAACAGACCGGTTGAAAGACTTACACAAAGAAAACTACAAAACACTTCTTTTAGAAATAAAAAAGGAGACTAGAAGTAGAAACATAACCTGTTCATGGATTGGGAAGATTAACATAATTAAATGGCAATACTTCCCAGAACATTGTACAGATGTAATGCAATCCCTATATAGATACCCATGACACAGGGCCAGAGTGTAAGCACAGCAGTAGAGCACTTGCCTTGCACTCGGCCAACACAGGACAGACCCTGGTTCAAATCTGGCAGGAGCAACTTCTGAGTGCAGAGCCAAGAATAACTCCTTAGTGCCACTGGGTGTGATCCCCCAAAAATCAAACAAACAAATGATACCCATGACATTTTTCAAAGTGAATAAAACACTCTTGAAATTCATTTGAAATGGTAAGCATCCAGGAATAGTTAAAGCAATAGCTTTAGCTTGGTAATAGTTTAGCCAAAAAAAAAAAAAAAGGGAGGAATCACATTCCCAACTTTAAACTGTACTAGAAAACAATAATCATTAAAACAGCATGGTAGTGGAATAAAGCCACATCTTCAAGTCAATGAAATAGATTTAATTATTCAGAGTGAGCCCACAGGTTTACAAAAAGTTAATCTTTGATAAAGAAGCAAAAAATACAAAGTGAAGTAAGGAAAGCGTCTTCAGCAACAGGTGCTGGGAAAACTGGTCAACTACATGCAAAAAAGTAAACTCAGACCACTCTTTAACATCACGCATGAAGGTCAAATAAAAATGGATCAAACACCTTGATATTAGACCTAAATCCATAAGGTACATAGAGGAAAATGTAGGCTGAATACACCATAACACTGAAGCTAATGGCATCTTCAATAAGGAAACACCTCTGCCAAGCATGTGGAAGCAAGGAATAACAATGGGACTACATTAAACTGAGAAGTTTCTGTACCTCAAAGGAAATAGTGACTAGGATACAAAGACTGCCCACAAAATGGGAAAAACTATTCACCTAACATCCATCAGATAAGGAGTTAATATCTAAGATATACAAGGTACTGACAGAACTTAAGAAAAAAAATTCTAACCCCATCCAAAAATGGGGAGAAGAAATGAACAGACACTTTCCTCAAGAAGAAATTCAGGTGACCAAATGGCACATAAAAAAATACTCCACACCAATGGGCCAGAGTGGTGGCACAAGCCATAAGGCGTTTGCCTTGTGTGCACCTTGGGTCGATCCCCTGGTGTCCCATATGGTCCCCCAAGACAGGAGCTATTTCTGAGCGCATAGCCAGGAGTAACCTCTGAGTGTGTGCCCTCCCCCCAAAAAAATCGCTCCACACCTAAACTTTAACAATCTAACAGGCCCATTAAGGGCCTGTTATACTGGCATGCCAGTGGGCAAGGATGGTGGTATAAAATGCAATCTGGGTCCATTGGTGGAGGGTTGACACCGGTAGTGCGAAGGGCCCTCACTATATATCTGAAATTGAACTATGAAGAACTCTGTAGATGACAATTGTTTCAAGAAAGTAAATTTTTTAAATGCTCCACGTGCATTAGCATCAAGGAGATGCAAATAAAAACAAGATATCATTTCATAGTAACACACATCACAAAAAAACAAAAACAACAGTGCTGGCATGGATACAGGGAAAAAGGGACTTTCACTCACTGCTGATGGGAATGCAGATTGGTCCAGCTCTTTTTTGGAAAACAAAATGGATATTCCTCAAAAAATGAGAAATTAAAATTCCATATGATCCAAGAATACCATTCCTAGGGATATATCCTAAGGAATGAGTGAAATGTATCAGAGGAAGAGGACTAGATATAGAATAATCTCACTCATGTGTGGGATATAAAAAGATAGTATGGTAATAATATCCAGAGACAATACAGATGAGAGTCAGGAGGAAAAATTCATGGTAGCAAGCTTGCCACAAATAGTGGATCAGTGCAGTTAGTGTAGAAAAAGGACCACTCTGGGGGGCCGGAGAGATAGCATGGAGGTAAGGCGTTTGCCTTTCATGCAGGAGGTCATCGGTTCGAATCCCGGCGTCCCATATGGTCCCCCGTGCCTGCCAGGAGCAATTTCTGAGCCTGGAGCCAGGAATAATCCCTGAGCACTGCCGGGTGTGACCCAAAAACCACAAAAAAAAAAAAAAAAAGAAAAAAGAAAAAGGACCACTCTGACAAGGAAAGTTGGAACTGATCACTCTGGACAAAAACAGGGTGTTAAAGGGGATAGAGTGATAGACATGATACATACACCTTCATTAACAATAGTGAAAACCACAGTGTCAAAAAGGGAGAGAGAGAGAGAAAGAGGGGGGGAGGGTAAACTGCCTGCCCCAGAGGAGAAAGAAACTGGGGGTGTTGGTGATTGGGAAACATGCACTGCTGAAGAGTGATGTACATTGTATGAATGAAATTCAATTATGAAAAAAATTGTAAATACAGTGCTTAAATAAATTATTAAAAAGGGGCCGGAGAGATAGAATGGAGGTAAGTCGTTTGCCTTTCATGCAGAAGGTCATTGGTTCAAATCCCGGCATCCCTATGGTCCCCTGTGCCTGCCAGGAGCGATTTCTGAGCAAGGAGCCAGGAATAACCCCTGATCACTGCTGGGTGTGACCCGCCAAAAAAAAAAAAAAACGCAGTTCGATCCCCCAGTGTCCCATATGGTCCCCCCAAGCCAGGGGCGATTTCTGAGCGCTTATCCAGGAGTAACCCCTGAGCATCAAACAGGTGTGGCCAAAAAAAAACAAAAAAAAAAATACTGTCAAGTAATTATTATTTTTTAAAAAATAGAAAAATTTGTGCTAAGAAACAAACATCCTCTGGTTACTAATCCACCAGTCACCAGAACCAGTGAGCCATCAAAGCAAATGTTGGTTCTCAACAATCTAAGGCACACAGCTCACAAAGAAAACAGCCTCTTGCTGGAAAAGGAGATGAAGGAGAAAGGGGAATGCAGAGATCTCACCTGACCATTGTCCAGAACAGCCATGGATGAGGTCTGGCCACAGGCAATGCTAACCACCTTCTTAATATTTAAACAGTTTGTAACTTTCCGAGGAATTGGTTGATTTGTTGTCGATCCTGATCCCACCTGACCGCAGTTGTTGTAGCCCCAAGCGAACACCTACACGAGAAGGGAAACAGAACAGAAAGGGTAAAATTGTGAACATACAGCAAGAGTCAGAAGATAAAAAATTAATTCTGGGTTGAGAAGATAGCTCAAGTGAGAAAGCAAAAGCCTAGCTTGCATAGGACCTCCATCAGATTCCTGGCACCACGTATTATCCTGAGCACCACTGTACCATGATAATCCTCCAACACAACTGGGCCCAAGCACTGAACCATTAGGTTACCATTACTGTATATAGCATCACCAGAGCATAAATAAATTCACTTGATAAGGTCTTACAATGTTCCAAGGAATCCAAGTCCTTTACATGCACTAACCAATTTAGTCCTCATAGAAAACCTGTCAATGGACTCTGGAGTAGATTATTATTACCTCTACTTTGTTTTTTTTGGGGGGAGGCACATCCAGCAGCGCTCAAGGTTTACCCGACTCATGCTCAAGTTGTCCTATAAAACAGCAGTGCATCCAAGATGAGAGGGGGGCAAGGGATCTCACAAGTAGAAGATGTTCTACGAGAATTACCATGAACTTCCCTCCACCATCACTCACAGCACAAAGTTCACCTGCAGGATATAAGAAGTCTCTTTTCTGCGGTTTTGGCTTCCACAATGAATTTCTCTGTCACTACTTTCTAAGTTCACATGTGTAACAGTGCCCAAGGCAAAAACACTGAAACTCACCACAATCATCTTAAAATAATGTGCTACAGATATGTCTCACAAGTTCAAATGTTCACAAGTTCAAACCCACTCACACTTACTAAAGATGGATTCACAGGAATATCAAGAACAATACTGAGCATTTAGCACAGTTTTCCAAAGTCACAAACTTAAGATTAAATAAAGGACGAATATGGGCTGTACAAATAAATGAGTTTTACCTAATTTTAACCATCATTTCTCCAATAACCTGTCTGCTTAGTAAAATTTCTAACATCATTGAGAGACTTTATATAGAGAACATTTATGTTTTAGCAATCACAACTGTACAGAGATTAGACAATCAGATCAAGGAATTCAAGAGACCGGGGCAATAGCCCATGTAGAAAACAAGGTCTGACCAAAGGGTAAGAAGGGGAGGACAAAATGATGTATGTAGACATAATCATCCAACTTTGACCAGCAAATAAATGACCTACCTCTAGGACTGATCTCGAAAGATATGGCAGCTGAGTCAATCCAAGTAGGCCCAGATTCCAGGTCCAGATTTCTGAAGCCTTCTCAGGATGAAGGCAAGCAGAGTAACCAGCCTGTTGGAATGCCCAGCCCTCCAATCACACTGACTATAATTAAATGACCCAGCTGAGAAGCCATGCTACTAAATCATCCCATTTCCTCACCTCCTGGAGTGGCAGAATACAGAGCCTAGCAATATCTCCAAAGTTCACAGTAATTAATGACAGGCCAGTAGGCACATAGCAAATTAGTTGGGAAAATTGCATAGAATACTACTAAGTTCAATAAACAAACAAACAAAAAAAAATAACAGAAGCTTAGCAAGGAAAAAACATCTAACCTTTTCCAAATATGGGGAGAAGAAATGAAGAGATATTTCCTCAAAGAAGAAATTCAGATGGCCAAAAGGCACATGACAAAATGTTCCACATCACTGGGGGCCAAAGCAACAGTACAATGGGTAGGGTGTTTGCTTTGCGTGCAGCTGACCTGGGTTCAATCCCCGGCATCCTATATGGTCCCCTGAACCTGCCAGGAGTGATTTTTGAGCACAGAGCCAGGAGTAACCCCTGAGTGTTGCCGGGTATGGCCCAAAAAAACAAAATAATAATACTAAATAAACAAACAAAATGTCTCACATCATTAATCATCAGGAAGATAAAAATCAAAAGAACAATAAGATATTATGGCATACCACAGAGACTGTCACACATCACAAAGAACAAGAGCAACCAGTGCTGGCACAGATGTAGGGGGAAAGGGACTTTCATTCACTGCTGGTGGGAATGCCAAGTGGTCCAGCCTTTCTTTTCAAAAAAAGATATTCCTCCAAAAAATAGAAATTGAGCTTCCATATGACCTAGCAATACTAATCCTAAAAATATGCCCTAGGAGCCAAACAAAAACAAAAACAAAAAAACTGCAATGTAGAAAAGCCCTTTACAGTCCTGTGTTCACAGCAGCATTATTTACAATAGCCAGAATCCAGAAGCAAAATAAGTACCTGAGACCAGATGAGCAGCTGAAGAAGCAATGGTACATTTACATAATGGAATACTATGTAGCTATTAGGAAAAATGAAGTCATGAAATTTGCTTTACATTGATGGATATGGATATTATTATGCTGATTGAAATGAGTCAGAGGGAGAGGAACAGACATAGAATGATCACACTCATTTGTGGGATATAAAAAAATTAAGGATAGTATGATAATAATAGAGATAAGGGCCAGGAGGTCCCCTAAGCCTGCCAAGAGGGATTTCTGAGTGCAGAGCCCAAAATATTTTTTGAAACAAGGCACAATGGAACATTTTCAACTATAAGATGAAATCTTGCCTTTAGGCAAAACTGTAGATAAAACTGGACAGAAATAAAAGGTGTCATGTTAAGCAAAACAAGTCTGAGGAAGAACAAATGTCAATGATACAAGGCATATAAAGAAGTTAAGCCAGTGAATGGACTGGATCTAGTGAAAACCAAACATTGGACTTTGACAAGAAAATTAAAGTAATGGAATAGTGGAGGGGAGGAAAATGTGATTCAAAGTGACAGAGTAACAGTGGTACCCAGCATGTGGTCATGGTGAGGTGCAGCTACCAAAAGCATTTGCATTAGTACTACCATGCCACCTTAATTACAATAAAATATTTTTTAATTTAAAAAGCAAAATCATGGTCCAGAGTGGTAACACAGTGGTAGGGCATTACCTTGCACACAGCTGACCCAGAACAAACGCAGGTTCAATCCCCATTTTGTTCCCTGAGCCAGGAGCAATTTCTAAGTACAGAGCCAGGAGTAACTCCTGAGTGCCAGTGGATATGCCCCCCCTCCAAAAACAAAAAAACAAAAAAACAAAAATAAATAAAAATTTAAAAAATGGGCCCGGAGAGATAGCACAGCGGCGTTTGCCTTGCAAGCAGCTGATCCAGGACCAAAGGTGGTTGGTTCGAATCCCGGTGTCCCATATGGTCCCCCGTGCCTGCCAGGAGCTATTTCTGAGCAGACAGCCAGGAGTAACCCCTGAGCACCGCCAGGTGTGGCCCAAAAACCAAAAAAAATAAATAAATAAAATAATAAAAAATAATGAAAATAAAAACCAAAGGCAAGGGCCAGAACAATAGCACATGGGTAGGATATTTGCCTTGCACACGGCTGACCCAGGTTCAATACCTGGCAACCCATATGGTTCCTCGAGCATATCAGGAGTGATTTTTGGGGGGGCGGGGGGGGGGGTAAGAGGGGTTGGGCCACACCTGGCACTCAGGGGTTACTCCTGGCTCTATGCTCAAAAATCAATATTGGCAGTCATGGGGGGACCATATGGGATGCCAGGATTTGAACCATTGTCTGTCCTGGGTCAGGCGTTTGTAAGGCAAATGCCATACCACTGTGCTATCTCTCTGACCCTGCCAGGAATGATTTCTGAGCACAGATCCAGGAGTAACTCTTGGGCACTGCTGGGTGTGGGCCATAAACAAAGGCAAAGACAAGACATTTTCACAAAAAAATCATCAGTGGGAACAACAGATAAACACAAAATGCATTATGCTTTGGAATATTATTCAGACTTAATAAAAAAGTGGGGAAAGGGTGAAGTAGAGAGATAGTACAGTGGGTAAGGCAATGGGCAACCACGTTTGAATGTCAGAATTCCATATGGTGCCCTGTGAATAATAGCGACGATCCTCAGAGAAAATCTAAGAGAAAGGTTCGAGCACTGCTGGTATGGCCTCAAAAAAAACAAAAACAAAACAACAACAACAAACAGGGGCTGGAGAGATAGCATAAAGGTAAGGCGTTTACCTTTCATACAGAAGGTCATCGGTTCGAATCCCAGGGTCCCATATGGTCCCCCGTTCCTGCCAGGAGCAATTTCTAAGCACGGAGCCAGGAAAAACCCCTGAGCACTGCCGGGTGTGACCCAAAAACCACATACATACACACACACACACACACACACACACACACACACACACAAAAGAGGAGGAGCTAGTACAGCAGTTTAAGGTAAAATGACTAGCATGTGCCTAATCTAGCTTTAATATCAACACCCCACCCTACCTCAGTATCATCAGGTGTGGACCTGGAACCCCAGCACAAACAGGGGCATCCTGGGCATCCCTGACTACAGAGCTGAGCACTATATCCTTGGGTCCTTGCACTGAATAGTCACCTTGGTTGGCTGAGAACAGCCAGTGGGGTTCCTGGACTTCCTGAGCACTGTTAAGGACTATGTTCCCACTACCACCACACACCCCACCCTTCCTCACAAGAGGAAATTCTGACTCATGTTATAATGTGAATGAAACCTGAAGACATTGTACTGGATGAATGAAATAAGCCTGTCACAAAAAAGACAAATAGTGAATGATTCTACTCATGATGAAACTATAATAGTAGTTCAGAGACCAAAAGTAGAATGGTGGAGTTCAAGACTTGAGGGAAGGAGAGAATGGAGACTTACCATTTAATGAGATCTGCAAAACTACAAGAATATTTTGGGTAGATGTTGGAGATGGTGTGTATGTATATTTTTTGTTTGTTTGTTTTGGGGACATCACCTGGTGACACTCAGGGGTTACTCCTGGCTATGCGCTCAGAAATTGCTCCTGGGGCCCGGAGAGATAGCACAGTGGTGTTTGCCTTGCAAGCAGCCGATCCAGGACCAAAGGTGGTTGGTTCAAATCCCGGTGTCCCATATGGTCCCCCGTGCCTGCCAGGAGCTATTTCTGAGCAGACAGCCAGGAGTAACCCCTGAGCACCGCCGGGTGTGACCCAAAAACCAAAAAAAAAAAAAAAAAAAAAAAAAAAAGAAATTGCTCCTGGCTTTGGGGGACCATATGGGACACTGGGGACTGAACCCAAGTCTGTCCTGGGTCAGCCACATACAAGGCAAACGACTACCGCTGGGCTATTGCCCCAGGCCCTGGAGATGGTATATTTTATCATAATTTAAAAAGAGACTAAAAGCAGGGCACTTACCTCTCCATCAGCTGCCAGAACCATAGAATGATGGGAGCCACATGCTACTTCGACCACTTGCTTGATCAAGAGATTGGTACAGACTTGGATGGGGGCGATGCCTTGATTGGTTGTCCCATTGCCAAGCTGGCAATATCCATTGTGGCCCCAGGCGTAAACAACTCCATCTACACAAGATGATGGCCACACACGAAGAATCAGCTCCAAGAAGAAATGGTAACTCCTATACCTTCCTGTATCCCACATTCATTTCTTACGGTATCAACATGAATAAGAAGAATCCCATTTTTGGTATTTATTTATACAAGTGTACAAGATCCAAAAGTTGCTTTATTACCACAAATTCCCTAAAATATCAGGTTAGAGGACCCCTTAGTTTGCTAAACTTATTCTCCCACAACTTTACAGAGTGCTGTCTGAAACTCCAGAAATTTGCATAATTAGAAAATCATCCATGATTGTTTAAAGAGTTACACTATGATGTTTTGTGAACTTTCCCATAGAAATGAATTAATTTATTATATTTGATAGTACTCTTTCCCCTCCTTCCCCATTCCCCCCGCCCTTAGTCTAGAATTTGAGGCTTAATTTCTACAAACTGAAAGTTGTCTTTGGTCGCTCTTTACCTTCAGTGTTGAGAAGAACATGGGGTCCACTCCCGTAACTAAGGCTTTTAATTTTCTTTCCACACAAGGCTTCTAGCTTTTTGGGTACAAGTGTACTCTGATTATCTCCGGTTCCAAGACAGTTGCTGTAGTTCAGTCCAAATACGAAGACCTGAAAAAACAAACAGCACTGCATTTTTGGGCCTAATATACTCACCCAAAAGATACCCTGAAGTTCCCTGCTCAGTAGGAAGGAGGTGGCTGCCAAGTCTTTCAGAAAAAGCCAGCCTCTATGGACATGATTTAAATCTGAAGGTATTTGGCAACTTTATGCACCTCAAAGAGCAGAAGGGAGAGAAGGGTATTAAATCAAGAGATCAAAAGAAGAAATTCTATCCAAGGCACACAGTGTTCCAAAACTTCAGGCTCTCTTTAACCCCCATTGTTTCTCACTCTTCACACTACACATTTTAAGCCCATCTCCAAAAGAAGCCCTAAAATGGGTTCAGAGAATCTCACCTCATCTTCATCAGTAACGTACAAGGCTTCATTGGCCGAGGTGCCAAAGACACATGCTTTCCGAATAGACGCAATTTCCTGAGGCGAGAGCAGGGTAAAGATAGGCCACTTTCCTACATCCACCATGACTCTGGCTTCAAGCACTTCTAAAAGTGAACCGGCATCTCTGCTGTAACAGAAAACAGCAATCCCCAAAATATTGTTAAAACTTCAATAAAAAGTTAAAAGGATATTAAAACAAAGAGAATCTATGTAAATAATAAAAAAAATTTTAAAGGATACTTTTAGGGGCCAGAGTAATAGCACAGTAGGTAGGGTGTGTTTGCCTGCAGAAGATCAATCTGGGTTCAAACCCCAAACCTCAGGAGTAAGACCTAAGACCTGCTGGGTATGGCCAACCACTGAAAAAAAACACTTTTCTCAAAGCAATGAAAGCTGATTCTAGAACCTGTAGTGTCACCTGGTTAAGAAGATCACACGTGGGGCTGGAGAGATATCATGGAGGTAAGGTGTTTGCTTTGCATGCAAGACGACGGTTCAAATCCTGGCATCGCATATGGTCCCTGGAGCCTGCCAGGAACAATTTCTAAGTGTAGATCCAGGAGGAACCCGAGTGCTGCCGGGTGGGACCCAAATACCAAAAAAACAAAAACAAAAACAAAAAAACAACAACAACAGGGGCCGGAGAGATAGCATGGAGGCAAGAAGTTTGCCTTGCATGCAGAAGAACAGTGGTTCAAATCCCAGCACACCATATGGTCCCCCAAGCCTGCCAGGAACAATTTCTGAGTGTAGGGCCAATAGTAACCCCTGAGCGCTGCCAGGTGACCCAAAAACCAAAAAAAAAAAAAAAAAAAATCACACATGCTCCCAGCAAGCATCAGGAACTTCCTCCACCTTCACAGCCAGGACTTTTCTTGTAAAGGGAGGAAAAACCTATCAGAATTTGTGATCTGTTTTGCCCAACAACAAACTATTGCCCAAGAATGAGGACCATAGTAAGACGCTGAACAGGGATGAAAATTTGGTTTCTTATCAGATCTTTCCCCGTGTGTCCCATGCCGAAGGTACTGAGACCAAGTGTAAAGTCACAATATTAGGTTGTCTAAGTTAACTCAACTGCATGCATTTGTAGGAATGGGAATGTGCATGTAAGAATATTACCTCTACCTTTCTTACTACCAACTTCCAAGATGCACAAAAGATTGCCCCTTCACCCCCACAAAATAAATAAATAAATAAATAAAAAATAAAAAGGAAAAAAAAACACTGCCCCACTGAGCCACTGTTTAGTGATAGGAATCAAATTCAATGGATCAGAGACAAAAATAGTAACAAGTATTTGCCTGTTATTAAAAGTGGATGAAATCACTCCTCCTTTTCATCACTTCTGATTGTAGGTTTACTTATTTCTTTACTTATACTGCACTTTGCCGGTGGCTACCCGTGCCATCATTTCCTTGAGCTCATTAAAAAAATATATATATTTTAAGTTTTGGGGCCACACCAGGCAGTGCTCAGGGATTACTTCTGACTGCACTCAGAAATTGCTTCTGGCAGAATTGGGAAACCATATGGAATGCCGGGGATCAAATTCAGGTCTGTCCTGGATCAGCAGTGTGCAAGTCAAACCCCCTACCCTATGCTATCATTCCAGCCTCTCATTAAATATTCTTAATTGGGGTCGGAGATAGTATGGAGGTAAGGCGTTTGCCTCTCACACAGAAGGTCGGTGGTTCAAATCCTGGCATCCCATATGGTCCCCTGAGCCTGCCAGGAGCGATTTCTGAGTGTAGAGCCAGGAGTAACCCCTAAGCACTGTTGGGTGTGACCAAAAACAAGATATATATATATATATTCTTAATTAACGTCATTAAAGTTATTATCTGAGAGGTTACAGAGCTGGGTGGTACTGGTATAATTCTCCATGCTGTTATTTCTGCTCACTGATAAGGTTCTATATACTTTGTTCACTGCACTTTTCTTTTGGTTTTTGAGTCACACCCAGTGAAGCTCAGGGGTTATTCCTGGTTCTGCACTCAGAAGTCACTCCTGGCAGGCTCTGGGGACTATATGGGATGCCAGGGATCCGAACCCAGGTCCATCCCAAGTCGGCCGCATGCAAGGCAAATACCCTACTGCTGTGTTATCACTCCGGCCCCTGTTTGCTGCTCTTTTAGGATGTATCTTTGTAGTCAGCACCGTCTGTAAGGGGTTAAACTGGATACTGAACAATTTCTTCCCTGCCAGACTTCCTCCAGAAACAGGAGGTATATAACTGGATGCAACGTGAGGTCTGATGAGCAGAGCTGTCATGTAGACACAACAAGAAACTTCAAGTGGCATTATGGCTGCAAGATGTGGATGTTGGTCTGAAAGGTAGAATGAGTCAGCAAAGGCTCTGAGATGTGGAGTTAGGTCTGCTGAGATAATGGAATCATATCTTTTTTTAATAAATAAATTTAAAGAATGAAACTGACATCTCTAAGTCTAACAGCTATTTTACCTTTAAGAATAATTTCAAATTGACCTCTTCTGACTAAATCCAACATTTAAAATATAAAAGTATTGACAACAATGTACACAACAATAATCGCGATTTAAACTTAAATTTCTGTTGTATGTAAAATAGTGCATAATTTCATAAAAGATCATGGTGATTTTTTTTTAAATCCCTGGAAACAAAAAACATGAAAACTGGAGCCAGAGAGATAGCATGGAGGTAGGGCATTTACCTTGCATGCAAAAAGACAATGGTTCGAATCCCGGCATCCCATATGGTCACCCAAGCCTGCCAGGAGCAATTTCTGAGTGTAGAGCCAGGAGTAACCTAATCTTCTATGCGTTGCCGGGTGTGACCACCTCCCCCCGCCCGCCCCCCAAGAAAACCATGAAACGTATTCAGTAGGAAACATGCCTCTTGAGGAGGGACAATGTCTCAATCTCAATGGTGGAGGGAAACATTCAACTGTGGAGGAGAAAGGGGTGCTGAAAGATGGTAAAGTATTATGTATGAAACCCTATCAGCAACAGTACTGTAAACCACAGTGAAACACACACACATACACAAAATGTACTTCTTGTAAAAGCAGACTTGTGGGTGGGAGGCAAATGGAATAGGTGGGAGCACTGGTAGAGAGTTGTGGGCAATGGTAAAGGAATTATTGTTGAAAGACTATGCCTGAAACTCAATAATAACTTAATAATTTCACAACGATTAAAAATTTTAAACAATAACCAAGGCCTACAGGAAAGGCTTGGAGGCTTAGAACACTTGCTTCACAAGTATAAGATGGACAGTTCAATCCCCAGTGCCACTACACTGCTGTCTGTGACCCCTGAAACCACTGATCATATCCAGGTATGTGCAAGAACTGCAATAAAGAGGTGAGACACCTGGAAAACACAGCAATTAAAAAGATATGTGAGCTCTAGATAAGAACTGGGTGCTGAAAAGAGGTAAAGTCATAGGATGTCCTTTCAGTAACAATACTGCAAACCACAATAAAAGAAAAAATGGAAGTGAAAGAAAAAAGAAAAAATGTCTGCTATTGAGACAGGCAGTGAGAACAGAAGAGAAAGCAGGAAGGAAATTGGGAACACTGTTGGTGGGAAATGTGTTAGGTCCCTTGTGCTGCCCACATGAATGAAGCACCGTTCCAGAAACTGCGATCTGGAGCCACTGGTTCCACAAAAGCATATGGTCTACACCTCCTGCCAGATATGCCTGACCCTGGTGAGCTCTCCAACTGAAAGAGGTGTACACGAACTGCAATCAGAAGTGCAAAGCCTGGCGAGCAGGTGTGTCAGCCTCACAGTGACCCCAGGCACACACAATCACCAGAATGTGCCTATGCAAAACTAATGGAGTGTGACTTTCTGGTGAGCAAATGTGCAAGTAAGGCAACTTTAAGTGGTGAAACGAGCCCTAGCAAGCACCATGGCCAACTATGCAAGCAACACAACCAAGAGCAACCCCCCTATCACAACAACAAAGGGAGGGAGGGAGGAAATTAAATCCAACTCAAAGCATATAGTCCCAACAACTGCACTAACATTTAGCACTTAGCACTTCTTTTATTGGGGGGGGGCACATCCGGTGACGTTCAGGGATTATTCCTCATTATTCTCTCAGAAATCATTCCTGACTTGGGAGACCACCTGGGACACTGGTGGATCAAACTGCAGTCTGTCCTAGATCAGCTGCGTGCAAGGCAAACGCCCTACCACTGTGCCACCGCTTCGGCCCCCATTTAGCAGTTCTTGAGCACAATGCACCAAGCACTTCTCTACTTTGACTTATTAATTCATTTAATCCTCATTTTATGGACAAATATTTTAGGAATTTATCTCGGCGGGGCCGGAGAGATAGCATGGAGATAAGGCATTTGCCTTGCATGCCGAAAGACAGTGTTTCCAATCCCGGCATCCCATAGGGTCCCCAGAGCCTGCCGGGGGTGATTTCTGAGTGTAGAGCCAGGAGTAGCCCCTGAGCACTGCTGGGTGTGACCCAAAAAACAAAAAAACAAAAACAAACAAAAGAAGGGACAGAGGCAATATCAGCAGTCATGCAGTCAAGAGTCGTGTTTAGTCTCTGCTCCACAAACAATCCAAGCCTTAAGAGTCCATGAGTCATCTTGTACACAAAACTTATTTTTGCTACCGGATTGTTTTTTCTTTGTTTTTGACTTATTTGTGTTCTTTGTAAAGTAAATACTTAAGTGCTTCTAGAAGTAACAAAAGAGATGCCTCCTCCAGGCCCCAGAGTATCCTGTCTTGAGTCTCTTAAAAACAGGAAAGAAAACACAGATGTGAAATGGTATGCGTATAGGAATGAGTAGGTAGCTAAGTCCCAAGAAAGCCCAGAAGTATATTTTCCTAAAATATGAACCATATCAAAACCAGTAATCAAACGTTAGTCTTCTATAAATATAAAAGTCAAGTTTGAATTTAAAAAAAAAGAGTAAAAAGGGGGTCCAGAGCAATAGCACAGTAGGTAGGGCATTTGCCTTGCACATGGCCAACCCGGGATAGATCCAGGTTTGATTCCAGACATCCCATATGTCCCCGAGTCTGCCAGGAGTGATTTCTGATTGCAGAACCAGGAGTAATCCCTGGGCACTGCTGGGTGTAGCTCCAAAACCAAAAATGTAAGGTTCACATTTATAATAACACAAGGAAAATATTTTCATTCCAAAATTAAACCATTTCCTGACAGCAGCACAATTATTGTAAAGTCATTAACCAATTATAGGCAACTCTGCCCTAGAGGTTAGTAATTACTGAAATAAACCAAGCAAACTTTCATAATGATGACTTACATGAAATGAGTTTAGCCACTGTTAAATTCCTTGATGTTTCATTTTATAAGCTATCTCTCCAAAAGCTTGTAATTTAACCGTCAATATAAAAAATAAGTCATATATTTTACATGTCTACATGCAGGGTCCTGAAGCCCCCCAGGGGGGCCCGGCCAGCAGGAATTAGCTGGGAAGGCTTCTCAGACGACTGCACTCCTATTTTGCTGAGTAGAAGAACAACCACACCTGTAAAAAATTTGAGAGAGGTTAATAATAAAAGATCCAAGGCAGCGTCTCACTGCTCAAAGACATTTATTGAGGTGTAACCCCTTCTTTTATAGTGAAGGAGAAGGGGGCAGTACAAGGTGTTGTCAATCATACTTTTGGCGCGAAGGCTCATAAGGAAGTGGGCAGTGGGCTAGGGCTGGATGACCTTTAAGCTATACTGAACGTGCTGTTTCAATGGAAACTTCTAGTGTCCTTCTAGCTGCATTCCTAATTGCTTGACTATCAGGAAATGGTGCAATATGTGCTTGCCTAGTGATCTTGAACAGACAATATAGCATATACTTATTGATAACAGCCTAAATTACTCCGGAATGTGGTCTTAAGGAATGGGGCCTAGTTTCTGATAACTGGACCAGGCGGTTTTTTCTCTCCTCCGGGCTTATAGCTAAATTAAGTCCTGCAGCTACATTCTTTTCTCTTAGCTCAGAGATTTACAGCAAGACTGCATATTGCTTTTAGGTGAAAAGCTGGGCTATGGCAGAGAGAACAGCAAAATGTCCTCAAACAAGTCAGTCCCCAACATCTACACACCTCATAAAATGAAAAGGCATTACTCCAAGACTAGCATGATAAAAAAGAACTAAGAATACTGAAGTGAGTCTCTTATTCTTGAATTTCTTTCTTTCTTTCCAAAACATTTTGGGTGCAGGGGGTGGGGGGTGTCACTCTTTGGGATGCTCAGCTAGCCTGTTAGTTCAATGGATGGTTTCAAAACTCAGTCAGAGATATAAATTGCTTTGACCCAGCAGTGTTGGGAGAGGGAACACCAAAGGGAAATCATGCAGTGTCAGAGATCTAACTCAGGTCCCTGAGCATGATGCATGTACCTAACCACTGACTTATCTCTCAGCCCAAGTAGTTCTAGATTATTATTATTATTATTATTTGAAAAAAGAACCATACCTTAGCAGTGTTGGGGCTACTTTGTGCTCAGGTGCTCGGGGAACCATACAATGGGACGAACTGAGCCCTGGTCTCCTGCATGCAATGTATTAGCTCTGCTTTCCATCCCCCAGAATGACTTTTTATCAATCATTAATGCTCACGAGAAAAAGATTTACTTTTTAATCAACCACACCTGACACTTTTTCTTTTTTTGAGTTTTTTTGTGAGGGGGGCACACCCAATGATGCTCAGGGGTTACTCCTGGCTATGCGCTCAGAAATTGCTGCTGGATTGAGGGACCATATGGGATGCCGGGGTGAACTGCGGTCTGTCCTAGGCTAGCGCCTGCTTGAGCCACTACTCCAACCCCGCTTCTGACACTTTTTATACAAAATTTTTGTGTAACAAGTCTACAGTTTTGTCTGAAATGTAACAAAGAATGGGGGGGTGGTGGTGGAGGCACTCCCAAATGCACAGAACAAGAGCAGTGGTTCTGGCAAAGCCTGTGATTTACCTCTGGCAACACAATGAAACAGAGCAGATAAAGAGCAGGAAGGGATGCACTAACAATGACCAAGAACCAGCTTCAAGAGACATCATTTCATTCTCACGAAGCAGTTCACTTGTTAAGAGCTCATAATCCTAGGGCCTGGAAAGATAGCATGGAGGTAAGACGTTTGTCTTGCATGCAAAAGGATGGTGGTTTGAATCCCGACAGGAGCGATTTCTGAGCATAGAGCCAGGAGTAACCCCTGAGTGCTGCCGGGTATGACCCCCCCCCCCAAAAAAAAAAAAAACCCAAGAGCTCATAATCCATCCTTAGCAGATGAAAAATAAGACTTAAAGGTGAAATGACTGTCAAGGTCACAGAGAACCGGCTTAGATAGAATGCAAGTTGTCCCACCCCTCTTAATTCCTCTATGAAGAACTTGAGTTTGGGATCTTCAGTAGCTTGCAGAGGTTTGAAGAGAGTTCAGTGCCCTCAGAGAATAACAGATAACCCATGAGGACCTCCTTTTTCCTTTGGCACTTGAGAACAGATTCTATGTTCCCATGAGCTATTCAGTGTCTATTAGTACTATCGATAATAAGCTGGGTTGGCTTTTCCTAGCAACTGACACTGCCCCTTAAGTGCTTGTGGCATGGGGGAATAAAAGGTTATTTTATTTTTATGTTCTATTTTTATATTCTAAAAGCTATTTTACACAGGGTGGACAAATACCAATCTTCCAACTTTAGAAAGCTACTTTGCAATAGGAAGACTCAAGAAGTAAGGTAGCAACCAATCTTATGATTCCTTCAAGAGAACACTTATCTTTCTTTTCTGTCCCCTAGGAATCAAGAATTAAGGGAGGATGGAAGAAGGTGGTGCACTTCTGAAGTATCAAAAATATAGGCTTCTTGTTTTTGTGTGTGTTGTTTTATGTTTTGGGGTGGGTTTTTTTTTATGAAATTAAGGTCTCAATATTTATCAATACTAAAAATGTAGGGCTGAAGTATAATCATGTAACTTCCACACAGACTACCACCCCCATTCTAACCAGATTATCTGCTACAAAGGAGCCACAAAAAGAACTTTAACCCTCTAGAACGAGCTTCTGCCTAAAAGCTTGCTCAGAACTGAGAGAGCAGCAGCGAATCAGTAGTTAGTGCCAAGATTCCACCTCTTCTAGTGTTATTTGGGGGGACATGAGTGAGTTTGTTTTTTGTTTTGGGGCCATACCTGCTGGTGATTAGAGGTTACTCATGGCTCTGCGCTCAGAAATCGCTCCTAGCAGGCTCAGGAACTATATGGGATGCAAGGGATCGACCCCAAGTCTGTCCTGGATTGGTCACATGCAAGACAAGTGCCCTACTGCTGTGCTATCACTCCAACCCCAAGAGTGAGTTTTATTCTTTGCCACAGAAGTTGATAATATTACAGGAAAGAAATGGAGCAATCCATTTTATTCAAATTTTTATTTGGGGGCTGTGATAGGTAGGTGGTACCAGGGATTGGACTTGGGTAAGTTTTATTTGAAGCAAATACCCTACCAATTATATTTACTCTCACCAAAGAATAATCCACTTTAAAGAGTTTATAGGTCTTCAGCATACAAGCCATAGCCAGATTTAGAATACTGAACAGTAAGGACAAACATGAAACATAGTACGTTTTTTATTTTTTTATTTTTTGGTTTTTGGGCCACACCCAATGACACACAAGGGTTACTTACTCCTGGCTATATGCTCAGAAATTGCTCCTGGGCTTGGGGACCATATGGGACGTCAGAGTGATTGAACTGCAGTCCGTCCTAGGCAAGTACGGGCAAGGCAAACACCACTGCTCCGGCCCCAAATGTAGTATTTTTAACTTGTAAAAAAAATTAATTAAAAATACCTACATACTGAAGATCCTGATTTCTAACATTTCTCAATTTCCTAAATTGTTTACATTTCCTAGCTTGTTCCAGTATTAATTCATTTATAGTCAGTTTTTAAGTCCAAGATGTTTGGGATAAAAAGCTAGGGTTCTGGGTAGAACTTTGGTATATAACTTAACAAAATATTGTCTATAACAGTTATGCAACAGCAAAAGGAATTCAATAAAATCTCCCCAGTTACAAAAAGTCAGATTTTACTGATTTCTTCCACACTTACTCTAATAAGATTTCTGAGTCTGAGCAGATGCTCTGCCTCTGATTTAGTTATCACATGTATTCTTCAAATGGTACCAAGCCTCTAAGAACCAACCTCATCATTAACAGTAACTACTTTAAAACTACTTCAATTTTTTTTTTTTTTTTTTTTTTGGTTTTTGGGCCACGCTTTGAGTTACTCCAGGCTCTGCACTCAGAAATCGCTCAGGGCATCTTCAAAGAGAAAACAGTATTCTCCAAACAAGTGGAAGCAGAGATTAACAGATAGAAATATATTAATCTGAGAAGCTTCTGCACCTCAAAGGAAATACTGCCTAGGAAATAAAAGCCACCCACAGAATGGGAGAAACTATTCACCCAATATCCATCAGATAAGGGGCTAATATAGAAAATATACAAAGTACTGACAGAACTTAACAAGAAAAAAACACCTAACCTCATCAAAAAATGGGGAGAAGAAATGAATAGACACTTCCTCAAAGAAGAAATACAAATGGCCAAAAGGCACATGAAAAAATGCTCCACATCACTAATCCTCAGGGAGATGCAAATCAAAACAATTGATGAGGTACCATCTCACACCACAGAGACTGACACACATCACAGAGATGTGTGTGCTGGCAGGGATGTGGAGAGAATACACTTATACACTGCTGGTAGGAATGCCGTCTAGTACAGCCTTTATGGAAAACAATATGGAAAAACCTCAAAAAACTGGAAATAGAGCTCCCATATGATCCAGCTATATCACTCCGAGGGATATACCTTAGGAACACAAAAATACAATTCAAAAATCCCTTCCGCATACTTACATTCATTACAGCACTATTTACAATAGCCAGACTCTGGAAACAACCAAACATGCCCTTCAACAGATGAATGGCTAAAGAAACTGGTACATATACACAGTGGAATATTATGCAGTTGAGGAGAGATGAAGTCATGAAATTTTCCTATACATGGATGTATATGAAATCTATTATGCTGAGTGAAATAAGTCAAAGGGAGAGAGATAGACGCAGAATAGTTTCACTCATCTAAGGGTTTTAAGAAAAATTAAGGACATTATTGTAATAATGCCCAGAGACAATAGAGATAAGGGCCGGAAGGACGGGCACACAATATGAAGCTTGCCACAAAGACTAGTGAGTGCAATTAGCGAAATAACTATACTAATAACTATCATGACCATCCAAATGAGTGAGAGAAGTAGAATGCCTGTCTCAAATACAGGCAGGGGTTGGGAAGGAGGGAGGAGGGCATTGGTGGTAGGAATGTTGCACTGGTGAAGGGGGGTGTTCTGTTTATGACTGAAACCCAACTACAACCATGCTTGTAATCATGGTGCTTACAGATTTTGTTTTTTTGTTTTTGTTTTTGGGCCACACCCGGCGGTGCTCAGGGGTTACTCCTGGTTATCTGCTCAGAAATAGCTCCTGGCAGGCACGGGGGACCATATGGGACGCTGGGATTTGAACCAACCACCTTAGGTCCTGGATTGACTGCTTGCAAGGCAAACACCACTGTGCTATCTCTCCAGCCCCTTAAATATTTTATATTAAAAAAAAAATAGGGCCGGAGAGATAGCATGTAGGCAAAGCGTTTGCCTTTCATGCAGAAGGATGGTGGTTCGAATCCCGGCATCCCATATGGTTCCCTGTGCCTGCCAGGGGCAATTTCTGAGCACAGAGCCAGGAGTAACCCTGAGCACTGCCATTGTGACCCAAAACCCACAAAAAAAAAAAAAAAGACTAGAAACCACTCCTGGGAGGTTCGGGGGACCATATGGGATGCCAGGATCAATCGCAGGTCGGTTCTGGGTCCACGACAACGTGCAAGGCAAATCCCTACCACTGTGCTATCCCTCTGGCCCCTACTTCAACAATTGTATGGTATAAGCTCCACAAGGAAGTAAACTGTCAGAGTTGTGCTGACACACCCATGTGCCTTGAACAGCTCCCATTCACTGTGTGTTGGGGGGAGGGGAAGACTCAAATCCAGGAGTGTCTAAACCACATCCCCAGCTACTCTTCTCTTTGGGGGCTGTGTACTACAAGATCTGTACTACTACTAAGCTTATGTACTACTAAACAAAAGGGAAATATTGTTCTGAATACTCAACATATTCTACAAGACCAAGGAACTTCAAGAAATCAGAATTCTCCACAAGGATTTATGCCACCTATCATAAAGATGCACCTTCAAGAGTGACAAGGAAATCAATCACAGCTTCACTTGGAGGCAGCCTAAGTGCTACTTTAGAGTTCGATAGGCAATTTTTTGCCTCTCCAGAGGTGTTAAACTTAGCAAAGAGAACAATAGTCACTTTCAAACTGAGCAACGCATGCAATAATGGCTACTAGAAGACTTTCTTTAGTCTCTCTTCCAAGGATCACTTTCATTTTATTCACAGAAGACTTAAATGATTTAAGAACACAGGGAAATTAGCAGCTCACTGCAAGTGTACCAAGTACTTCTCTGATAATATGTATTCAGGTTAGAAAAGCAAACTAAACAACCCAAGTGGCCATAGTTACTAGCAACAATAAAAAGATTCCTTTTATGAGGGCCCGGAGAGATAGCACAGCAGCGTTTGCCTTGCAAGCAGCTGATCCAGGGCCAAAGGTGGTTGGTTCGAATCCCGGTGTCCCATATGGTCCCCTGTGCCTGCCAGGAGCTATTTCTGAGCAGACAGCCAGGAGTAACCCCTGAGCACTGCCGGGAGTGACCCAAAAACCAAAAAAAAAAAAAAAAAAAAAAAGATTCCTTTTATGATATACTTTTCTGCATTTAAAAGAAAACTATACATGAAACCATCATGGTTCATTTCTAAATCTTGTAATTTTGTTCTTTATTGCACCAAACATACAAACTTTGCAAAATAGACCACATCAAAAGAGATCAGCCAATGACACAAATAAAATCATATGAATAAAACAAAATACCGTATTTTTTTTCTAATGAGTTCAAAGCTGGAATGAAGGAGCCAAAGTTCAAATCTATTTATGGTAGCATAAATCCTTCCTACCCGGATCTATTTCTAAAGTGATTCCATCCAGACTTTGCTAAATAAAAATTATGAAGTGTACTCTGTAATGGTCTAAAGTCAAATGAAAGGTTCAAGAAAAAGCAAGCAGAACCCACACCATATTCAGGCAATAAATGTTCACAGAATGTTCTCATGGCGAGCTGATAGGGAAGCTAATACCACCCACTCTCCTGCTCCCTAATGAACCTTCAGACAAACACAAAGAGAAACTCTCCACAGAGTATAGGTCCAAGCTCTAATGTAGTTTGTAACAAGAGGTTATATACAGCTATAGAACTGGGACGTATCAACCACCTTTAGAGAAAATAGGCACATGGAAAATATACATACCTACAAGTCTAGTAGAACTGAAAGAAAGTCAGCCAGACTGCAACCCCAAAGCTGGGACCTGATCCCAAGAGTAGTCTATCATCATGGATGTTAGTTCCCAAAGCAGGGAACTAACAGATCCGAACACTTTGGCTGAAAGCAGACCTTAGATGGGGAATGAGAATAGAATGCCTAAACGAAGCCTGAAAGTTGGCTGTGGTAGCTGTGGCTTTGTCAGGGAAGAAAGGCGAACTACTACAAGAAAACGGACCTGGAGAAAGCCAGGTAAGAGCCAGACTTAAAAGGTTCTGTGACTGGGTCAGTACAATAGTACAGCAGTTAGGATGCTTGCCTTGCACATGGCCTACAGGGTTTGATCCCCGACATCCTGTATGGTTTCCTGAGCCTGCCAGAAATGATTACTGGGTGCAGAGCTAGGAAAGCCCTGAGAACCATTGCTTGTGCCCTCCCTCAAAAAAAAGAAAAGGTTTTGTGACTAATTGTATTAAGCTGGGGTCAGCTGAAAGGGAAAGACAAAAAGCAAACATGCAGATCCCAGCTTAAGTGAAGTGTAAATTAATGCCACTCACAGCAGAAAATACAGCAGATTTCAAGAAAGAGTTCTACTCTCAGTACTCTTAAGTCTAGCTGACTATGGGCTATCAAAGTAGCTATACATAAGTACAGTTTTGTAAATCTTTTTTTTGTTTTTTTGTTTTTTGTTTTTTAGGTCACACCGGGTGATGCTCAGGGGTTACCCCTGGCTGTTTGCTCAGAAATAGCTCCTGGCAGGCACGGGGGACCATATGGGACACCGGGATTCGAACCAACCACCTTAGGTCCTGGGTCGGCTGCTTGCAAGGCAAACACCGCTGTGCTATCTCTCCCGGCCCCAGTTTTGTAAATCTAAAAATCAAGAAAGAGATCTAGATTGGAGATTTAGAAATCAGGAATAAGATGGAAAATCATGTGGAATAAGACGACAACTATGGGGCCGGAGAGATAGCATGGAGGTAAGCATTTGCCTTCCATGCAGAAGGTCAGTGGTTCGAATCCTGGCATCCCATATGGTCCCCCGAGCCTGCCAGGAGCGATTTCTGAGCGTAGAGTCAGGAATAACCCCTGAGCGCTGCTGGGTGTGACCCCCCCCCCCAAAAAAAAGACAACTATGGACACAATTCTAGGAAACTCCAACAAAAAGAGATAAAGAATACCCCTATAGAAGAGTTTATGGTATAGGAAATGAGAGAGGGGAAGAAAAGGAAAATTCAAGTGTTTAGAGTTTGGAACAACACACAATGGAGGTAATATAGTATCAGTGTCAGATGCTTCTGAGAGATGGGACAAGGATTAAGAACCAGAACCATAATTGGCTTTATTCAGTTTCTGTGTAAAAGTTTCCCTGAGGTTGTGGGTGGACAAGGCCATAATGCAATAGTTTGAGGTGAGTGAGACTAAGGGGTCAGAGCAATACACAGCCAGTAGGGCGTTTGCTTTTCATGCAAGGTGGGTTCAACACCCGCATCCCATATGGTCCAGTCTGCCAGGAATAATTTCTTTTTTTTTTTTTTTTTTTTTTTTTGTGGTTTTTGGGTCACACCCGGCAGTGCTCAGGGGTTATTTCTGGCTCCAGGCTCAGAAATTGCTCCTGGCAGGCACAGGGGACCATATGGGGCGCTGGGATTCGAACTGATGACCTCCTGCATGAAAGGCAAACGCCTTACCTCCATGCTATCTCTCCGGCCCCTCCAGGAATAATTTCTGAGTGCAAGAGCCAGAAGTAACCCCCAAGGGCCTCTAGATGTGGCCCAAAACAAAACGAAATAAATAAAATAAAAAAAAAAAAAAAGGTTAAGAGAAAGAAACAATGACTACAATTTGCTCAAGGAACTTGACTATGAAAAGAAAGAGGGACCAGAGTGATATAGTACTGCAGATAAAGTGTTTGCCTTACATATAGTTGACCCAGGTTTGATCCCCGGCACTCCATATGGAACCCCGAGCACCACCAAGAGCAATTCCTAAGCACAGAGCTGGGAGCATCCCCTGAGCATCACCAGTTGGGAGCCTCCTCAAAAACAGAAAAAAAAAAAAAAAAAAGAAATAGGGGTAAATGTCAAGAATAACAATTTGGTGAGCCTTTTCTCTTTAACATCTTAAGAGACATGAAAATGTTAAAAAATTAATGTGGGGGCCGGGTAGGTGGCGCTGGAGGTAAGGTGTCTGCCTTGCCAGCGCTAGCCAAGGAAGGACCGCGGTTCGATCCCCCGGCGTCCCATATGGTCCCCCCAAGCCAGGGGCGATTTCTGAGCACATAGCCAGGAGTAACCCCTGAGCGTCAAACGGGTGTGGCCCAAAAACCAAAAAAAAAAAAAAAAAAAAAAAAAAAAATTAATGTGAAGGATTCAATGGAAAGAGGAGAGACTATATTAACCAAGTAAAGTTTCTGAAACAGTAGGAGGGAATAGGATCTGATAAAGAGGTCAAAGATTAGAAGTTCAAAGAACCATTCATTATAACATAGAGAAGAATAGTACAACAGGTAACCACAAGTTGGGGCGATTTCTCTCTCATTCACTGAGTCTGCTAATTCAGTCTACATTTTCCATTTCCACCAGAAGTTTCAATTTCTTTATATTTTCACACTTTTTTTTCCCCCACTGGCATCAACTTAGTGGGTGTAAAGTAGTTTCTCATGGGAGAAGGTTGTTAATTTGCCTTTGGGAGCAATCTCTTTTGAGAGATGAAGAAAAGAGCAGAAGCTTTGTAATACAAGTCTGAACAGCTATCAGGAAGAATGGAAAAGAACAGGAAGCAGGAAAATATAACAAAGAAGGTTCGAAGGAGAATATGGGAAACCAAATGACTATAAAAAAAAAAAAAACATCTGATATCCTTTGAGACCTTTTTCAGGAAGTGAAACAAATTGACCTAACTAGAATTAGTAAAGAAAGCTGATCAGAGGATTTGCTCATTTAAGGGCAATGACAGAAGTGCTCCTAATCATTTGTTTCAAGATTTATATAACATGGGATCGGAGGCCAACACAGGAAGAACCCCAATTCAAATCTTGACATCCCACATGGTCTCCCAAGCCTGCCAGGAGTGACTTCTGAGCACAGAGCCAGGAGTAACTCCAGAGCACAGCCAGGTGTGAACCCCCCCCAAATATATATATAACATACTCCTCAGGAAAGGTAGGTTGTGGAAGATTTACTTTCCTTGACCCTCATGCCTATGTGCTCAATGCAGCAATCTTCCATTGGGCATATAAGAAACTAAACTACAATCAGAGTTTTTGACTTCATCTCAAGGTATGTAGAGGGACAAGTGCCAGCAACCCACCATTATCACCTCAATGATGGGTAATTCCTTATTTATTTATTTATTTATTTACTTATTTATTTATTGGTTTTTGGGTCATACCTGGCAGCGCTCAGGGGTTCCTCCCAGCTCACGGCTCAGAAATCGCCCCTGGCAGGCACGGGGACCATATGGGATGCCGGGATTCAAACCACCGTCCTGCATGAAAGGCAAACGCCTTACCTCCATGCTATCTCTCTGGCTCCAATTCCTTTATTTTTTATTTATTTTTGTGATATTTATTTTTCAGATAATGATGTCACAAAGTTTTAACTTAAGACTGACAGTTCAGGGGCCAGAGCAACAGCAAAGCAGTAGGGCGTTTGCCTTGCATGTGGCTGACCCAAGACAAACCTGGGTTCAAACCCTGGCATCCCATATGGTTCCCCGAGTCAGGAGCAATTTCTGAGCGTATAACCAGGAGAAACCCTTAAGCGTCACCAAATGTGACCCAAAAACCAAGAAAACAAAAAAGAGAGACTGAAATAGTACCCTAGGAACTATATACCCTAGGAACATAAAAACACAACACAAAAATGCCTTCTGCACACCTATATTCATTGCAGCACTATTTACAATAGCCAGAATCTGTAAATAACCCAGATGCCCAACTGTGGTACATATACACAATGGAATACTATGCAGCTGTAAGGAAAAGTGAAGTCATGAAATTTTCCTATACATGGATGGACATGGAAACTATTACGCTGAGTGAAATACATCAGAGAAAGACAGACACAGAATAGTCTCACTCATCTGTGGAACTTAAGAAAAATAAAAGACATTACTGTAATAACTCCCAGAGACAATAGCAATGAGGGATGGAAGGACTGGCTCATGATATGAAGCTTACCACAAAGAGTGTTGAGTACAGTTAGAGAAATAACTACACTACACTGACAACTACCATGACAATGGTAGTGAGTGAGAGAAATCGAATGCCTGTCTCAAATGCAGGCAGGGGAGTGGGGAGGTGGGAGATCAGGAGCATTGCACTGGTGAAGGGCGGTGTTCATTTTTATAAATGAAACCCAACTACAAACATGTTTGTAATCATGATGTTTAAATAAAGATATTACTTTAAAATAAAAAGACTGATAGTACAACCAGTTTATACCTGCAGATTGGAACCAGTCCACAGATCAGCAACTAAGTGCTACTGACACTACAAATGTAGCCAATCACACAAAAGAAAAGGATTTCTGGATGGTAGCACAGCAGTAGGGCCTTGCACACGGCTGACCTAAGACGAATGTGGGTTTCGATCCCAGCATCCCATATGGTATCCCAAAGCCAGGGTTGATTTCTGAGTGCATAGCCAGGAGTAACCCCTGTGCATCACCAGGTGTACCCCCGCCCAAAAAATAAGAAAGAAAAGGATTTTTTACTTAGCCAGGTACCTTGCAGGGCATGAGATACAGCCATAGTCTTCCACTGAACTCAGAAAGATATCCCTGCAGAATATGAGGCAGTCATTTCAGGACTACAGTTTCTTCTGACATTAAAAAGAACGTCTTCGGGGCCGGGCGGTGGCGCTAAAGGTAAGGTGCCTGCCTTGCCAGCGCTAGCCTTGGACGGACCGCGGTTCGATCCCCCGGTGTCCCATATGGTCCCCCAAGCCAGGAGCAACTTCTGAGCGCATAGTCAGGAGTAACCCCTGAGCGTTACCGGGTGTGGCCCAAAAACCAAAAAAAAAAAAAAGAACGTCTTCGCAGTTGTTCTTTGCTGTGAAGATACACTTATCTCATAAAAGCCAGTGGGGCTGTAGGATAGATAGACAAAGGGGGTCTGAGGAGAAAAGATCTCAGACACTACAAGGATTAAAGTACTTGCTTCGGAATCCACAGGTGACACAGGTTCAATCCCAGCACCGCATATAGTTTCCCAAGCACCACCAGGAGTGATTCCTGAGCACAGACCTATAGTAGCCTCTGAACACCACCAGGTATTGTCCCAAAACAACAAGAATCTGAATAGTCTTTCCTATATAAGGTTCATTATGTTCTGAAATATATATACACATCATATATGTACACATCATATATAAGTGCCTATGGATTTTTTCTTTTTCAGTGCTATGAATGATATCCAGGACTTCATATATGCAAGGTATGTACTCTACAGACACTGAACCGCATCCCTCGCTTGACTTCATTTGGTATACTACACTCGGAATGAGCTAGATTTGGATATCACAAATTTTATTACTTACATTCTGAAATCCCACTACTTGAACAAAGCAACCCAGTAAACTGGCAAAGAGAAAAAGACTTAGAGGAGGCTCAAGTGATAGAACAGCAGGTAGCACATTTGCCTTACACACAGCCCTCCTGGGTTCATTTGGTTTGGTTGGGGGGGCTTTTCAGGGGGCCACACCTGGTGGCGCTCAAAGGTTATTCCTGGCTCTGTGCTCAGAAATCACCCCTAGCAGGCTTGGGGTGGAATATGGAATATGGAATACTGGGAATCGAACCTGGGTCCATTCCGGGTCAGCTGCGTGCAAGGCAAATGCCCTACCACTGTGCTATTGCTCCAGCTTTCCACCTGGATTTGATCACCAGCATCCTATATGGTCTCCCAAACCTGCCAGGAGTAATTTCTGAGCACAAAGCCAGCACTAACTCCTGAGTTTTGCCAGTTGTGGTCCAAAAACAAACAAAAGAATAAATAAAAGAGACTTATGGGCCTGAACACTGTACTTTAGATAGATATATATTCTCTATTCTGTACTTTCTTTTTTTTTTTTTTTGTGGTTTTTGGGTCACACCCGGCAGTGCTCAGGGGTTATTCCTGGCTCCAGGCTCAGAAATTGCTCCTGGCAGGCACGGGGGACCATATGGGACGCCGGGATTCGAACCGATGACCTCCTGCATGAAAGGCAAACACCTTACCTCCATGCTATCTCTCCGGCCCCTATTCTGTACTTTCTAAGTTTTCTTTCATTCTTTTTTTTTGGGGGGGGGGCCACACCTTGTGACGCTCGGGGTTACTCCTAGCTATGCGCTCAGAAGTTGCTCCTGGGCCTGGAGAGATAGCACAGCGGCGTTTGCCTTGCAAGCAGCCGATCCAGGACCTAAGGTGGTTGGTTTGAATCCCGGTGACCCATATGGTCCCCCGTGCCTGCCAGGAGCTATTTCTGAGCAGACAGCCAGGAGTAACCCCTGAGCACCGCCGGGTGTGGCCCAAAAACCAAAAAAAAAAAAAAAGAAGTTGCTCCTGGCTTGGGGGACCATATGGGATGCCTGGGGATCGAACCACGGTCCATCCTAGGCTAGCACTCGCAAGGTAGACACCTTACTCTAGCGCCACCTCGCTGGCCCCTTCTTTCATTCTTTTATTGAAAACTTTCATCAGGGAGATCACATCTAGTGGTGCTCAGAAACTACTCCTGGCAGTGTTCAGGAGACACTATGTGTATCAGGAATTAAACTTGGGTCAGCCACATGCAAAACAACTGCCCTACTGACTGTACTACCGCACTTATGTCTATATTACAGAGTAGTGTCATAGAAAATGTATTAAGTTCATATTGTGGTTCAAGTATAGTACTGAGAGGCCAGAAAGATAGTAATGATGGGTAGGGTGCTTGCCTTGCAAGCACTGATCTGGGTTTGATCCCCAAAAGGCCCAATGGTCGGTCATTTGAGTCCCACCAGGACTCCCTCCCAGAGCACAAAACCAGGAGTAAGCATTAAGCACCACTAATTGTGGCCCCCAAACCAAAAATAATTATGATGTAACTGATTCTGTTAATTATCTGACTTTCTCCAGAAAGTCAAGTTTGGATAAACTCAGACCATATTCATGGTATATGTATTTTTGAGCAATTCTCAACAAAGGCACAATTTGTCACTTTTTTAAACACATATATTATTTTAATTTGTAACTTTTTTTTACACACATATATTTCTTTTTTCAGGGGGTGGTTAGGCCACACCTGAACACTCAGGGGTTACTCCCGGCTCTAAGCTCAGAAATCACTCCTGGCAGGTTCAGGGGTCCATATAAAATACTGATCGAACCCAGGTCAGCCACATGCAAAGCAAACACCCTACTCACTGTGCTATCGCTCCACCAACCCCCAAATACATATATTTAAAAGCTCATCTGTGGCTGGGTACTCGAGTAGTTTCCAGGTCTTGGCTATTTATTGTTAGTGGAGGTGCACTAAACACAGGTGTATGTACTTGTGCTTTTGAATTAGGTTTTCACACTGTGGACCAGCAGCAACAAACCAGAGCCATTGTTAAATGCAGGATACAAAGAAAGGATGGCATAAAAGCAATAAAAGGTCTTCAAATATGAATTCCATCTTCCCCGGTTTGACCTTCAGATTAAGAATCTAAAGTATCTCAGCTTTGACAACTTGAGCTAGCTAACTTCTAAGCCTTGTTCATAGTGATACTATACATGCACTTTTTTTTTTTTTAATGTTGGTCACACCTGGCAACGTTCAGGGGTTACTCCTGGCTCTACGCTCAGAAGTCATTCCTGGCAGGCTCAGGGGACCATATGGGATGCCGGGATTTGAACCACCATCCTTCTGCATGGAAGGCAAATGCCCTAACTCCATGCTCTCTCTCCCGTCCCTCTTTTGTTTCTTGTGGTTTTTTTGTTCGTTTGTTTTTGGGGGGTCACACCTGGTGGCACTAATGGGTTACTCCTGGCTCTGTGCTCAGAAATTGCTCCTGGCAGGCTCGCACCAGGATTCAAACTACCATCTGTCCTGGATCAGCTGCGTGCAAGGCAAATGCCCTACCGCTGTGCTATCTCTCTGACCCTAGAAGCATTTTTTAACTTTAACAAAATCTTAAGAATTTTTTAAACTGCAAATTCGGCAACTTTAGGATTAATGGCTATTTTCTGGAATTGCCATAATCTTTGATCTCACACACATACACACACACACACACACACACACACACACACACACACACACACGTCAATGTGAAAGAAACTTGAAAGAAAGTTGAAAGATTAGCATCTTTTCTCTTCAAGAGAAAATAAAGAATAAAAAAAAAAGGCCTGTCTAAAAGTATGCATATAAACAGACTGGTATCCATAGGCTAGATACAGTCCACAGCTTAGCTGCTATAATAACAGAATCTAAATATACAATTACTTTATCCTGAGAGCAGGGGGCAACTAAAATTAGCCAACCATCGCTCACTTCAAACGGATACTTTCTAGAGTTAAAAGCTCCAAATTGCCATCCATCAGGGCTGGATCACTTTTTTTCACTTCTTTCATCTCTATGTGCTGTTAATAACCCACAGCACACATCCGTTTCAGACACTCCAATTCTTGCCTCTCCCCTACATCTCAACACACATACCCCCAAAAAATAGGTTAAAAGACTAACGAAGTGATCAGACATCTTTAGACAGTTATAGTAAAGTTCTGTAATCCCAGCTGCAACGAGCCATCGGTAGTAACTTCGGAATATTTTACATGTGAAGAAATATAAAAGAAAATCCACTTATGAGGGAAGAGAGCGCACTTCGATAGTCATCACATACATAAAATATTGCAGATTAACTGAGGCAGCCAGCACAAGAGAAATGTCATTTCATTCGTTTCACTGAGTTCCTGGATAAAGCTCCTACTAAGTGCACCAAGTCCCTTGGACCGAGTCCGAATAGTGGGAAATGTGATGGGAGCGATGGAGAGACTAAGGCTAGGCATTGCCCAAAAAGGAGATGCTAAAATTTTGTTAAGTACCAGGGGAGGAATGACCCCTGAGTACACAGCCATGATAAACCGTGATCACAGCTGAGATCCAAAACACTGAATGAAAAAGAGAATTTTTCATTCACTATTTTTCATGGATAATTTTACCATGCTGTGTGAAAATTCATAGGAAAGAGTGTATCAAGTATCAGTGATTTCTAATATGCAACAAAATTAAACTGCTGAAAAAAAAAAGAAAAGTACCAGGGGAGGATGCAGGGAGTCCGCCTGAGGTTCCCCCCCTCCTCCAAAACAACGCTCGGAGCAATGACAACCTTCAGCCCCGAGCAAAAATTCTTTAAAAATCCTGTTCATGCAACTCCAAAAAAAGAGGGTGCAAGGGAAAACTTTCCCATCCCCTTCCCGCAACCTTTTCTCTCCAGCTAGAAATAAAGAAACGCCAAGCAGAGGTTCAATTAACAGTCTGCCCAACCAGATGCAGCGCCCCGATGGGCCGGGACCGGGGAAACCGGGGCCCGCAGCCGGAGGAGAGAGAGAAGAGAAGAGAGGCAGAAGTAACGGGCCACGCCGGTCCGGCCCTTCCTTTTGGGAAGCGGGCGCCGAGAGAAAGGCAGGGCGGGGAGCAACAGCCGCTCTCCCGCGAGCTCGGCCCCGCGTCGCACTGCTTACCCGGGGAAAGATCAGCAGCCGCGCGCGCCTGCCGAGCAGCGGGCCCAGGAGCCGGGATCGCAGCGGGGGAGTCACCGGCTACTGGGGGCGTCTTAAGGCCGCGGGCGGGGCAAGAGGAGGCAGGTCAGGGGGCGGGCCCTGCGGGTCACGTGGTCGCGCGTCACGTGACGCGGCCGCCGCCGTCTCCGCTCCAACGCGGGGACTGAGCGCCCCGGGCTCTGTGCAAACCGATTGGCCGTCCAGTCCTCGGGGCTCCTCTCGAGGCGCTCGGTTGCCAGGACTCGCTTCTCTCCGGGGACCCTCCTGCTGTGTCGTGTTCCTCCCGGGATGGCCTGGCGGTGGTGGCACACACTTCTCTCCCCCAGAGATCTAGCTCCTAGGAAGGAGAGTGAGGCCCTGGGAAAGAGCTTGAGCTCCCCCAAAGGCCAAAGACCCTTTGCTTTTAAATAATTCAACTGGAGTTGGGAGAAAATATGCTGCTTCCTGCTGCTCAGGCTGCTCTTGAGACCCAATTAACGTTTTAGAATTGGGTTTGAGCACCTGACTGGAAACTAACTTCCTGATGACTGCAGAAGGACAAAGTCCAAAGTTCTTGGCATTGACTTCCAGCAGTTTTTTGTTTGGTTTATTTGCTTTTAGTAGTAGTATTATTATTATTTAAGCACCATAGTTACAGAATTGTTCTTATTTGGGTTTCAGTAATAGAATGTAGCCTTTGCCAAAACAATTTTCGAGCCACCCCACCCCTCCCACCCCCACCCCTGCCTGTTTCTGGGACAGGCATTTTGCACCCCCTCGCTGCCACCCCCCTTTTGACACTTTGGTTTACATTATTGGTTGTTGTTGTTGTTATTGTTTTGGTTTTAGGGTCACACCCGGCAGCGCTCAGGGTTTACTCCTGGCTCTACGCTCAGAAATCGCTCCTGGCAGGCTCGGGGGCGGGGGAACCATATGGGATGCTGGGATTCGAACCACTGACCTTCTGCATGCAAGGCAAACGCCCCGCCTCCATGCTATCTCTCCACCCCGCACTATTGTTGATATTGTGCATGCAGATCACTTTATCCCCTTTCAGTACCCAGTTCTTGTCCAGAGTGTGGTCAGTTCCAACTACTGTTGTCACATAGGCCCTTCTCTAACTGCACTCAGAATTCTTTGTGGCCAAAATTGGTCCTTCTGATCCTCCTCTCCATTGTCTCTGGATATACTTTTATTTTTCTTATATCCTACAGATAACTTGTTCTATGTCTATATCCCTCCCTCTCCCTCTGATTCATTTCCATCAGAATAATACTCTCCATGTCCATCCATGTATAAGCAAAGTTCGTGACTTCTTTTTTCTTAACAGCTGCGTAGTATTTCATTGTGTAGATGTACCAATTTCTTTAACCATTCACCTGTTGTTAGGCACCTGGGTTGTTTCCCGATTTGCGCTGCAATAAGCAGAGGAGTGCAAAGAGCATTTTTGTATTGTTTTTGTTTTTTTTTTTTTAATTTGTATTGTATTTTGTATTTATGTTGTGTGTTGTTTTGTGTTATTTTGTTTATTTGCTTGTTTGGGGGCCAATCCCAGTTTTGCTTAGGGTTTACTCCTGGCTCTGAAGTCCGGAATCACTCTTGGTGGGGCACCACATGGAGATGCTGAGAATAGAACTTGGTTCAGTTATTATCTCTGCTGCTGGAATCCAAGTAGTCTTGTTACAACTTTTACTATTTCAGCTCCCATGAATAATAAAAAAAAATTATCTTAGTATCAGTGAATAGCTCCACTAATTGAAAAGAAGTACTAATCTAAATTTTGTAGGTTTTTTTTTTCCCCTCTGCTACTTCTTCTACGGACTATGGCTACAGAAAATTACTATGTTTCTTTTTGGGGAAGGAAATGAGAAGGTTGTAGGGGCACATCAAAGGGTGTTCAGGCTTTACTCCTGACTCTGTACCCAGGTGTCACTTCTTGTGGTGTTAGGAATTGATCCTCAGTATCTTAAGGTGCTATTTAAGTGCTCTCTTTTCTTGTTTTGTTTGTTTGTTTGTTTGTTTTGGAACTGCAACCAGATGCTCTCTTTTCTTTTTGTTCGTTTGTTCGTTCATTTTGGGACAATACCCAGCAGCCGCTCAAGGTTTACTCTTGGTTCTGTGCTCAGAAATTACTCCTGGTGGACTCGGGGATCATTATATGAAATGCTGGGATTTTAACTCCGCTCAGCTGTATACAAGGCCCTACCTGCTGTGCTAGCCCTCCAGCACCTGATCTTCTTTCTTAACTACTCCCTTTCTCTGTTCTATTTTTTCTTTGCCAGGGCATACCTAACCTTTTGGGGGTGCTCAGCACACCAGATGTATCCTCAGATTTTCCTGGTGAGTAGAACTAATTTAACCCCCATGGGGTTCCTCCAAAGGCCCGCTGTGGACGCCTTTTTTCCCTGGATGGTTGAGGAATTTCCAAAGAGATTCCTGGCATTACATTTTCAGCCAGTATTTGACTATCTCTCCTTTGTATGTATCAGGCAAAATAATGGCCTCTATCAAATAATTTGGCTTAGAAATTCCAGCACCAAAGTTTATTTGATAACCCCTTTTACTGGATATAGCCAGCCAAATAGCAAAGCAAAGACAATTTTTCTCTCTTTTTCAAATATGTCCTTTGCAGCTGCAGTTTCTGGTAATCAAGGGCATAACCAGAATGCAGGTCTTGACTATTGACCCTCCTTTAGAAAAAGGGAAACTCATTTTTGGGGATTTGGCTCCTCCCTTCACTTAACCTCTAAAACAATAGAGTCCAATCTAATAAAGATCAAATTCCTAGATACTTTCTACTCCCTCCTAATCCTAATTTTGCATTTAAAATAAGCTTGCAAAAAGTTACTTTAAGTTGTGACCTTCTCGTTTGTAACCTAGAATTTTTACAGTCACACCCATAGTTTAGGTATTGTTACTGTTTTACTGTGCTTTGTAATTATAATTATTCTTTACCTCTGGCTAATTTTACCCCTATAAATTTCCCTGCTCAAAAAATTAAACTTGTCACACTCCTGCTGGAAACGTGTTGACACCACATACTCTGTGTGGTTTCATTTATTTCATGTTTTCATATTTCTCTGTACGCCGGTCCGGGTAACCCACTCTCCCTGAAGTGGATTCACCGAAATCGCACTGGCACTGTAAGACAGAAGCCACTTACAGCATTTCTTGTTTTCTTTTGCTGGGTTTTAGGTTTTGGTTTTGGGGCCACATCCAGCCATGCTCAGGGTTTATTTACTCCTATCTCTGTGCTCAGGAATCATTCCTGGTTATGCTCAGGTAATTTATGTGGTGTCAAGGATTGAGTCCTGGTAAGCCACATTCGAGGTAAGCACCCTTCCTGCTGTACCATGTCTTGCCTATTTTTCATTAAGTCTCTTTATTCTGCTCATTCTTTTGTTTTACTGAAATGCCCTCAATCACAACTCTTTTCTCCATTAAAGAAAGCCCAGCAGTGGTTAAAGTGCTATAGCACTTTATTCAGAAACTTGAAACTAGTTTATTCAGGAACTAGGAACTGAGCCCAGTTCTATATTAAAGTCTCTCTCTTTTTTTTTTTTTTTGTTTTGTTTTCTGGGCCACACCCGGCGATGCTCAGGGGTTACTCCTGGCTGTCTGCTCAGAAATAGCTCCTGGCAGGCACGGGGGACCATATGGGACACCAGGATTTGAACCAACCACCTTTGGTCTTGGATCGGCTGCTTGCAAGGCAAACGCCGCTGTGCTATCTCTCCGTGCCCTACAGTCTCTTTTTCACTGTTGCAATACTTCCTGAATAAAATTTTTTTTTACTGCTTAACCACTATTCGATTCTGATTGTCTTTAACAACTACAGAGCACATATTAGTTTACTTGTCTTTTAAAATACTGAATGTTGGACCGGAGAGATAGCGCAGTAGTAGGGCATTTGCCTTGTGCGCAGCTGCCGACCCGAGACCCATGGTGGTTTGATCCCTGGCATCCCATATGGTCCCCTGAGCCTACCAGGGCAATTTCTGAGGGCAGAGCCAGGAGGAATCCCTGAGTGTCGCCAGTGTGACCCAAAAAAAAACAAAACAAAACAAAAATAATGCTGAATGTTCTCTCACATTGAATAAAGTGACATAATCTGTGCTTACTTCAACTTTACATAAATAGGATTAGAGCAATACAGAGAAGATTAGCATGTCCCCTGAACAGGGATGACATACAAATTCCACATTTTTAAAAATAAATAAAATGACATAATCAATAAAATAACATGCTGAGAGAGTGTCTATAGAATTGAGTTAGTTAATTTTGGGCAGAGAGGTTGTGAGAGGAAAGGCAGAAGAGGGGACCTTGAAAAGTGGTGGAGGAATGGAGGGATGCTGACACTGGTGGTAGATGTGGTATGGCAACATCGAATTCCTGAAACATTAATGTTATTAGTATTTTTCATGCTGCCTATAAAAAAAGAAAGTTGAATAAAAAGAACTATTATCAGGAAATTTTTTATTGTATTTTCCTTTTAACCCTCTTCACTAAACCCAGATGAATTCCCTTTGCTCAATGAAAAATAGACATCCTGGGGACCGGAGAGATAGCATGGAGGTAAGGCATTTGCCTAGTATGCAGAAAGACAGTGGTTCAAATCCCAGTATCCCATATGGTCCCCGAACCTGCCAGGAGCTATTTCTGAGTGTAGAGCCAGGAGAAACCTCTGAGCACTGCCGGGTGTGACCCTCCCCAAAAATAGACATCCCCAACATATCAGATAGGCATTTCTAAGATACCTTTCCAAATGAATCACTTGAGTATGTAGATTATTTCAAACTAAGAGCAACAGGGTCTCTGAAAGCTTATAAAGAACTTTTACTATGCCCATATGTAGCTAAAAAGTTAAAATTGTGTATAATATCTGGGATAAGGATTTTCACCAGAACTATCCTTTCTTATTTTGTTATTTTGTTTTGGGGCCACACCAGGCAGTTCTTAGGAGTTACTCCTGGCTCTGTGCTCAGAAATAACTCCTAATGGGCTCCAGGGACTTTATGGGACACTGAGGATTGAACCCAGTTCAGCCAAATGCAAGGCAAGCACCCTACTTGTTGTTCTATTTTTCTAATCCTAGAAGTATCCTTTCTATTAGAGAAATCCATCTGTATGGTAGTGAAAATATCTAATAGATATTTGGTCTTCATCACGAATTTCTCTCTCTCTCTTTCTCTCTCTCTCTCCCTCCCCCCCCCCCCCGTGTTGGGGTCCTCCTCCTTGAAGCCCTGGTTCTATATCCCCTGTCTTTAGCTGAGAATATTTTGCTCTATTGACTTTAGAATCTATATCCTTGTAGATTCCCATACATATGTAATTACATTAGTTCTTTTTTTCTATTAATATAGTATTAATTTGTTGCTTAACCCAGCCCAAGAATAACCCATAGAAGTAAGTGTGGAGTTTCCTCTGTATCCTATCTCACCATGCAAACACATTTAAACAGATCAAGTTTCTTAGTCCTACCTAAAACAGACCACACTACTGTAGACATCACTGATTTATGTCTTCATCTGCAGATACTATGCTGAGAAAATGTCAAAAAAAAAAAAAAAAAAAGAAGATAAATCTACCTTGCTCCTTACGTAAGATATGAGCTCCCCAAGCATATCTTTTTTGAAGGTCTATGTAACCCATTTAAGATCTATTTTATGTATAAAAGTGAACCAATACACTCTATTTTGATGTACTTCCTTGTCCTTGGTCAAATGAAAGAGCTTCTACATATGGAAGTCCTTGTACTGCCTTTGTGAACTGACTTGCTATCTCTCATTCAGCAGCAGCAGTAGCCTGATTCCACCTTCACTAGGCTGTGGCAGCACCACTAAGAACAACAGTGTTAAGAAGTCAGTTACCATATTCTGGTTGGAGATAATAAATTTCTAGTCTTCCAGGGACTGGAGTGATAGCACAGCAGTTGGGTGTTTGCCTTGCATGTGGCCAACCCAGGACGGACCTGGGTTCAATTCCCAGCATCCCATATGGTCCCCTGAGCCTGCCAGGGTGTGATTTCTGAGTGCAGAGTCAGAATAAACCCTGAGCACCACCAGGTGTGGCCCAAAAACTGAAAAAATAAAACAACAACAACAAAAAGAAAGTTCTAGTCTTCCAGAGAACAGGATTGCTTCCTAGCAGAATTGATTGTTAATGTCCACCATAAAATCTTGAAATGAATCCATGGTGGTGATGGGATCAATAAAAATTTTGTTATATGGGTTTTTCTCGTTTGCTTGGGAATACTTTTTTGGCAACAGTGAGAGAAGGTATTGAATTTCACCTGTTGCTGCTCAAAGACTATTCCTAAGTTTGTACTCTGGAGTTATCCTGGCAGTTATTGAGAGACTATATATGGTGCCAGGCATTAAACAAGGGGTGTCTACTTAAAAAGGAAATGTCTTGCTTTCTGTACTATCTCTGAAGCTTGATTATTTGGAATATTAAAGTTGAAGCTAGTTAAGACAAATAAAATGCTACTATGAGAAAACTGGTGCTTGTGGCTTGGTAAAGTGGGATGCAAAAAGGGAAGCCTTAAGAAAAGAGGCTTCCACCTCTACTAAATTCACTTTGATCACCATGGTGGCTGATAACCACAAATACCTGGCTAAGATTAGAACTGGTAAAAACAGCTCTGGGCTTAATGGCTCATGTCCTGCCAGCCCAATGAGACAACCAGCACACTGCATCTGAAGTCCACTTGTTCTGCACAGTGTGAGAAATGATTTTTGCCACTCAATTCCTCAGGGAGCCTTAGGCTCAGGCAGGAGCAAGAAATTGCTCTTTGCAGGAAAGGAAAGTCAGCCTAACCTTGGCACAGGCCCATCAGTATTACGGCCTAAAAAGAAAGACTTTTAGGAGAAAAAAAATAGTGAAACAATATTGTTTTTATTGAATAAAATTTGCTTAGATATAATAGGAGAGAAAGAGATGAACCCATGTTTAAGAGAGAAAATAGGCTTCCTACTCTTTCTGCTTCTCGGCTGCATGTGTCTTTGCAGCATCCTCCATTCTGCATTTTCAGGACTTGAAGTCACCACCATGTCCTCTGAAGAAGGGAAGCTCTTCGTGGGAAGGCTCAACTTTAACACCGATGAGCAATGTTTATTTTTTTTCCTGTAGTTCTCTGAATTCTTAAAAGTTATCAGGGTATTGTCACATGAGAGCCTTGCACTATTGATGATGATCTCATAATATCATCCCCTGCACTGTTGATAGTCACTTCACAATCTCATCATGGCCTTTAGCCATTCCTTTTTGAAGAATTTCACATTTCTCTGGTTGGGGCCTTGAATTTCTGATCTGGGGGCATCTCAATTTCTTCTCTCCAAAGAGCTCAGAATTCATATGTCAAATAAATGTGGTCCTAATACCTTTGGGTTACTTCAGGATTAGGCAATTTATTCTTTGGGTTGGGGGGGGGTTGGGTTTGACACAGCAGCACTCAGGGGTTACTTCTGGCTCCGTGCTCAGAGATCGCTCCTGGCAGGCTCGGGGAATCAAACCGGGGTCCATCCTATATTGGCCATGTGCAAGGCAGACACCTTACCACTGTGCTATCTCTCTGGCCAGGCAATTTATCCTGTTTTATTACTCCCCAAAAGTACACTACTAGGGCCTCCATACCTATCAATCTGCAACAAAATTGTCAGACAAAATAAAAATGGATGCAAACCCCTTTCTCATCTTGGTTTCTTTAAAAATTGGAATTTGTAGGGGAGAATAGAAAGTGATGATGATGATTACTACTCTACATTGTAAAAGGACTTACAGAAGCATAGCAGACTAGATTACAGCAATCAATATTCTCTTCTAAAACACAATCAGAAGTAAATTCTAAGTCACAGTCCAGTTGGTCTGAGAGACCCTTCCTCAGGTATGTATTTGAAGTATGCTTGATAAGCATACATGATGATTAGCATGGAAAGTAAGCAGTGTGGATCAGGGAATGGATTTATAGTATGGTGCACAGATCAGCAGACACCATTGCCAATGACCAACCCAATTAAGCCGGGCAAGGACAAGATCTAACCAGTGAATTCCCTGGTGGGACTGTGGTGCTGGCAGAATTTGAGCACTGGGATTAAAAACTGAGTGCTGGCATTAGGGCTAACAATAATCATACCTGCTGAATCCCCTTTGCCTATTATAGGGAAATGGATAGATAGAAGCAAGACCCCCTCTAGAAGTGGAGAATCAGAACACAAAATTTCTTCATTGATACAGACTGGGGTCAGAAGAGCAGGAGAGCAACATGAAGATCTGCCCCCATGTTCCCCACTCCTACTTAGAACAATATGATCTCTCAAAGTTCTAGATCTCATTATTTTATTTCTCCCCACCAGACCACAGAAACAAAGTAGAATTTTAAAACAAAAGCCAAGGGCAGGGGCCAGAGCAATAGCACAGTGGTAGGACATTTGCTTTCTATGCAGCCAACTCAATTTCAATCCTTGACATCCCATATGGTCCCCCAGCCTGCCAGGAGCACTTTCTGAGCGTAGAGCCAGGAGTAACCTCTGAGTGCCACCGCCCTGCCCCCCCCCAAAAAAAAGCCGAGGGCAGAGTTGGGGTGGGAGATAGTACAATGGGTAGAGCACTAACTTTGCACATGATTGACCTGAGGTTTGATCCCCAGCACCCCATATGGTTCCCGGGGCTCCACCAGGAGTGACCCCCGAGCTTAGAGTTAGTATTAAGGCCTGATAATTGTCAGGTGTTACCCCAAAACAAATCAAAGCAAAAGCCACAATGCAATGCTACCTACAGAAAAACAAATAAGCTAACATCCCTGATGTGTAAACAAAACTAACCATTAATCAACTCTTGTAAAAAGAAGATAAAATCCCTTAAATAAAATTATTATGAGAACAAAAAAGTAGAAGATATAGCAAAGTTTTTCTTAATAATTTTTATTGTGACCAAAATGAATTACAAATCTTTCACAGTAATATTTAAGGTACATAGTGACAATGAAATCAGGGCATTCCCACCACCAGTGTTGTCTTCCCTTCACCCCTGTTCCCAGCATGCATCCCATATCTCCTTCCCTTGCCCCCTGGAATGCTAGTGTAACTGGTCCCCTCTTGTATAGCTTGTTGTAGATTGGGTATCAATTCTGTTGACATTGCCTTTGGTTTAGGTGTTCAAGTCTGATTATTTTTTATTTTCTTCACTTTTTTTTTTTTTTGGTTTTTGGGTCACACCTGGTAGTGATTAGGGGCTACTCCTGGCTCTATGTTCAGAAATTGCCCCCGGCAGGCTTAGGGGGCCAAATGGGATGCCGGTTCAAACCATTGTCCTTCTTCATGCAAGGCAAATGCCCTACTGCTGTGCTAGCTCTCTGGCTCCACATTTTTTATTTTCACTCAACGTTCATACAACTGTTTGGTCCTGGTTCCTACCACCCATTTCTCCCTCCTCAATTTATGAGGCAGAACAATATGATTCAAGTGGTTCTGTTGAAAATAAAAGAAAAGGAAAAGAAAACTAACTGGGAGGAGTCTTTCTAGATGTTATAAATATCAATTTTTAAAAAAGAGGGGCCAGAGAGATAGCATGGAGGTAGGGTGTTAGCCTTGCATGCAGAAGGACGGTGGTTCAAATCCCAGCATCCCAAACCCCTGAGCCTGCCAGGAGCTATTTCTGAGTGTAGAGCCAGGAGTAACAATGGAGCACCGCCGGGTGTGACCCAAAAACCAAAAACCCCCCAAAAAAAAAAAAAAAGGGAAAAAAGAAGAAAAAGATAAAAAAATAACACAAAAAAGAAAGCATCAAAGCAACAACAAAACAAAAACCAAAAACCAGCAACTACAAAAAACAAGCAAAAAAAATAAACAAGCAAACAAAAAACAATTGAAAAACCAAAACCAGGGGCCGGCGAGGTGGTGCTAGAGGTAAGGTGTCTGCCTTGCAAGCACTATCCAAGGAAGGACCGTGGTTCGATCCCCCAGCGTCCCATATGGTCTCCCCAAGCCAGGGGCAATTTCTGAGCACTTAGCCAGGAGTAACCCCTGAGCATCAAACGGGTGTGGCTCGAAAAACCAAAAGAAAAAAAAAAAAAAGAAAAACCAAAACCAGCAACTACAAAAAAAAGGTATGTGTTTCTTTTTTTAAAGCTCTCATAACATTTTTGTGTTCGTAGGGTATATTCCTAGGAGTGGTATAGCTGGATCGTATGGGAGCTCGATTTCCAGTTTTTGGAGGAATCTCCATATCGCTTTCCATAAAGGTTGAACTAGACGTCATTCCCACCAGCAGTGGATAAGAGTTCCTTTCTCTCCACATCCCTGCCAACACTGCTTGTTCTCATCCTTTTTGATGTGTGCCAGTCTCTGGGGTGTGAGGTGGTACCTCATACTTGTTTTGATTTGCATCTCCCTGATGATTAGTGATGTGGAACATTTTTTCATGTGTCTTTTGGCCTTTTGTATTTCTTCTTTGTCAAAGTGTCTGTCCATTTCTTCTCCCCATTTTTTGATGGGATTAGATGTTTTTTTCTTGTAAATTTCTGTCAGCGCCTTGTATATTTTGGAGATTATCCCCTTATCTGATGAGTATTGGGTGAATAGTTTCTCCCACTCAGTGGGGGGCTCTTGTATCCTGGGCGCTATTTCTCTTGAGGTGCAGAAACTTCTCAGTTTAATATATTCCCATCTGTTAATCTCTGCTTTCACTTGCTTGGAGAGTGCAGTTTCCTCTTTGAAGATGCCTTTAATCTCAATGTCCTGGAGTGGTTTACCTACGTGTTGTTCTATACATCTTATGGTTTCGGGTCTGATATCAAGGTCTTTCATCCATTTGGATTTAACCTTCGTACATGATGTTAGCTGGGGGTCTAAGTTCAATTTTTTGCAAGTGGCTAGCCAGTTGTGCCAACACCACTTGTTAAAGAGGCTTTCTTTGCTCCATTTAGGATTTCTTGCTCTTTTATCAAAAATTAGGTGATTGTATGTCTGGGGAACATTCTCTGAGTATTCAAGCCTATTCCACTGATCTGAGGGCCTGTCTTTATTCCAATACCATGCTGTTTTGATAACTATTGCTTTGTAGTACAGTTTAAAGTTGGGGAAAGTAATTCCTCCCATATTCTTTTCCCCAATAATTGCTTTAGCTATTCTAGGGTGTTTATTGTTCCAAATGAATTTCAAAAGTGCCTGATCCACTTCTTTGAAGAATGTCATGGGTATCTTTAGAGGGATCGCAGCACTATTACCATAGCAAGACTCTGGAAACAGCCAAGATACCCTTCAACAGATGAATGGCTAAAGAAATTGTGGTACATATACACAATGGAATATTATGCAGCTGTCATGGAGAGATGAAGTCATGAAATTTTCCTATACATGGATGTACATGGAATCTATTATGCTGAGTGAAATAAGTCAGAGAGAGAGAGAGAAAGATGCAGAATGGTCTCGCTCATCTATGGGTTTTAAGAAAAATGAAAGACATTCTTGCAATAATAACTTTCAGCCACAAAAGAGAAAAGAGCTGGAAGTTACAGCTCACCTCATGAAGCTCACCACAAACAGGGATGAGTTTGGTTAGAGAAATAAATAAGTTTCAAACTATCCTAATAATGAGAATGTACAAGGGAAATAGAAAGCCTGTCTAGAGTACAGGCGGGGGTGGGGTGGGGAGGAGGGAGATTTGGGACATTGGTGATGGGAATGTTGCACTGGTAATGGGTGGTATTCTTTACATGACTGAAACCCAAACACAATCATGTATGAAATAAATTTGTTTAAATAAAAAAAACTCTCATAACAAAGATTAATGAAATGACAGATTCTCAGATAGAAGAAGGCATGTCCATGACCTGAAAGCAAGAGCACAAGGAGTTCTTGATCAAAGAGATAGAATATATTTAAAAATTCAGATCAGAGATGCTAGTTATAAAGAGCATATTATATGAAATTAAGTGAAGCATGGGAAGTATAAACAAGCCAACAAATTTTGCAGAGGAAATAATATCAGATTCTGGTGAAGGGATTAGTGTTGGAACATTGTATGCCTGAAACTCAACCATAAATAACTTTGTAAATCAGTGTCTCAATAAAAATTATTTTTAAAAGAAAGAAAATAATATCAATCAAAGAAGAAGAGAAATAGAAAGTGTTATGGAAAAGGGGGAAAATTATCAGAATGTTAGAAGAGTGAGAATAAGAATTGTAGGCATTGAACCAGCAATATAATGTAGCACCACTTCTTCCTGCAAAGGCATACTAAAAAAAGAGGAAATATCATGTATAAAAACAAGCTCTTATCTACTAGGGATAAGAACTCTTACTTTTTTTTTTACAATGAAAGGGCATCTCCCACCTTGAACACATGTCATGTGGACCCAGCCTAGACCCCAGGGAATTAAACACTGGCTCCCAGACATGGAAATGACACAGTTCTCTACAACAGCTCCAGGAACCAAATCCCCTCCGGGACACCCTTAATACTGCTCTGACAACAACATTTGCCAGTTCTAAAATGAGATGCTGACAATGAGGAAATGGGAATAACTTGATCTAAGAGCAGGTTGTTCTACCCACCAGCCAACAATAAGACAAAATCAGTCACCCTCTGATCTGTGCAAAAGCCAAGATCGCTATCTACAGATGATTGGTTGTTACAACCATGACTGGACAGTATGCATTCTGGGACCAATAAAAAATATCTAGGTTTTGGTCTACAATCTGTACAACAAACAAGATCTCTAATTCTAGAGATCTGACTGAGACAATTGCAACTGAACGGGTCTTCTGGAAACATAATGAAAAGACTATCCCAGACTCCATCCTAGGAGCAGCACAATGACCATGACCACCAACTACAGATTAAATTGACACAGAAGGAACAGAACTCCTAGAACCACAAATAAAGACTTCATCATAAGCTCCATTCCTTAACCTGTCCAGCTACCAAGATCTCTAGTTACAGAGGTCTGATTTTTATCACCCATGACGAAGCAGAAGTCTTCCATACACCACAAAAGCAACAAGGGGAGAGTAAATGAACAGACAAGGAGTCTACAGTCAATCCCATGTCATTATACTTCAAGGATGGAGAAACCCTATATCTCCTAGGCTAAGGGAATTCCCTCTCTAATGCCCCCAATATTTACTATGCCTATGCAGAAAAAAAAGGCACAAAATAATTTTTTTATCTATTTATTTTTATTTTTATTTTTGGGACTTCTTTGTTTAGGTGTAGATATTGAAGTTGATATCACCAATTTTATTTTATGTTATTTTATCTTTCTCTTTCTTTTTGAGCTCTGGCATGGTTCTGTTTTAGGACCGAGACAATTATGTGGTGCTTGCCTTCAGTGCTGTAGTGCTCATTGATATGTATTTGATATTTCTTTTTGTGTTGTTGTAGTATTTCAATTCCTTTTTTCCTGTCCTCTCTCAAATTGAGGTTGAGAGCTTCTAGAAGGACTACACCCATTTTCGACTTATTTGATTTTTCACTCCACTTTATTGCTTTTTTCTTCTTCAAACAAAACCACATAACTTGAACTATCTAGTTCTGCCTCTCAAATAAAGGGGGAAATAAGGGAGGGTACCAGGACCAAACAGATATATGATCACTATGTAGTAAGCTAGACACAGGGGGGACCACTTACTCTAGCAGCCCGGGGGGTGATGCAGGATGGGAACCGGGGGTGAAGGAAGGACAAATTTGGTGATGGAAATCCCCCTGATTCAATGTTAATATATACCTAAAATACTACTGTGAAAGATATGTAAGCCAATATGGTCAAAATAAAAATTATATATATTAAAAAAAAAGAATTGTAGGCATTGAAGAACATGAGGTAAGAAAGAGGGGAGTAAAGACCATATTAAAAGAAACCAGGCGGGGGCCAGAGCAATAGCACAGTGACTCGGGTGTTTATCTTGCATGCAGCCCACCCAGGTTTGATCCCCAGCATACCCTGAGCCCCACAGCCAGGAGTAACCCTTGAGCATCTCCAAGTATGGCCCCAAACTCCCAAACAAACAAAAACTCCCAACCCCCCCCCCAAGAAAACCCACATAGTTACAATGTCTGAGGACTTCTTAGTCCTAAAGAAAGAATTCATTGAAGTTGAGACCATGAGAGAACATGCAAATTTCTGCAAAATTTGCAGCGCCAAGATACATTAAAATTCAGCACCAAAAAAAAATTCAGCACCAAGAAACATTACTGTTAAATTATCACAAGTTATAAAGTGAATTTATAATTCATAATAAATTATAAAAGTTAATGAAGCACTAAAAAGATAATACAGAGGGTAAAAGTTAAAGCACTTGCTGTGCACACTGCTGACCCGGATTCAGTCCTTGGCACTCCATATGGTCCCCAGAGCCCTGCTAGTAGAGATTCTTGAGCATAAAACAAAGTATAAACTCTGAGCACTACTAGGTATGGCTCAAAAACAAACAAAAGAGTCAAAGATAATGTTTATTGAAGCTTACAAGGGGGATATAATACACAAAGACAGATCATTTTACCAGATCATTTCAGCTGAAACCTACTAGGTGAAATGAACCCAAAAGGTAAGTCTTAAATAAAGCATTTGCCCAGAAGTATGAGGTTGAGAGCTCAAATCTCAGTGAGGTGACCCTGGCACTGTTGATGTAAGAGGTGAAGAAACCCTACAGGCTAGGAGAGAATGGAATGGCATATTAATATTACTAAAAGATAAGAACTGCAGGTCCAGAGCGATAGCGGTGGTAGGGCGTTTGCCTTGTGCACAGCCAACCCAGGATGGACCCAGTTCAATCCCCAGCATCCCATATGGTCTCCTGAGTCTGCCAGGAGTGATTTATGAGCGTAAAGATAAGAGTAGCCTCTGAATACTACAGGGTGTGGCCCACCCCCCCAAAAAATGATAAAGAACTGCCAATCAAGAAATCTATGCCCCCCCAAAAAATTACTACACAAATATAACAAGAAAACAAAGAATTTTTCAGGCAACAGAAGTTAATAGGGGCTGGAGTGATGGCACAGTGGCAGGGTCCAGGACTGACGGTGGTTCAATTCCTGGCATCCCATATGGTCCCCCAAGCCTACAAAGTGTGAGTTCTGAGCGCAGAACCAGGAGTGACCCTGAGCGCTGCTGGGTATGAACCAAAAACGGAAGGAAGGAAGGAAGGAAGGAAGGAAGGAAGGAAGGAAGGAAGGAAGGAAGGAAGGAAGGAAGGAAGGAAGGAAGGAAGGAAGGAAGGAAGGAAGGAAGGAAGGAAGGAAGGAGAAAGTTAAAGGAATTTACTATTAGAACTGCTCCATGAAAAATGTTGAAAGGTGTTCTACATGAGAAGAATGAAAAGAAACACAAAACCTTGTGTAAGGTAATAAATAATTCAGAATCAGAAGCAGGCACGCAAACAATAGTACTGTGAATCAACAACAGAATTCAAAAAGGAAGGAAGAAAATTATGGAAATCAATATTAGTACTAAAAGATTTTTACTTTTCTCTTATTAAATTTTTTTTTTGGCCACACCTGGCAGCTCTCTAATAACTCTGGTCTCAGAAATCGCTCCTGGCAGGGTTGGGGGAGCATATGGGATGCCAGGGATTGAACCCAGTTTGTCTTGGGTTGGCCGTGTGCAAGGCAAATGCTCTACCACTGCTATTGCCCCAACCCTATGCTTTATTTTAATTGGTCTAAAAATTCTTTTCTTTTTTTTATGGGCCACACCCAGTAGTTTTCAGGGGTTACTCTGGACTCTTTCCTCAAGTATCATTCCTGACAGGATCAGGGGACTTTATGGATTAACTCCAAATCAGTCACATGTAAAGCAAACACCCTGCCCACTGTACTATCACTTTGGACTCTAAAATTTGTTCTATAACTTTGGAAATATTAAGGTTCCCATCTTTGGCCAAAGGCAGAAGCCAGGAAACAAAGGATAACCTATGCTCTTTTTGTTTTTTAAAGAAAGGGACAGTTATTACTCCTCTCCCCCAATTTCCTGTTTTGCTCACCTTGAGAGCCAGTCCTGCCCACATCTGAGAGGGGTCTTTGGTTTCCTGTTTTGCTCACTTTGAGGGGCAAAGGGGAATAGCTGGAGAAAGGATTCAACAAGAGAGGTGGCTGGTAGAGATAGGTTTGAATGCAGGGCTACTTAATGTAAAAAGCTTAGGAGCCACATATGAAACTTGACGGCCTGTGAACCATTTTCCTGGGGAATATCCTGAACCCTCAGACACGCTGGTTGGAGGGAGTTGCAGGCGAGTGGCCCTGGGCAGCAAAGAAAGGCCTCTCCCTCCCTCCATCCATCTCACCATCCTCCACCACCATCAAGGACTTTATAATAATTAATATGTTTTTCAACATTTTAGCACTAGAACATTGATTTGAACCCTGGACCCAGAAGACTGCAATGATGGTGAGATTCCTTTTCTTGTGTTTGATTTTGGCTCTTTTCAGCTGGAGTGAGCCCAAAACCTTGGGCCACGTAGAGCCATTGCTAAACATGGCAGAGTCCCCTTCTGGGGGCAGAAGAGCCAGTGAAGGAGAGAAGGTTGGATCACCCCCATCTGAGGCCCAGAACTAAGATTTTTCTCCAAATAGTCCTTTTTCCAAGGACCAAGACCTCCCAATTTGCAGGAACTTATGGAGGCTGATTGGAAAAGAATGAGATAAAAGACTTTTTTTTTTTTTTTTTTTTTTTGGATTTTGGGTCACACCCGGCAGCGCTCAGGGGTTATTCCTGGCTCTACACTCAGAAATCACTGCTGGCAGGCTTGGGGGACCATATGGGATGCCGGGATTCGAACCACCTTCCTTCTGCATGCGAACCACCATCCTTCTGCATGCAAGGCAAATGCCCTACCTCCATGCTATCTCTCCGGCCCCCAAAAAAGACTTTATTGAGGGTGGGCTGATTTCTGGATTATGACCTTCAGCCTGGATTTGAATTTCAACTTTGGAAATTTTGGACTTTGGACTCAGATGATCCTAGTTTCTTTCAGCACCCAGACAGTGGTTGCAGTGTTGGTGAGCTGCTCAGATGAACGGCAGCACTGGCAAACGGGGTGCAGGGGCCGGGTGGGGCAGAGAGCTGACAGGCTGCAACTGCAGAGAAGCTCTGGATCAGGCAAGTGGAACCGTGTGGCTCTCACCTGGACTCGTCTGGGCAGCCCAGGATTCTATGAAAGTTAAGCCACGTGGTGAGCAGCCCAGCATTTGGACAATTGGTGTTAGGTGATGAGAAAATAGGAAAGTCCACAGTGTATTCACGTTTGGACAATTTGGTGTGGGTTAAAAAATTAAAATAGGAGATAGAAAACATTGAAGCTCAACTGAAATTTTGATTTAAAACCACCTGCATTAACTTTGTTTCAGGTGTATCTCTTGATGTAAGTCATTTTCTTGCCGATTTAAATATGCATTATAGTTCTCTATGATTAATGTTTCCAATTGCATAATGTTTAATGTGTGCATTCATGTAGTAGCCTATTTTCAAAATGTATTTTCTGTATATATGTTCTTGTAATTTTTGTTTAGGGAAAGTTAATGAAAAGGAACAGGAAGTTCCAGAAAAATAAATGCTTGGTTAAATAGCATTAGGAAGAATACGAACAAGGAAGTTCCAGAATAGTGCTTGGTTAAATAAGCATTAAGAAAAATTTAAGCTACAGGTATATTTTGCAGAAAAGTTATGTTTCTGGAAAAGGCTGATATGTTATTTTTCACTTTAGACTTTATGGCTTTTGGGAATATTAGAATTCCATCTTTGTCTGGTGGAAGTTAAGAAAACAAAAGCTTACCCTTCCTCATTAATTATTCAAAAGGGAGAGATGTTATCCCATCCCCATCTTCTGGTGTGATCTTACCTGATGGTAAGACCAGCCCATTTCTGGGAGGGGTCTTTGGAAGAAGAAAGGGTTGCCTCAGAGGCATAAAAGGGGATTCAGAGGAGTCAGCAAGGGTTTCAGCTGAAGTAAGCAGCATGGAAGATAGGAAACAGGTTTGAGATGGCTGGGCATTTGCTGAAATGGGCTGCTTAAAAGGTTATGATAGAAGCTACACCTGTTGGCTAGGGCCTTGAATAAAGCTTCATGTCTCCTGAAACCTGACTGCCTGTGAGTCATTTCCTCACTGCCAGTTGGAGGGGGTTGCAGGCACGTGGCTCAGGCCAGCAGAGAACGGCCTCTCTATCCCTCCATCTCACCATCATCCACCTCCATCCAGGACCCCATAATTAATGTTTTTCAACAAGTCACATGTAAAGCAAACACCCTGCCCACTGTACTATCACTTTGGACTCTAACATTTGTTCTATAAATTCTGAGTGACTTCTGGTCATTTTTATTATTAAAAATTACTGATTTTAAAAGCTAATGATTTAAAACACCCAAATGATCCATAAAAACATTTTCTTTTTCTTCTCACTTTTTAAAAACACTATTATCGGGATCAGAGAGATAGTATGGAGATAAGGTGTTTGCCTTGCATGCAGAAGAACAGTGGGTTTGAATCCCGACATCTCATATGATCCCCGAGTCTGCCAGGAGCGATTTCTGAGCTTAGAGTCAGGAGTAAACCTGAGTGCTGCCAGGTGTGACCCAAAAAAAAACCCAAAAACAAACAAACAAGAAAACCCTCAACACTATTATCATTAACAAATCTTTTTTTAAAATATATAAAATCTTTAAGCACCATGATTATAAGCATGATTATAGTTGTGTTTCAGTCATCAACAGAACACCCCCCTTCACCAGTGCAGCATTCCCACCACCAATGCCCCCCGCCCTCCTTCCCAATTCTTGCCTGTATTTGAGAAAGGCATTCTACTCTCACTCATTAATATCTATATAGATTAATATCTATATATAAGTCTGTATAGATATAGATACTAATATCTATATCACTCATGATAGTTGTTAGTGTAGTTATTTCCCTAACTGCACCACTACTCTATGTGGTGAGCTTCATGTTATGACCCAGTCCTTCCAGCCCTCATTTCTGTTGTCTCTGGGAATTATTACAGTAATGTCCTTAATTTTTCTTAAATTAAATTACTATAAACCTAAATGACCACTTTATTATTATTATTATTGGTTTTTGGTTTTTGGGTCACACCTGGCAGCCGCTCAGGGGTTACTCCTGGCTCTCTCTATGCTCAGAAATCGCCACTGGCAGGTATGGGGACCATATGGGATGCTGGGATTCGAACCACTGTCCTTCTGCATGAAAAGCAAATGCCTTCCCTTCATGCTATCTCTCCGGCCCCGAATGACCACTTTAGACATACAGTCTGAGACCATTAAAACTTGTGTGTTATGAGCAGGAGTGACAGTACAGAGATTAGGGCACTAGCCTTTAACATGGCCAGCCCAGGTTTCATACCTGGCATTCCATATGGTTCCCTGTGCACTGCTATGAGTAATACCTGAGTGTAGAGTCAGAAGTGACTCCTGAACACCGCTGTGTGTGGCCCCAAAGGCAAAATCAACGACAACAGCAACAAAAACTAGGGTAGCAGGTACCAGGGATAATATTTATTCATTCTTCTGAATAGAATTGGTAACTTTGCCAGACAGCTCCTGCTACCTTTTTTTCCACTGTTTTGATGACAATGTATGTAAGCATTTCCATGGGATTATTATGTTACTGATCCTACCCTGATCTGTGATTGTGCACTGCCCTAGGGTGTGACCTGGCATTCTGCCTGCTGCATTCACCTCAGAACCGACAGCTGAACAGGGTGGCAGACGTGAGCTCTGAGCTGGAGGAGAAAGACCTCATCCTCATCCCTCCCATCAGTCAACCCCATCAAGGGCTGACTTGCAACAGTAGCCTCTTGTCGCAAACAGTAAAATAACCCAAAAGAAGCTATTGAGAGAAGCTCAAAACATATGCACTTACCAGGAACCATATCCACAATAGCAGCATAGCTATATTTCAAGAACATGGGGTCATTTTCTAGCCTTTTCCCAGAACAATCTTCAGCTCAGTGAAGACAGAAGCAATGTGAGCTATGGGTCAACCCAGCACAGGTGTATATTCAGTACTGCTTTGTGGATGCCTCAGACACCTGAGATGACATTTAGCCATCCATGTAACCACACCGAGTACCTCTGAAAGACATGTTTTTTACATTAAAGCCCCCACTTTCCCCAGGAAGAGCTTATCTCAGTGTTTCTGGTTCATTTCAACAGTCTTGACTTAAGTTATAACTTAACACTGACTGTGGCAATATAATCACCCACAATGCCAGGTCTGGGCACACCGGTCTCTGGCTGTCCTACAGAGAAATACCAATATGTCTTGGAGGGACACATGTAGGGGCTAGTTGGTTGGATGAGTTGGTAGCAGAAGGCAATCAGAGCTTCAAAATTTACCATTTTTCCAGATACTTATTATTCCTCAAACCAAAGGACACCACATGTACCACTGCTGTGTCAGGTTTACTCCTAGACTCATTATCGATGGATCCTCAAAGAGCTCCCAGAATGAGAAATTGATTCCCATTCCCCATCCCCTTAGAAGGGGAAGAGATCTTGGTAATATTTATCTGCAGCAAATAATCCACACAGACAGGAGGGTAAAAAGGCAGGAAGGTCAGACACAGAATCCTTTGTCGCCTGCCAGCAGCTCCAGAACTCCAAAGCCTCCAAGCTAGCTGCCCCAAGAAACCCTGAGCATCTTGCTCTTAAACTATTTATTAGGCTCTCAACAGTGCCCCCACCTGGAAGGTCATAGGTGAGACAACAGGCAGAGATAAGGATTTTTTTTTTTTTTGGTTTTTGAGCCACACCTGGCAATGCTCAGGGTTACTCCTGGCTGTCTGCTCAGAAATAGCTCCTGGCAGGCACGGGGGACCATATGGGACACCGGGATTCGAACCAACCACCTTTGGTCCTGGATCGGCTGCTTGCAAGGCAAACGCCGCTGTGCTATCTCTCCGGGCCCGAGATAAGGATTTTTATAAAGAAATATTATAAAGGCTTCCATATATAACATACCACTAGTCCCCCAAATATAAATTATTATTCATGGTGAAAAAACATTGTAAACTGCTGTTCCATTCTTTTTTAATATCTTTTTTCATATATATACAAAATAGATATGCAAATGTTAGAAAAATCCAAGTTACTTAGGGCTTTTAGTCAAATGTGAATCAAGTATTAATAGTTATAGTATAAATTCTATTTACTGTAGTCGTTTTAAAAATAAGCAGAAGTTCAGGACTGGAGATATAGAACATGGGTTAAGGCACTTCATTTACAGATGGTTGACCCTGGCTTGACAATTGACACCACATTTGGTCTCTCAGGCACCACCACAAATTATTTCTGAGGCCAGAACCAAGAGCAAGCACTGAGCACTGCCATGTGTGGGCCAAAACTTATTTACATAAATAAATAAGTATATATGGGCTAGAGTGATAGCACAGCGGTAGGGCATTTGCCTTGCACGTGGTTGATCCAGGATGAAACTGGGTTAGATCCCTGGTGTCCCATATGGTCCCCCAAGCAAGGAGCTATTTCTAAGCACATAGCCAAGAGTTACCCCTGAGCATCACAGGGTGTGACCTCCAAAAAAGGCAAGATAAAAGTATATAAATAAAAGTCTGTAAAGAAAAAATTTAAAAATTCAGGTTGAAAATAAAAATCTGGGGGCCGGTGAGGTGGCGCTAGAGGTAAGGTGTCTGCCTTGCAAGCACTAGCCAAGGAAGGACTGCAGTTCGATTCCCCAGCGTCCCATATGGTCCCCCCAAGCCAGGGGCAATTTCTGAGCGCTTAGCCAAGAATAACCCCTGAGCATCAAATGGGTGTGGCCCGAAAAAAAAAATCTGGAAAGAGGGCTGGAGCAGTGGTACGGATCCGTAAGGCATCTGCCTTGCCAGCACTAGCCTAGGACGGACCGCGGTTCGATTCCCCCAGCGTCCCGTATGGACCCCCAAGCCAGGAGCAAGTATGCCCCCCCCCAAAAAAAACAAACAAGGGCCCGGAGAGATAGCACAGTGGCATTTGCCTTGCAAGCAGCCGATCCAAGACCAAAGGTGGTTGGTTCGAATCCCGGTGTCCCATATGGTCCCCTGTGCCTGCCAGGAGCTATTTCTGAGCAAACAGCCAGGAGTCACCCCTGAGCACCGCTGGGTGTGGCCCCAAAACCAAACAAAAACAAAAACAAAACAAACAAACAAATCTGGAAAGATAACATTTAAAAAGGTATATTTAGGGGCTGAACAGATAATACAGTGAGTGGGCAGGATACTTACACACAGCTAACCTGGATTTGATACCAGCACATCATATAATCCCCCTGAGCCCACCTTGAGTGTGATCAAGTGATCCTTGAGTATAGAATTTGAGCAGTCAGTTGTGGTCCAAAATTAAAGAAACAAAAAAACCCCCAAACAGTGAACTTTATAAAATAAGTGACTTAATGTATAATGTAGTAAATCCACATGTTAGTATTTGTTTCTTATGTGTTTTAATTTTTTTTTCTTTTTCCTGTCAAGAAGCATAGTAGAGAGAGCCTGCCACCTTGTGGCTTTAGTTCAATCTAGTATTCTTAAATGTTTTGATCCCTTCGTGTTTGTTTGTTTTGTTTTATTTGGATCACATCCGAGGCACTGCGGCACTCAGGAGTTACTCCTGGCTCTGTGCTCAGAAATTGCTCTTGGCAGGCATGGGGGACGATATGGGATGCCGCAATTTGAACTACCGTCTGTCCTGGGTCAGCTGCATGCAAGGCAAATGCCCAACCACTATCTCTCTGGCCCCTGTTTTAATCTCCTTTATTGTATTTTGAGTTTCTTTTACTAACTTATAGTTGGTTCTACCTGACAAGACATTTCTCAACAGTGAGGCCATATTGTACAGCCCTAATTACTTTTTTTTTTTTCCTGGACCAAACCTGGCGACTTGCAGGATTTACTCCTGACTCTGCACCCAGAAATTACTGCTGGCAGGCTCAGTGGACCATATGGGAGGCTGAGGACTGAACTTGGATCTGCCGTGTGCCAGGCAAATGCCCTATTTGCTGTGCTATAGCTCTGGCCCCCCCTAATTTTTTTTGAAGATATATTCCTTCATCTGGTTATAATGTTATTGCAAATTTTCAGACCTGCTGAAGGTTGACTGGCTTTTCCCATATGACCCAGGCACATTACTTTAGCACCTAACAAGCAAGAAACAATTAATGGGTTTTATCTCATAAATTCTATTTATCTCATGAATTCTAAAATGAACCAATGAGCTATATGATCTGGCAGAGTTCCCAGTCTTGCAATAGGCATATCAACAATTGATAAAAACACATATAATGAAGTAAGAGAAAGAGAATAAGAGTTTATGTCAGGTTTACCATTTCTTGGACCATCAAATATATGTAAGATTAATATCACAGGCTTTCCCAGACCTATCCCTGCATTTATCAAATAAGACGGCATTCTAAATTGCTTAAAAAGCAATAGATCGAGGAGGAGGGGGGAATGTTACACTGGTGAAGGAGGGTGTTTTGTTTGTGACTGTAACCCAACCCAGCTGACTCTGCTGGGCCCCTTAAGCTCGGCAGACATTTTGAGGCTTCCCCTGGCTTGCTTCAACCTGGGAACTTTGATCTCTGGCATTCATCCCCTGATGGCTTGCCTCGGTTGAAGTGAGTATTTTCGGGCTGGAGTTGTGGATAAATTTGACTCTGCTGGACCCCTTAAGCCCACCTATAAGGGTCAACGCAGAGGAGTATGGCACTCCACTTTGCTTCGCAGCCACGCACCCCACCTAGGTAACAAATACCACCACAACACGTAGAAAAACCCACAATACAAGCGTAACAATGGGAAAACTACGCAGACCAACATCAGGCATAGAGAATGAAGATGAAAACTCTGATGACCCAACAACGGCCAACCACCTAGGTAGTCTTTCAGATATGAAGTTTAGAGAAGAAATATGGAGGATGCTCACAGAACTCAAAGAAAGTATAGATCAGAACACTAATAAGAATCAAGAGAATATGAAGATAGAAATCAGAAAACTCCAAACTGAAATATCAGGTCAAATAACAGGCCTGAAAAACTCATTAGACGAATTGAAGAACATAATGGATGAGTTTTCCCATAGGTTAACAGCAGTTGAGGATAGAATTAGTGCACTGGAAGATGCAATGCATAACAACTCCACAAAACAGAAGAGATTGGAAAAAAAGCCTTAAATCAAATGATCAGACAATGAAAAAATTACTCAAAGAATATGAGCAAATGAAAATAGAAGTCTTTGATAAGCTCAACAGAAATAACCTTAGAATCATTGGCGTCCCAGAGACCCAGGAAGAAAATCTCCAGGAAGAATCAACAGTCAAGAACATCATCACAGAGAAACTACCAGAGCTAAAGAAAACATGTGACCAAATCCTGTATGCACGAAGAGTACCAGCTAAAAGAGACCCCAGGAAAAACACCCCAAGACACATCCAAGTCACAATGATAAATCTCACAGATAGAGATAGAATACTGCAAACAGCAAGATCAAAAAGGGAAATTACATTCAAGGGAGCATCCTTGAAATTTACAGCAGACCTATCACCAAAAACGCTCAAGGCCAAAAGGCAGTGGTGGGATCTAATGACAAAACTCAATGAAATAAATGCTTCACCAAGAATACTGCACCCAGCAAACTCACTTTCAGGTTGGAAGGAAGCATACATGGCTTCACAGATAAACAACAGATCAAAAACTTTACAGACTCAAAACCAACCTTAAAAGAAAAACTGAAAGGTCTATTCTAAAGACAAGACAGACCAACAAACACACCAAACTTCTAAACAAAGATGGCAATAAATCCCATAAAAATTATCTCTCTCAATATCAATGGACTAAATGCACCCGTTAAGAGACACAGAGTGGCAAAATGGATCAAAAAACTGAACCCAACCTTCTGCTGCCCACAAGAAACACACCTGAATAGTCAGAATAAACATAGATTCAAAATCAAAGGCTGGAGGAAAATCATCCAAGCAAACAACACCCTTAAAAAAGCGGGGGTGGCCATACTAATATCAGATGACACAAACTTTATACTCAGAAAAGTTGTAAGGGACAAAGATGGACATTATGTACTAATCAAGAGATATGCACAGCAAGAAGAAATCACTCTCCTAAACATATACACACCCAATGAGGGACCAGCAAAGTATTTAATACAATTGTTGACAAATCTAAAAAGGGATATCATTAATAACACAATAATTGTGCGAGACCTCAACACGGGCTTGTCAACACTTGATAGGTCAACCAAATTAAACCCAATAAGAATATACTAGACCTGAAAAGAGAAATGGAAGAAAGAGGCCTATATATATATATATATATATATATATATTTCTCCATTTCTCTTTTCAGGTCTAGTATGTATGTGTATATATATATATATATATATATATATATATATATATAGAGAGAGAGAGAGAGAGAGAGAGAGAGAGAGAGAGAGAGGACACTACATCCTCAGAAACCTGAATACACATTCTTTTCCAGTGTACATGGGTCATTCTCCAGGATAGACCACATGCTGGCACATAAAACATACCTCCATAAAATCAAGAAGATAGAATTTTTGCAGGCTACCTTGCTGACCACAAGGCTCTGAAGTTAGATGTGAACTACAAAGGGACATAGAAGAAAAAAATTAACACCTGGAAATTAAACAGTCTACTACTGAACAACCAGTGGGTCCCAGATGAAATCAAAGAAGAAATGAAAAATTTTCTGGAAACAAACGACAATGTGCTGTGCCTTTGTTCACTCTGAGGACTTCAAGGGAAACTTCTGCCTGTGCCTGTCTGCCTGTGTTTCTGAATCCCTGTAGGTCTCCTCAAAGGCCTAGGGACTGCACCCCAAAAAAACTGCATTTTGAAGCTGCCCAGTGAGTAAATTCTGGCTGTGGGGGTCACCGTCTAATAAGCTGAACTCTCTGGCCTGTGGAGGCTCCGCCCTGCTGTGCCTTTGTTCACTCTGAGGACTTCAAGGGAAACTTCTTCTGCCTGTTCCTGTCTGCCTGTGTTTCTGAATCCCTGAAGGTCTTCTCAGAGGCCTAGGGAGCGCACCCCAAAAAACTGTCAACTAGAGGCAACAGAAGAGTGCTGCCGCTTCGCTTCGTGGCCGTGCACTCTTTTTAACCAATGAACCCCACCACAACACGCAGGAAAAACCACACTACAAGTGTGACAATGGGGAAACCTCGCAGGCAAACACCATGCACAGAAAATGAAGATGAAAGCTTGGATGACCTAATAAATTAACCTCTCGGATAAGGAACTTAAAATAGCAATATGGAAGATGTTTGAAGAACTCAAAGAAAGCATAGATTGATCTGAACAGAACACAAAGACAGAAATCAGAAAACTCCAAACTGAAATAACAGATCTGAAAAACACGGTAGCGCAACTGAAAACCTCAATGGATGGCCTCACCAGCAGGGTATCAGCAGCTGAGGAGAGAATTGGAGTACTGGAAGATGTGATGCAGAAAAACTCAACACAACAGAAGAAAGTGGAAAAGAACCTTAAGACAAACGAACAGGCAATGGAAAAAGTACTCAAGGAATGCAAACAGATGAAAATAGAAGTCTTTGATAAACTCAACAGAAACAACATAAGAATCTTTGGAGTCCCAGAGACCCAGGTAGAAGATCTCCAGGAAGAATCAACTGTCAAAGACATCATCAAAGAGATACTCCCAGAGTTAAAGACGACATGCAATCAAATCCTGCATGCCCGAAGAGTACCAGCTAAAAGAGACCCAAAGAAAAACACCCCAAGACACATCCTCGTTACAATGACAAATCCCACAGATAGAGATAGAATACTGAAAGCAGCAAGATCAAAAAGGGAAATTACATTCAAAGTAGCATCCCTAAGACTTACCACAGACATGTCACAAGAATATCTCAAGGTCAGAAGACAGTGGTGGGACATTGTGACAAGACTGAATGAAATGAATGCCTCACCAAGAATACTGCACCCAGCCCGACTCACGTTCAGGTTTGAAGGAAGAATACATAGCTTCATGGATAAACAACAGCTCAGAAACTTCACAGATGATAAACCAGCCTTAAAGGAAAAACGGACAGGTCTACTCTAAGACAAGAGAGACCAACAAACACAGCAAACTTATCTAACCCCCCCAAAAAAGAAACTTTTTTATGACTTATAATTTTGTCTATGAGAAAAAAAAAGTAATTATGTTTCTGTTTCTTCTTGGATAATATAATATGAGTTATTTTCAAACATAAAAATCATTTGTACAAAAGCTGTAGGAAATACTATACTAATTAAAATATTAAAATCCTTACCATTAAAGACCGAGAGATTTTATTTTGTTATATATATTATGCATATATAATTTTGTTTTGGTTTTTTCTTTTGGCCACACCCAGTGGTGCTTAGGGGTTACTCCAGGCAGGCTCATGGACCATATGGGATGCTAAATATTGAACCCAGGTGTGCTTCATGGAAGGCAAATGGCCTACCTGCTGTGTTATCATTTCAAAATCTGATTTGATTTTATTTCATTTTATTTTTTGCTTTTTGGACCACATCCGGTGACGCTCAGGAACTACTCCTGGCTATACACTTAGAAAAGGCTCCTGGCTTGGGGGACCATATGGGACACTGGGGGAATGAACTGCAGTCTGTACTAGGTTAACCACATGCAAGGCAAACGTCCTACCTCTTGTGTCACCACTCTGGCCAAAAGAAAAAAGCCACAAAATTTTGGAGCTTAAGAGATAGTTCAGGGGCCGGGTAGGTGGCGCTGGAGGTAAGGTGTCTGCCTTGCAAGCACTAGCCAAGGATCAGGACCGCGGTTCGATCCCCCGGCGTCCCATATGGTCCCCCAAGCCAGGGGCGATTTCTGAGCACATAGCCAGGAGTAACCCCTGAGCGTCAAACGGGTGTGGCCCAAAAACCAAAAAAAAAAAAAAAAAAGAGATAGTTCAATGAGCTAAGTAAGTGCTTGCCATATGGGAGGCCTAAGTTAGATCTCTAGCATTGCATGGTCCCCCAAGCACCAGAAGCAAAAATGAGCACATATCCTGGAGTTATCCTTGAGTACTGTCAAGTATGACCCCCAAACAAAAGCCACAAATTCTTGTCACCCTTTTACTTAAGAGTTGGAGTTTATGGGCCCAGAGAGATAGCACAGTGGCCAGGACCAAAGGTGGTTGGTTCGAATCCTGGTGTCCCATATGGTCCCCTGTGCCTGCCAGGAGCTATTTCTGAGCAGACAGCCAGGAGAAACCTCTGAGCACCGCTGGGTGTGCCCCCCCCCCAAAAAAAAAGAGTTGGAGTTTATGTACCCTATAGACCTTCACTTCACATGTGAGTAGGTTTATAATTTGTTCTTACACTGCAAAATGTAGCAGATGCGGCACAGTCTGCTGCATTTGAGTCAGAAAATGTCAAGTTACTACCTGGTTTTTCACTATAATACTTGTGCTTGGAAAAATATAATAATGGAATAAATAGGTAGTAACATCCAAACCAATACCTGTACATCAATATATAAATTAATGTGCAATACATATGATACTTCAAGATGGGAAAATAGTATCCATTGCATCCTCTTTATTAACTTTGTTGGCACAGTTAGCCCTTAACATCCTCCTTTTCAGTTTTTAAGTCTTTAAAAAAATTATAGTGATACCTTCTTTTTATTATTTGTTTTGTTTTGGTGTGAGACCTGTCAGTCAATGCTCAGGCTTATTCCTGGCTCTGTTTTTTTTATTAATATTTTTATTTATTTAAACATCTTGATTACAAATATGATTGTGATTAGGTTTCAGTCATGTAAATGATACCTCCCATCTCCAGTGCAACATTCCCACCACCAATGTCCCAAATCTCCCTCCATCCCACCCCCCCACCTGTACTCTAGACAGGTTTTCCAGTCCCCTCATTCATTCTTTTTTTTTTAATATATTTTTTGTTTTCAGTTTTTATTTATTTATTTATTTATTTTTTGGGTCACACCCAGCAGTGTTCAGGGTTTTTTTCTGGCTCCGTGCTCAGAAATTGCTCCTGGCAGGCACAGGGGACCATATGGGACACCAGGATTCGAACCAATGTCCTTCTGCATGAAAGGTAAATGCCTTACCTCCATGCTATCTCTCCGGCCCCTTGAATATATTTTTTAAGTAACATGATCATATTTGGGTTACAGTCATAACCAGAACACCCTCCTTCACTAGTGTAACATTACCCCCTTCCCCCTTCCTATCCCCTGCCTGTATTCGAGACAGGCATTCTACTACAATTGTTTTTAAGTTCAGTAAGTTGTATTTTTTTCCTTAAAGGAAAAAAGTAAAAAAAAAAAAGAAAAAGAAAAAGAAAAAGTAAAGGTGTAGCAATCGCCATTGTTTGCATAGGTCCAGAAAAAATGGGGAAAATGGAAAAAAATCCTTGACCTGATTACTAAAAAGGCCTCACCTCATTTTATTGGCATAAGACAGACTCTGGGTTCCAGGCAAACCAGTCCGTCCAACTCCAGTCATTCTCAAGGTCCCGGTGAAACTTTTTCACACTTTAGCTGTTGTTTGTATCAGATTCTTATATTTAAAGACCCTGGATTTTGTACATTACTTTCATCGATATCAGGCTGATGTGGAGCATCCTCTAGTTTCAGCATACCATTAAATGTGGAGCAATCTTCCCTGCATGCAGACTGTTGCTAAGTCGTCTGGGTGTTGGGAGCACTCTTTGGAGTAAGTCACTGCCAAAGCAGTGGTAGGTCTTCCCTGGTAGAGGCTTGGATCCTGGTAATGTGAAAGACAATTGTGGTTGTTTTCATAGATGGTATCCATTGTTCAGGTGTGTGTGGGCGATACCCATTCTTCTGAGGCCTGAGCCAAATCATTATGCCAATGTTCAGGGTAAAAGGCCTAATTACATTACCAAATTTGTGTTCCCATCTCTATTAGATAAGAACTTGTTTGCATATGTATTATTTCCCCCATTTTAATGTGCCTATGCAAAAGAGAAGCAATGCCACAAGATATTGTTGATGCATCCTGGGGCTGACGAATAAAGTTCAACATTCCCCGTAACTTGGTACAAACATGAAATCTATACAGAAATATTCTTCTACCAGTATTGTTTATAAAACAGATCTCAAAGGGGGAAAATCAAACAATCAAATAACAAATCCAGTGGGCAAAATTGTCACTATATGAGGATATTCAACAAGAGTTATAGATGTTAAGGGAATACATCTGAGATATACAAAGGAGATACATGTGACCCTTTTATGTTTCGGAAATAGTCAAGAGGGAGGGGGGTGTTTCCGAGACACCACTTTGGTCTGTGATTGGACAAACGAAGAGAGCATGGAGCCATGTCCTCCACTTGTTGCCTGCTGAAGCTTCCAACTCCCCGATAGGCTTTTGCTTCCTAATTGCTGGAAGTTGAGAGTTCAGCAGTCCCCTCCTAGCCCCTTGTATGAACAAGGAAACCTGGGGTCTCTTTTAAATTGCATCTCACTGGAACCCACTTGCTGGGACCCTGAGCAGGTGTCCAGGAATAACCCTGGGACGGGGAGGAAGGAGAGAGAAGGCTGTGGGGGGCAACCGAGGCTGCATCTTCACCTTATCTTGGCCAAAAAGCCTACAGCATGAAACCTTGATTCCTGGCTCTGTTTTCAGGAATTACTTATAATAGTGGGTTCAGGGGTCCATATGAGCTGCCGGGTATTGAACCTGAGTTGACTGAATGCAAGGCTTTTAAGCATCATACCTGCTGTACTATCTCTCTGACCTTTGATTTTCTTTGATAGTTGCTCCCCCTATTTTTGTTATCTTATTTATTCTACTGATTATTAAAATATCGTTTGCTTTTGTTTGTTTGTTTGGTTTTGGTTTTCAGGTCACACTCAGTGGCTCTCAGGGGTTACTCCTGGCTCTGTTCTCAGAAATTGCTCCTGGCAGGCTTGGGAGACCATATGGGATGCCAGGAATCAAACCAGGGTCCATCTGTGTTGAACACATGCAAGGCAAACGCCCTACCACTGTGCTATTGCTCTGGCCCTCTTTATCTCTTTTTAATTTGTGGTGGGGATTCACCCAGCAGTGCTTAGAGCTTACTCCTGGCTCTGAGTTCAGGAATAATTCCTGGTGGGACTTAGGAGACCATATAGGGCACCAGGGGTTAAACCTGGGTTGGCCATGTGCAAGGCTAGCATCTTACTCCCTGCATTATCTCTGCAGCCCCCTCTTAATTTTTTAATAGGAGTCACTCCCACTGGTTCTGAAGCAGGAGCAAGATAACTCCCATGAATACTTAGCAAAACTTCAAGAATATTCGAGGCTTGTGCTCCACAACTGAGAGGCTACTGTCTACATGTTCCCTTTCTCTCCTTTTAAAATACACTTAGATGGGCCGGAGAGATAGCACAGTGGTAGGGCATTTGCCTTGCACACGGCCGACCTAGGATGGAGCCAGATCCAATCCCTGGCATCCCAAATGGTCCTCCGAGCTTGCCAAGAGTGATTTCTGAGTGCAGAGACAGGAGTAATTGGTGAGCGCCACCAGAAGTAGCCTAAAAACCAAAATTAAATTAAATTAAATTTTAAAAACACCCCAAACAAAAATTAAAATACACTTATTGTTGATTTTACTTTGTTTTGTTTGTTTGTTTGTTTTTCTTTCTTTTCTTCTTTTGTCTCACCACTCCCTAATCCCTTCTTCTGCCTTGCCAGTATTGGGTCAACCCTGGTTCAAATACTTGGTACAACACATGGTTCCCTGAGCACCATCAGAATAACTCTTGAGCATAAAGTCAGGACTCGTCTCTGAGCACTGCAGGGTGTGATTCCAACTGCTCCCTCACCTAACCCCAGTCAAGTATAGTGCTTGGGATTTGGTTCAGTGAAGAGTACCTTGCCTTGCAGATATGAGGCCCTGGGTTAGATTCCCGGCACTGCAAACATATATATATATATGTTTGCATATATATATATGTTTGCAGTGCCGGGAATATATATCTATATATCCATATATATTATGCATAATGTAGGAAAATACCTGTAAAAAGCACAGCAAGGGTCCAGGAATAACTCAGTGGTAGGGGACCTGCCTTGCAGTCATGAAGTTAAGAGTTTGATTTCATGCTAAGGGTAATGCTTCTGGCACTACCATTTGGAATTCCTCATGCTGCAACCAAGTGTGCTATCACCCTTAACCCTTTTTTTAATTATTTAAACACTGAGGTTACAAGGTTGTTCATAATACAGTTTTATTTTTACACAGATAAAGTTGTTCATGATTGAGTTACGGTCATACAATGTACATCAATCTTCACCATTGTGCAATTCCCGCCACCATTGTTCCCAGTTTCCCTCTCACTCTCCCAGATGCCCTCTTCCCTCCCATCAACTCTACCCCTTAACGAAGTGTATGAACCCCCCCCCCCAGTTACCCTTCACCATCACTACATCACTACCACCACAAAAGGTAAAAGATGGAAGTTAAAAAATAAAACAGCAACTAATTCTGATGAGGAAAGTGGCAAAGAATAGCATTACAAATTTTGTCCTGAAACTTTAACATTGCTTTTTTTTTTTTTTTTTTTTTTTTGGTTTTTGGGCCACACCCGGTAAGGCTCAGGGGTTACTCCTGGCTATGTGCTCAGAAGTTGCTCCTGGCTTGGGGGACCATATGGGACACCAGGGGATCGAACCGCGGTCCGTCCAAGGCTAGTGCAGGCAAGGCAGGCACCTTACCTTTAGCGCCACTGCCCGGCCCCAACTTTAACATTGCTTTACTCTTTCATAGAAAAATAGATTCATCATGACTTATGTCACACTTTTAATTACAAAAGGAGAACTGGCGTTAGGCACTGCTTGCTGTGGGATGACAGTGACAGTGACTCATCTGAGAAGCGAAAAAATCTCAAGTTTCTGACTACAAAGTGGCCATCCAGCTCAGGAAATAGGACTGATTAAATAGCAGCTGTTGTATATTGTGACAACCTTGGAAGAAAAATGGCAAAACCTGTCATCAGCTCCTATTTGAATTAACTTTAATCTTATCACACACACACACACACCACACACACACACACACACACACACACACACACACACACACACACACACACACACACACCTTTGTCTCTACATTATCCTTCCTGGATATCTTTCCTAAAGAAAGCACTTTGCCCGTAACTGTCACAAAACTTCCTGCAAATAATATAGAAGCAGAAGTTGAAGCTGCTTCAGAGAAAAACCAACATCCTTCAGATCTTTCTCACACTTTTGTAGAAAGCAGATAACCAGGACTGTTTCATTTCCTTTTTTTTTTTTTTAATTTTTTTCCTTTGAGACAAAGAGATCCACTGCTGAGATACTATTTCTGTTCAAAGAGAAAAGACATGAAAAGACAATCACATAAATTTCTCCCAGTGTTGCCATGTCCTCACTCATAGAGATGGTATTTCCATAAAAGTTAAAAATCGGGCCTGGAGAGATAGCACAGTGGCGTTTGCCTTGCAAGCAGCCGATCTAGCACCAAAGGTGGTTGGTTCGAATCCTGGTGTCCCATATGGTCCCCCGTGCCTTCCAGGAGCTATTTCTGAGCAGACAGCCAGGAGTAACCCCTGAGCACCGTCGGGTGTGGCCCAAAAACCAAAAAAAAAAAAAAAAAAAAAAAGTTAAAAATCAGAGGACTGAGAGGCGACTGTGGACATGCTTTGCCATCAGGGACCCCAGATTTCATCCCTGGTTCCACATGATCCCCAGCATGTGGAGCAGTCCTGGAACTCTGACACTGGAAATAACTCCAGAGAACTGCCACAGGGTCCCCACCCCAACAAAAACCAAGTATCAGAAAAATTCTGAAAGATGATATGTGTTGTAAATTTAAACTACTCATAAGCTACTTTAAATGGTAATTCAAATTTTAATTTGTAAATGCAAAATGATCTTAAAACATCTGTAACATTATTTTCTATATCTAATTGTAGGGTTATCCTATTTCATTTACAAGAATAATGTCTATTGAGGCGGGAATAGCACAGTGGTTAGGGCATTTTCCTAGCACACAGTTGAGTTGGGTTTGACCCCTGGCATCCCATATGTTATCTGCCAGAATGATTTCTGAGTACAAAGCCAGAAGTAACACCTGAGCCCTGCTGAGTGTGACTCCAAAAAAATAAAGGAAAAAGATGCCTACCTTTCCATTCATATAGCTCACAGGTAACTTTGAAGAGATTTTTTTTTAAATAATATGATAAAGAGTTGAGAAACTATAGTGTTGCTCATAATTTAATTACTCAACAAAAGTTTTGTTGTATCTATAGACAATCAGATGAACAAAAGTTTAGGTATTTCCTATTACACACATCTTATAACAAAAGTTCAGAAAGATTAAATAATTTCCCTATGGAAATAAAAGTAGAAAATATGGTAGTAGATCTTCTCTTCTAGTTTTTCAGTCTCCCTTCCTCCTGACTGATGATGCAGCCTCTCTAGGTCTGTATCATTGACCTGCCCTGTCCCTAAACTGCAAGAGAGCAGGCAAGAAAGATTAGTGCAACATTCCTTCTCATGGCTTCATTTGCTAAAGAAACAAGTTGTAGGGGGCCGGGCGGTGGCGCTGGAGGTAAGGTGCCTGCCTTGCCTGCGCTAGCCTAGGACGGACCGCGGTTCGATCCCCCGGTGCCCCATATGGTCCCCCAAGAAGCCAGGAGCAACTTCTGAGCGCATAGCCAGGAGTAACCCCTGAGCGTCACAGGGTGTGGCCCAAAAACAAAAAAAAAAAAAAAAAAAAAAAAAAAAAAAAAGAAACAAGTTGTAAGTATCTAGTATTCGTGTGGTGTGTCTGTGTCCAGGCACTAACACAGGGTTTAGGTTTAGTCTTGGAAGATGACATTCTACTTCTAGAACTTTCTTCCACAAAGTGTTGTAGAAGTATGGCACAATCCCTATTTGCTTTTCCCTAAAAAATGCATATTTTCCCAACAATTCAGAGAAAAGGACAGTATATTCTGGATGATTCCAATGTGTCTAAAGCATGTACTCTCATATTCTCATAGTCAATAAAACACTGAAAGAAATTATTTGGAAAGCTTTTGAGAAACATTTTTTCCCTAAAAAAATTAAGGTAGCACACAAACATATAAGATCTTTTTCTTCTTCCAGTTCTTAAATTCCTTTGTTCAAGGTAATTCAAAATGCTGGGTGTTTTCAAACCAAGGAAAGGACCAGCACCCTATTTGGTGATCCAATTGAGGTGCCAACCCACCTGGACCCACCTTGCTCCTTACTGCTGGGTAAGGAAAACAATGAAAATCATATCACCTCTGTCCCTGGCAGCTGGGTGTTCTGAAACAAGTATCTGGAAGCAAGCTACGTCATCTTTCTTCTCACAAAATGGCGTAAACAATACCTATTAGTAGGGTGTTTGGTTGTATGTAAGAGAAGAGAAAATAAAATGTCTAATATTAAATAAACTCTGTAAGTTTTACTATTATAGTTATAAAACTAATATATAAAAATCTCCCTTAGTTAAAATATTTTCTCCTTTCTCCAGAGTCCTTTGACATTTTTATGATATCACTGATCTTAGAACAGTCTGCCCAGCTACTATCTCTTTGATGAATGTCTGGGAGCTCAAGGCAATGGGTGCTGTGGGTCTGGGAATTGTTTGGGAGGCATAGACTATAAGGAGAAAAAAACAAAAATGTAGCATGTAAAATAAAAACATAACTCATAGTACAATGTGATTACATATTGGCAGATTGTAATATGTCTAAAGTATTCGGTTTTTCTGTCGTAGAAATCCCAATTCTGGAAATTTAGTCCATGGAAATAACTCAAATAAAGAGGGGAAACTTTCCTCATAAAATCTTAAATTGAGCATATAGTTTTGCAGATTTTGGGAGTATCTAATAACATTTTTACCTCTGTAATATAACTGTGAAGCCAACAGAATTGAATGTATTGAATGTATAGGAGTGTGGTGTAATTTTTTTTATGTAAACTTAAAGCAACAAAATCAGAATATGGATGTGTACATGCACTTCATTTACAATCACATGGGGCATGGCTATAATTAGGCTGAACTATTAAAGGAAAATCTATTGTTAAGATAGTGCAGCAGAGGGGCCGGGCGGTGACGCTAGAGGTAAGGTGCCTGCCTTGCCTGCGCTAGCCTTGGACGGACCGCGGTTCGATCCCCCGGTGTCCCATATGGTCCCCCAAGAAGCCAGGAGCGACTTCTGAGCACATAGCCAGGAGTAACCCCTGAGCGTCACAGGGTGTGACCCAAAAACCAAAAAAAAAAAAAAAAAAAAAAGAGAGAAAAAGAAAGTGCAGCAGAACACAGGAAATAGGGGGGCTGTGGATTGTGGAAGAGTTTGGCTAGAAAAAAGGAAGAAAGATGTTAGTGATAATAGGGTGGCAGAGAAAGGGCATTATTTTCAAGTGAAGCAGTCCTCTAGAAGTAATATACCAATGCAAGGTATTGGGCACTTGATGGTATAGTATAGTAACTTAATACATTAATACCATAACACTTAATATTATTGCAAAAAATATAAAAAAAGAGGAGCATTATTGTTTTTCCAAAATAGTTCTGTGCTAAATGCTCTCAAATGCAGCTTGTTGCTCCAACAGCTGTGAAGACCTTGGAGCAGAAATTCCATTTTCACGGTGTTGAACATAGGTGGTGGGTGAAATATACCAAATAAATGAGCATCTCTTCTGATAAGCCAAAGGACTTCTGTGGTTTTGAAAATAGTAAAATAGTAAAATAATAAAACAGCTCCCACATGCCACTTGCTATGTCACTGTTTGTTCTCTATTTACATTCTGTGAAGAGAATCTGATTCTTTTGTTTTGTTTTGTTTTGTTTTGGTTTTTCGGGCCACACCCGTTTGATGCTCAGGGGTTACTCCTGGCTAAGCACTCAGAAATTGCCTCTGGCTTGGGGGGACCATATGGGATGCCAGGGAATCGAACTGTGGTCGTGATATTTCCTTGGCTAGTGCTTGCAAGGCAGACAACTTACCTCTAGTGCCACCTCGCCGGCCCCAATTCTTAATAGTTTTAATCACCAATTGTACCTGACTCAAATGACTCTGTTTCTTGTCAGTATATACAGATATGTCAACTTTGACTGCTTTGTTTCAGGCTGGCAGACATGGGACTCTGGTAATGTGGATTAGAAAAAGATGAGTTTCCCAATCAAACCAGCCCAGAGGCATGAAAGATCTTGGGAATACAGAACCATTTGAGGAGCTTGGAAAATCCTGGGAGAAGCTCAACAAAGGAATAAAAACTATGATAAGAATATATTTCTCAAGGGCCAGAGAGATGGCATGGAGGTAAGGCGTTTGCCTTCCATGCAGAAGGACGAGGTTTGAATCCCAGCATCCCATATGGTCCCCCGAGCCTGCCAGGAGTGATTTCTGAGTGGAGAGCCAGGAGTGGCCCCTGAGCACTGCCGGTTGTAACCAAAAAAACCAAGAAAAAACAAAAGAATATATTTCTCAGGGTCAGAGAAATAGTACAACAGGGAAGGTGCTTGTCTTACATGTGGTTAACTCAGGTTCAATCCCTGGCACCCCATATGTCCCCTGAACGCAGAGTGAAGAGTACATTCTGAGCACTACTGGGTGTGGATCAAAAGCAAACAAGCAAAGAACATACTTTTCAAAAAGTTGACAAATTCAATGTCTTCTCTTTGGCAATACCCTAGCAATAAATCTCAAGGGGCAGTTTGGGAAAAATTAATAAAAACTATCTTTACAGAGGCAAAAGGTTTTATTTCCCCATTCTAGGGGATACCCAATATGTGTTATTCCTTTCTTTTACTTTATGGTCTACAATCTCCATTTGGGGAACTCACCCCAGCTCTGTTCTGGAATGTGGGCTTGAGTCTCTCCACTGTCGAGAAGCCTGAGTTCTCTCTTGAGTGCATAGTACTGACTCTCCACTAAGATTTCTAAATAAACTTACCTTACTTGCACTATTTGTTTTCTTCCTGAAATTCTTTTCTTATGCGGTTAGATAGAAGAGCAGAAAAAACCTGGGTTTGAGGTCATTACTGATTTTTCCTTTTCTGGCAAAAAGCAAATTCCTTATTCTAGCCTGAGTTTCATGCTTTTGGAGAAACTGAAGGTAGGGGCTGACCCCTGTGTACCTTGTAGATCAAGTGGAAGTTAGGTACAGTTTTCTTAGCAGAGCTGGTGATATGCAAGAATCTTCTGCTATGCTGGTGATGGTGGTAGACTTTCTGAGACCCTGGCACTTCTCCAGGTGGCTGAGGTGGGTAAAGTATAATAAGCCAGTAGCACTCCTCCACCCTATTTTTCTTTTTTGTTTTGTTTTGGGGGCACATTCAGAAATGCTCATGGCTTTGGACTCAGAAATCACTCCTGGTGGTGGTTGAGGGATCATTTGGGATATCAGGAATCAAACCTGGGTTGGCTGCAATGCAAGCCAAGCACCTTATCCACTGCACTATCTCTCCATCCAAGCACTCAGTATCTTGAGGCTATGAGGCTATTCTCTCTCCCATCCCACTTTACACAAGTCACCTGCAATGCATTCGACAAATTTTGAAATTTTATAATCATACTGAAGCTGTTTTTTAAATTAATTGACTCATTAATTCTAGTCCTGTCAAAAACTTTTTGAAAGTTTGCCTATTCTTTTCCTTTTTCTCCCTGAAAACTTAGAAGGACTCTCTGGAGTTAAGAAAAGCTAAAACAGGGGCTAGAAGATAGCTCAGTAGGTAGTATTTATCTTGCATGCAGTTGATTTGGGTTCAATACCCAGAATCCCATATGATCCCCGAGCCTACCAGGAGTGAGTCCTAAGCACCAACCCAGGAGTAACCTGTGTGTCACTGAGTGTGGCCCAAAAGCCAAAAACAGAAACAAAAACAAAAAATAGACTGCCCCAAGGTTAGTAGTTTGGAATGAGTGAAAACTTCTCCCAGGAATTAGTCACTTTGTTACATTCTTTTGGCTCTTATTGGGCCAACGAAGAACCTTAAAGTACTTTTGTTCTGATAAGAACAGATATTAACAGTCAAAAGAAAGTTCAAGTGGAGTTTTCTCACTTTCCTCTTCAGTATAATGAACGTCAGTGACATGTCTGTGTCATTTTCTGTATGTGTGATGTGTGTTCATTGTATGCCCCTCAGTTCACGATATTCCCTCATGACAATATGATCTTCTTGAAAAACTACTAAAATATGTATAATTGGTGACATCACTCGAACAGTGGTTGGCAACCTTTTTTTTTAACTGATCCAAATCTCGCCAAAACCACGGTTGAAATTTATTTTGAGAGCCACACAGGGCGCACACTGACAGAGGCTAGGAGTTGAGTCCTGACTCCTGGAGCAGCCGCCCGGCACACAGAAGAGCCAAATTAAAAGTGGAAAGAGCCACACATGGCTCACGAGCCACGGGTTGCCAACCACTGCTCTATCACAACTGGGCATAGAATCAGACTTCTGCTCCCTATCTTTGAAGCTGTTCTCTAACTTCATGCCAACAAAGTAGCTCTTTTCTACTCAGTTATTTCTCTGCTTTGGGGGACAACAGTCCTAAGTAAATGAAAGAATCTCCAGACTCCAGATTCTGAAGGGGTCCTCAAACTTTTTAAACAGGGGGCCATTTCACTGTCCTTCAGACTGTTGGAGGGCCAGATTATAGTAAAAACAAAAATTATGAACAAATTTCTATGCACACTGCATATATCTTATTTAGAAGTGAAGAAACAAAATGGGAATAAATACAATATGTGGCCCGCGGGCCATAGTTTGAGGACCATTGCTCCAGAACATCAAGGCACATACTTAATGAGGGGGAACAGGTATGATTTTCAGAATCTCTACTCAGGAGGACACAGGATTAGGAGAATGTAAAAGAACAAAAAAGAATGTGAAGAATGTAGCTGAACTCTCAATGCGGCTCTCTCCCTACATCAAGCCTGAGTTGGTATTGAACCTCACTCTAACAGAGCTGAAATGTCTGGGGATTTATTGTGAAGAGAGCCACGGAGTCCTGGGACTAAAGGAGGAGCCTAGAGGTAGCCCCACACCCACAACCTGAAAAAAGGAAGAAGAAAAAGAAGAAACAACCTCAGTCATGACACTTCCTTTAGGTTTCACTCTGCTGACACTGCTGACTAAAAGACCCAACTGTATGAGAGAACAGAAAAGCAAAGAAAGAGCTTTTAGCTACAACTGACAACAACACTGAGGTAAGTTTGGTTTCTATTTTCACCCCTGGGGCAAAAAGTGAACTTGTTATGGCTTTGTCCTGGGGGAGCCAAAGTATGTTCTTGAGGGTGAGCTATCCCTTCATCTACCTCAGCCAGGTTTTCCCTGATCAAACAAAGAAGAGATATTCTGTGTCCTAAAGCTGGAGATTCGTGGGGGAGGAGAGATGAAAAAGATTATGAAGGAAACAAATGTATGTAGTGTCTAAGACTATAATGGAAAGTTTCTGTTCTCAGTAATTTTGCGCCTGGGTCAAGGTCATATTTCCAAGTGTTCAAAGAACCCAGTGCTGCTCAGTTTAGAGTTCTCACAGCACACTGTTCTGTTCATAAGAGCCCCAAGAACTTTTCCATTTTGACCTTTTGACTAATAGGAACAAATTGGAGGTGAGAAGTCACTTTAGTCTCGCAAGACCTGAAGATATCTTTCAGTCATTTCCTCAGATCTAGTTTTGTCTTCAATGAGAACTTAATTTTGTCTCTTTGCTTTAATTGCATAGAAATGTGTACCCACATTCCGTCTTTGAGTAGGTTCCTGTGTCTTCTCTGAGGCAGGTCCCTCAATTGTATACTTTGTCAAGCCCTTACTCCCTGGACCTGTCAAAGCCCAGGCTTCTGTTGGAAACATGAAATGGCTAAAAGGCTACTTTCTTCTGGAGTAGAAACACCTTCTTCCTGAGCCTCTGTGGATTTGTGCTCCTTCATAATAAACAATGCTGATGTGTTTGCTGGGTCTTTCTCCCCTAGGCTTCATTTAGTCAGGGCCACCATGGGCTCTGTGAAATCTCGAGGCTCCAAGGCAGAAGCCCAGGTGTTGATGATGGGTCTCGACTCTGCCGGCAAGACCACGCTCCTGTACAAGCTGAAAGGTCACCAGCCTGTGAAGACCCTGCCCACAGTTGGTTTCAATGTGGAGCTTCTAGAAGTGCCGGGTCATATGTCTCTGACTCTCTGGGATGTGGGGGGCCAGAGTCAGCTCAGAGCCAGCTGGAAGAACTACCTGGAAGGTACGGACATCCTCATCTATGTGTTGGATAGCACCGACAAGGTTCGCTTGCCTGAAGCACTGGCTGAGCTGACTTCTGTCCTGGACCACCCCCACATGGCCAGTGTCCCTTTCTTGGTGCTTGCCAACAAGCAGGAGGCACCTGAAGCTCTGCCACTTCTGGAGATCAGAGATAAGCTGAGCCTAGAGCAATTCCAGGGCCACAATTGGGAGCTCCGGTCCTGCAGTGCTCTCACTGGTGTGGGGCTGCCTGAGGCCTTGCAGAGCCTGGGAAACCTCCTGAAGTCCCGAAGCCACCATGTGTCCAGGTGACAGCAGATAGCGGGGTGAGCAAGAAGATGATCCAGAACAGTTAACTTCCTCCTTAGGGACTGGAAGAACCACCTAGTCCTTGAGAAATCTTAACTACTAAATTAACCCAACAAAATTTCCTTTTTAGTTCCTACAGGATATTTTGTTCTTGGGTCTTACTGTCACTGAAGTGGATGCTGAAAATCAAATATTCTTTGGCTAGTGGTACTCTAAGGCGCAGGGGCGGAGAAGGGAAGCATACTGCAGTACAATTCATTACCCAGTGCAAACAGAGCTCTCTAAGCCACAGAACAATCCTTGGTTGCATAACAATTAAGAACTATATTCTCAGAGAGGAAGAGGTTTCAAAAGTGAGCCAGAAAAGCATGTAGACAGAGTCATGATCTTATGAGTGATTTCCCCTGATAGCTTCTGGGCATCTGCTATGAGCAGTTTAAGTAATTAGAGCCAGAGGATGGAGTGAGTAAGTCAACTCCCACTGAATAGTGGTCTTAGAATCCTGTGAGTTCCAGTAAAACACACGAATAAATAAAAATAAACTGGATTATAATACCACAGAGAAGCTTTTAGATAATCTTATCTTAATATCCATAAAGCTTATGAAATTAATTGCAAGATGTGGTGTTCTAGTTCATTTGCTAGGAAAGAAGATGAGTAGCTTTTATTAAAATTGCAAAGTATCTCTAACTTCCAAGTTAAAAATCATTGATGTGGTCTGTTCTTTCATCAACCCTAAGGATATATCTATAATCCTAGGGTTTTTGCTTGTTTGTTCCCCTCACCCCTGTTGGCTTTTTTTGGGGGGGGGGTTCACTCCTGGTGGTGCTCAGAGGTTACTCCTGTCTCTGCCTCAGAAATTACTACTGGTAGGCTTGGGGGACCAGATAGGATGCAAGTGATTGAACCCAAGTTTGTCACATGCAAGGCAAATGCCCTACCCACATGCTATTACTCCTACTCCTATAGTCCTAGTTTTTATATGGCAAAAAGCTTGAATTAGATACAAGTCCTCATTTTAAATAGTTCTAATGATTGGATATCCTTGACTGTACTTAGCTAAAATCAGCCTCCTTCTAGCTGAGTGGGTCTTATTTCACTGAACTGATAACTTGGTTTACCAATTTCTGCAGAACTTGTTCTTCCCTTCTGACATCAGTTTAAGTATGCTTCATTCTTTCTCTGACATCTTAAAGTACATGTTTCACGATTTTCTGTGTTAAGCAGAGGGAAGTGCAAAGAGGTAAATACAAATGAGGTAAGACTCCTTAAGTCCAGGGTTGGTTTTAAACCACATATCCTATTATATCAGGAAACAAACCTGGGGAAAACAGTTTATTTCCCAACTGGGCCTCTGGGGCCAGAGCAATAGCATAGTGGTGGGGCATTTACCTTGCACGCAGCCAACCCGGGTTCAATTCCCGGTGTCCCATATGGTCCCTGGAGCCTGCCAGGAGCGATTTCTGAGCTCAGAGCCAGGAGTAAACCCTGAGTACTGCCACGGCCGCCACCGCTGGTGTAACCCCGAAACAAACAAACAACAAAACAAAACAATTTGGGGCTGACTGGATAATCAGTAAGACACAACTTCCTGGAAAAGTGCGTGAAAGGAGGTGCAATGCAGAAACTTTGGAGAAGGGGCCAGAATGATAGCAGAGAGACAGGGTGTTTGCCTTGGACGTGGCTGCCTAGGACAGACCAGGGTTTGATCCCTGGTATCCCCTGAGCCAGGAGTGATTTCTGAGCAAATAGCCAGGAGTGATCCCTGAGCACCACCAAGTGTGGCTCAAAAACCAGAAAGAAAAAAAAAAAAGGCAAAAGATAAAGAAAGAAAAAAAGAAACTTTGGAGAAGTTTTGTGGGTTAGGTGCTGGGCTCGATGTTTTTCATAGATTTTCCCTTATACTTTCAACTCTGCCAGAGATTCTCTATAGATATCATTTTCACGTTGTAGAATTTGAAGCTGAAGCTTGAAGAGGTGGATACTTGCTTGAGTGTGAAACCAGATATCTGTGCCCTAGTGAGGCCCATAGTATTTTTTTTTGTGGGGTCAACACCTTTCTGGCAAGAGTGCGACAAATTTTAATCTTCAGGCAAGGGAGTATATAAAGGGAAAAAGAGGCAGTAATAACATAAAAAGGAATGCAATGGTTTGATTTTAGAACAAATACACATAACTTTAGGTGGTTTTTAAAAATATTTTTTTATTTAAGTAACATGATCATATTTGGGTTACAGTCATAACCAGAACACCTCCCTTCACCAGTGTAACGTTACCCCCTCCCCTTTCCCATCCCCTGTCTGTATTCGAGACAGACATCCTACTACAGTTATTTGTTTTTAAGTTCAGTAAGTTGCATTTTTTTTCCTTAAAGGATAAGAGTAAAAAAATATATTAAAGGTGTGATAGTGGGAATTGCCATTGTTTGCATAGGTCCAGAAAAATGGGAAAATGGAGAAAACTCCTTGACCTGATTACAAAAAGGCCTCACCCTAGAAATTTATTGGCATAAGACAGACTCTGGATTCCAGGCATACCAGTTCGTCCAACTCCAGTCATTCTCAAGGTCCTGGTGAAACTTTTTCACACTTTAGCTGTTGTTGGTATCAGATTCTTATATTTAAAGACTCTGGATTCTGTGCATTTCTTTCATTGATGTCAGGCTGATGTGGAGCATCCTCTAGTTTCAGCATACCATTAAATGCAGAGCGATCTGCCCTGCATGCAGACTGTTGCTGAGTCGTCTGGGTGTTGGGAGCACTCTTTGGAGTAAGTCAATGCCAAAGCAGTGGTAGTCTTCCCTGGTAGAGGCTTGGATCCTGGTAATGTGAAAGACAATTGTGGTTGTTTCCATAGATGGTATCCATTGTTCAGGTGTGTGTGGGCGATACCCATTCTTCTGAGGCCTGAGCCAAATCATTATGCCAATGTTCAGAAGAAAAGGCCTAATTACATTACCAAATTTGTGTTCCCATCTCTATTAGATAAGAACTTGTTTGCATATGTATTATTTTCCCATTTTAATGTGCCTATGCAAAAGAGAAGCAATGCCACAAGATATTGTTGATGCATCTGGGGGCTGACAAATAAAGTCCAAAATTCCCCATAACTTGGTACAAACATGAAATCTATACAGTGATACTCTTCTACCAGTATTGCTCAAAAAACAGATCTCAAAGGGGGAAAATCAAACAATCAAATAACAAATCCAGTGGGCAAAATTGTCACTATATGAGGATATTCAACAAGAGTTATAGATGTTAAGGGAATACATCTGAGATGTACAAAGGAGATACACGTGACCCTTTTATGTTTTAGAAATAGTTAAGAGGGAGGGGGGGTGTTTCCGAGATACCACTTTGGTCTGTGATTGGACAAGCGAAGAGAGCATGGAGCCCTGTCCTCCCCTTGTTGCCTGCTGAAGCTTCTAACTCCCCAAGAGGCTTTTGCTTCCTAATTGCTAGAAGTTGAAAGTTCAGCAGACCCCTCCCAGCCCCTTGCAGGAACAAGGAAGCCTGGGGTCTCTTTTAAATTGCACCTCACTGAAAACCAATTGCTGGGACCCTGAGCAGGTGTCCAGCAATAACCCTGGGGATGGGGAGGAAGGAGAGGGAAGGCTATGGGGGGTTGCCGATTCAACTTATCTTAGCCAAAAAGCCGACAGCATGGAACCTTGCCATGACGCATTGCCTGCTGAAGCTTCAGACTCCACACAAAAATTATAGTGAAAGATATGTAATCTACCTTGGCCAAAACAAAAATCATTAGTACAGAAAATGGTTAAATGTGGGGTAACAAGAGATGGGAGTGAGGGAGTAAAGGAATAAAATGAGCGCCTGAACGGCGTTCAGATAGTGACAAGCAGATGAAACACAATGATATCCATATATTTCTTATAATGTTCTGTGCGGGGGCACTAGTCCCCGTGAGGTTTCACAATGGACAAGATTAATAAGGAAACTTCCCATATAAATCCTAATGCCATAACCTATTGTGACCCATGTCCCGCATCTTTTCCTAGGTCTGGTTAAAGCAGCCTTTGGCATGGCGGAGGGCTGCCAAACGCCATGCTGGCAGGACTTCCCGGCTCGGCTCCCAGGAAGGAAAGAGATCCTTCCCGAGCCAGAAGGCCGGAAGGTCGAAGCCCCCGCCCCAGACCCTCCCTTTGGAGCCGGGAGGGAAATGGGGAGAGCCTAGGAAAACCAGTAAACTCCTCCAAGGGACCCACCTCGGTGACTTGCCCAGCCATGTGGCCAGGCAAAGCCCTAGAGTACCGGAGGAAGGAGGTAGAGGGGTGCTGGGGTGACCCATGTCCGGCACCCCTTCCTAGGCCTGGTTAAAGCAGCCTTTGGCATGGCGGAGGGCTGCCAAACTCCATGCTGGCAGCACCTCCCGGCTCGGCTCCCAGGAAGGAAAGAGATCCTTCCCGAGCCAGAAGGCCCGAGGCCCATAGTATTATATGGCTCGAGGAAGGCTGTGACTTTAGACTCTCTGGGATATAAATTCAAGGTGATCCTCAATCAGCAAATGGAAATGAGGAGCAAACTAGAGGGAAAGAACAGAGTCTGCAGCACATAAGGGAAAGTGAATACAGATCAGTGTGATGGAAGAGTCAAAACAGGAGTTTGGGGCGAGGTGTGGGTGGGTGAGTGCAATGTATTACAACAGGAAACAAAACTGGAAATGTAGAACTGAGTTGGGCAACAGTTGGGAGTTTCATAACTAAGAGATTGGTCAGGGAAGTGAAATCACTGGACTAAACATGTTTAAGAGGATAGCTCTGCCTCTCTCTCTCTCTCTCTCTCTCTCTCTCTCTCTCTCATTCACACACACACACTGCACTTTAAATAGCATAAGAGGAAGAGATTAAACAGCATAAAAGGAAGAGATTAAAGATGACTCTGGATTCTGAGTCTGTGTCGGCAGAAGTCAGCATTACCAATGAAGGTACATGGATTTAGAAAAAAACAGATGGAGGTCTGCTTTTGAAATGGGTGTAAGAGCCTTTGCAGCTTTGTTTATATCATCTGCACCAGCAGACCTGGAGATAGCACGGCCCACTCCCAGAAGCTCATTTCATTTCATGATGCTTTTCATTGGAGATCAGCTTCAATAGTGTATTGTTCCTCCACTGTGACGCCCCTGTGCTCTGGAGTGGTCAGTGTCTCTACAGAGTTTTGTGGTAATGTCTATGAAATCTTAGAAGACCAGTTGCCATATTTAATAGATCAATTTATTTATTTACCTGTTTGTTTGGAGGTTCTCAGGCGATGCTCAGAAGTCTAGGGACTCCTCCTGGCTTGTCTCATGAACTAGGCAGTGGTTCAATGTAAGGATTTAGAGATGTGGTGCTGCTCTGGTCTTGCAGTGCTAGGGGCTTCCAAGAGTGTATGTAGTGATGTTCGGGCTTCATGTGATACTGGGCATGTTATGTGCCTTAATCCCTGTACTATCTCTCTGCTTCTAAGAACCAGTTGTTTTAGACTAAATATTGTTAGTTTTTCTGCTGGGTGCCTTTGCTGCAGGAGCAGCAAATAGTGGATCTCTATGTTGGTCCATTGTCCCCAGCTTTTCAGTACTTTTAAAGATGAAAACATTGAGTAATAAAGATGCTCAGATTCAGAGTTGGAGATAGAAAAAATTATTGGGGGCCCGGAGAGATAGCACAGCGGTGCTTGCCTTGCAAGCAGCTGATCCAGAACCTAAGGTGGTTGGTTTGAATCCCGGTGACCCATATGGTCCCCCGTGCCTGCCAGGAGCTATTTCTGAGCAGACAGCCAGGAGTAACCCCTGAGCACCGCTGGGTGTGGCCCAAAAACAAAACAAAACAAAACAAAAAAAATTATTGGAAAGTAAAAGGGAAAGAAATTCCACAGTAAGGGAGGAACTTTGTACAAAGGAGTAAGTTAAGCATAGAACTATACTTTTTGTGAGGTTTTAATTAGAAAATTGGATCTATGTTATTTATTAAACAAAATTTCACAGGATTCCTATTTGTCTTACTAAGTTAGGATTTATTTGTGTTACTAAGGTAAGATGAACATTTTTATTCCCATGTAAGCTGGTGGAGACTTATCTGCTTGTTTAAGCCCTTTTAGATGATATATTTCACCATATGCCCGGCTGATGCCCCATTATGTTTTAGTTTCCTGTAAACCCAAGGCCTAAGGTGGAATTACTGGTCTTGGGGAAACTGTTATCTTCCTCAGTCTCAGAAAGAGCCCAGAAATTTGCAAAATAGTTTAAAACGTGGAACAGAAATGGCTAAAATGAAACTGCTTGCAGCTGTTGCTAAGGGAAAACTAAGGCTTCCTTCTTCCTTGGATCTCATTCTGTAAGACACTGGACTCTGTCTCTACAGCTTTCTCCAGGTGCTGGGATTCATCCTTTGGATGTCATCTACCATGAGAGAAAGAGAGTCCCCAGCTTGCAGCCTATTTAAGCCTCAATTTCACTTGGAGAGTGCTTGGCTCCCAGGACGAAGCTTCCAATTGAGATAGAAATGGGAACACAACTAGAAAACACAAAAGTTGTTTTTCTTCAGATTAAAGTTATTGAGTTTATACAAAGGGTCAACCCTAATTGCATGTGAATCAAAGATTAACATTTCAAATGGTGTTGTCAGGCTCTTTCAGGAAGGACTTAAATCTTTTAGAGAACTGTTCCATTCTTTCTGGGTTAGCACTTATTTGGTAATAGAACTTCTTTCTCCACTCTGCTTTGTACATCTTACTCTAGAATGGCAGATTTGGTTTTTTTATTGTTACTCCAACAGACTCCACTGGCTCTGTGAGTTTCTCTTCATGTTGGTGACAAGTAAAGCACACAAATGCATACTGGATGGTGTTTGAGATGCTAACTGAGAAATGGTGACCCTCTTCACACTCTTTCTTTCTTTCTTTTTTTTTTTTTTTTTTTTTGGTTTTTGGGTCACACCCAGCGGTGCTCAGGGGTTACTCCTGGCTGTCTGCTCAGAAATAGCTCCTGGCAGGCACCGGGGACCATATGGGACACCGGGATTTGAACCAACCACCTTTGGTCCTGGATCTGCTGCTTGCAAGGCAAACGCCACTGTGCTATCTCTCTGGGCCCTCGTCACACTCTTTCTACAAGAATCTTCTGGAAGCTTGTGGATTGACTCAGCATAAAATTTCTCAGTTTCACTTCTCAGCAGTAAAGTGTGACCCATAACATACTCCTTCCATATGCTTTGCAAAAACAGTAGCTCAAAAATAAATAAATAAAAATAAAGATAAAGCCAGGGCCAGAAAAATAGTACAGTAGGTAGGGTGCTTGCTTTGCATTTGGCCGACCCACGTTTGGTCTCTGATATCCCATATGGTCCCCTGAGCTTGCCAGGAGTAATCCTTGAGCACAGACCAAGTGTAACTCCTGAGCACCACTGAGTGTGGGGAAAAAAATAGGAAGGAAGGAAGGAAGGAAGGAAGGAAGGAAGGAAGGAAGGAAGGAAGGAAGGAAGGAAGGAAGGAAGGAAGGAAGGGAGGAATGGAGGGAAGGGGGAGGGAGGGAAGGGAGGAAGGGAGTGAAGAAAGGGAGGAAGGGAGTGAAGAAAGGGAGGAAGGGAGTGAAGAAAGGGAGGAAGGGAGTGAAGAAAGGGAGGAAGGGAGTGAAGAAAGGGAGGAAGGGAGTGAAGAAAGGGAGGAAGGGAGTGAAGAAAGGGAGGAAGGGAGGGAGGGAGAGAAGAGAGGGAGGGAGAAAGGGAAGAAAGGGAGAGAGGGAGAAAGGGAGGGAGGGAAGGAAGGAAAGATGGAAGGAAGGAAGGAAGGAAGGAAGGAAGGAAGGAAGGAAGGAAGGAAGGAAGGAAGAAAAGAAGAGAAAACTATTTTAGAAAGATGGGGGGAAAAGACATATTTTTACCCCATTACTATAACTTGAGTTCTTTTGACACACTCAATGCCCCAAGAAAACCCAGTCATGTAGTGACAGAATTATGTGTTTAATTCTCCACAAGAGGGGCACAGCATTAGAGCCTTTGCCTTGCACAGGGCAGACCCAAGACAGACCTGAGTTTGATTCCTGGCATTCCATTTGGTCTCCAGAGTCTGGTAGAAGAAATGTCTGAGCACAGAGCCCAAAAAGACAAACACTCACATAAAAGCATCTAATTTTAACAATAATCTAGTAAACACATTGCATTTTGCCATTTTGAGTGGGGGTCAAAATCCTGCAGTGATGATGAGGATGTGCTGCGTCCTCCACACTAAGAACTAACGGCCAGATGTGACCCAATATGTGACACACGGGTCCCCAGCTCGCTGGCCCGTGCAGTTGTAGGGATGGGAGACAGGAGGACACAGCCTGGGGGCGGGACTCCACGTTCCAGAGGTCCCTCCCCTCCTCAGAAGCAGCGGAACAAAACCCAAATTTGGCAAAGAGCCACAGGATACAAAATAATGATAAGAAGCAAAGAGTCGCATTCAATTTGGCCGGGAGCTGCGTGTTCGCCACCCCTGCCTGAGTACGTGGTGATGGGGCAGTAACTAGTCTTCTCAGGGCTGGCATAGGTGCGTCATTCAGAGTCTTCTTGTGCCTCCTCATGCATCTCCAAAGGGGATCCAGCCTCTCTGTGTCTCGACTGGCAAACAAGGCTTGCAACAGGATGTTCTTTTTTTTAGATTATGATTTTATTTTTGTAGAAACTCATTACCAAGGACCCCCTACATAACTGCCAACCACAAATGTGAGGTTGGCATCAATATTTCAGGGTTATATAAATGCTTCACTAAAAGAATGTTAACAAAATAGAGTAGCAGCCACTGCCCACTCTCTACTCCAACTTTACTTAAATCGCAGCCTTTTAAATGAAATTGTGCTCACTTTTGGAATCTTTGGTCTTGCTTTTGGTCTCAATCTCACCATGTGGCCCTAGGTTCTGAACGAGGGTCAAGTCATCATTTTGTGATCTCTTAGGCTTCTCTTTCTCAAGCCTAAGTTTCCATTAATGCTGCCTGAAGATACCTGGCCATACCAGGCAGCTTATTTGGAAAGGACACAGAGAGGCAGGGAAGGTACCATAGACAACAGCCGATCATTTAAAATATTATCAGAAGCTAGAACCCCCGTATCCCCTCCCTATATAAACTGGTTTGTGACCCTGGTTAGAGATTGACTTTTGTGAGAGGTGCCCTTAAGTAGTCAATTTGGGGCTTGTGGCTGACGGAATAGAGCCTTGCTTTGCTTTACTTCAGTTGTGTGGTCTTGTCCTTCAACTCCAGACCCTAATACTCACTTTTGGTTCTGTAGCCAGTCTGAGACAAGTAGGACACTAATAGTGACTGTAATGTAGCATGTATAGCTGTTGCACAATGATGCTGTCTTCCTGAAACAAAATAGTGTTACTAGCCTGCTTTTCAATAAAAACTAAACTAGGGACTGGAGTGGTGGCATAAGCATTAGGGCGTTTGCCATAACGGTGCTAAGCATTTGTTTTAACTGACTTCGGTTAGATCTCCCGGCGTTCCATATGATCCCCCAAGCCAGGAGCGATTTCTGAGCACAAAGCTAGGAGTAGCCCCTGAGCATCACAAAAACCAAAACCAAAACCAAAACCAAACTACAAACTAAACTAGAAAAATAAAAGACTGGCTGGAATACCAGTTCTGCTTTCTACTCTTTACTAATTGGTTAATCTTGGGCTAACCTCTCTCTCTCTCTCTCTCTCTCTCTCTCTCTCTCTCTCTCTCTCTCTCTCTCTCTCTCTCTCTCTCTCTCTCTCCTCTCTCTCTTTCTCTCTCTCCCCTCCCTCCCTCCCTCTCTTTTATTTTCTCTCTCTTTCATTTTCTCTCTTCCTCTTTTACTTTCTCTCTCTTTGCTTTCCCAGAAGTACACAGGGCTCCAGGGCCATTCCTAGTAATACTCAGCTCAGATGTGTGAGTCTGCCTCAGTGCCTTAGGCTGGTGATGAGGTGCTGCTTAGGTCAGCCTGGTGGTGCTCAAGCCTCTGAGGCCCTACCCCAAGGTGCTCAGTGCCTCCACAGTACCAGGAGATCACACTCAGAGTGGCACATCAAACCTCTGGATTAAAGTATTAACTTGAGGGCCCAGAGAGATAGCACAGCGGCGTTTGCCTTATAAGCAGCCGATCCAGGACCAAAGGTGGTTGGTTCGAATCCCGGTGTCCCATATGGTCCCCCGTGCCTGCCAGGAGCTATTTCTGAGCAGACAGCCAGGAGTAACCCCTGAGCACCGCTGGGTGTGGCCCCAAAACAAAAACAAAACAAAACAAAAGTATTAACTTGACTAAAACCCTATTTGCCATGGGTACAAACAAGTATGCTAGTAGGAGGTATCTCATCATGTTCTTGTGAGAATACTGTAAAATAATGCATTCCTCTAGTTAACATGTATCTCTTGGGCAAAACACTGATCAATGTTCAAGAACTACAGGAAAGAAAGAGAAATAAGTATGGCCCCTACTTTTAAATTTATAGTCTAGCTTCGGTAACAGACAGCTGTTAATATTGTCATGTCAAAGAATATTAAAAATGCACCAGTAGTATAGAGTTCTGGACCCCAAAGTACTACTTCTCTTCATCTTCCATTTCTTCTTCCTCCTCCTTTTAGATCATGGGTGCCATAGGCTGACAAAAAGGTTGGGGGAAGGGGACTGCTCTTAGTATTCTGTTGTCTTAGGTTGGGAGGATTCAATTCTTTTGTTTGTTTTTGGGCCACACTCAGCAGCACTCAGGGGTTACTCTTGGCTCTGCACTCAGAAATTATTCCTGGCAGGCTCGAGGGGACCATATGGGATGCTGGGGATTGAACTAGGGTCTGTCCCGATCAGCAGTGTGCAAAGCAAACGCCCTACTGCTGTGCTATCTCTCTGGCTCCATAAAAACTATATTTTTAAGGGCCAGAGAGATAACATGGAGGTAAGGCATTTGCCTTTCATGCAGAAGGTCATTGGTTCGAATCCCGGCATCCCATATGGTCCCCTGAGCCTGCCAGAAATGATTTCTAAGCATGGAGCCAGGAGTAACCCCTGAGCATTGCCGAGTGTGACTCAAAAACCAAAACCAAAAACTATATTTTTAACTATAAAAAAGTAAATTATTTACTTTTTATATTTAGAAACAATAATTTATAATGGTGTTAATTTTGTTATAGTTTTACTGTTTTTTTGATTGATTGAATTTTATTTTTTATATTTTAAACTGACATAACATAATATAGTAACATAACATAACAACATATAATTAATATAATATAATAATACATGTAAGTCAAAGAACATTTCTGAATAAAACACAATTTTTTATCATACTGGCTTACATATCTTTTCACAGTAGTATTTTAGGTACATATTAACATTGAATCAGGGGAGTTTTACTGTTTTGTTAGTGAGATATTATGTCAACAAAGGTTCTCATACTTGGTTTTTGAGTCACATCTGGGAGTGCTCAGGGATTACTCCTGGCTCTAAGCTCAGGAATCACTTTGGTTATTTGGGCCAAACCCAACTGTTCTGAGGGATCACTCCTGGTGGTGTTCAGGGAACAATATAGGGCGCTGGGGCTTGAACCCAGGCTGGGTACTTGTACAGCAAGATCCTTATTCCTTGTACCATCTCTCTGGCTGCTCTCACATTTCTTCATTGTGCAGCCTGACATGAGGACTGGTAAGTCTGATAGCCAGTTGGGTTGCTCTTTCCAGAACTGCCCTGTGGTTCTTGGGAAACACAATGTGAGTAATGACATGGTGAGACTGGTGGCACATCGGCTACACTTTTGCAGCACCTGGGGGTCCTTGACACCAGGGACCAGGAAGTTCCAGAAAGTCTGAGCAGCACATACTGTTTCCTTTTGCTCTCAAGTGTTGGGCTTCAAGATCTGGCCCTGAGTCCTCTGCATACTCTGTTGTTGGTACCCTTGTCTTCTGCTAGTCACACTGAATCTTGACATTGTAATGTGACTGCTTCCTTATGCATTTCTTGGATCTCTTTTTGACAATTCTGGGCTCCATAAGTGGTCTTATGGAGTGGTCTCATAAGGGCTGCCAGAATGCCTGACAGTAGAGGGTAGTGACCTATGTAGGCAGCACTGAGAAAGAAATTGAAGGTGGGAGCAAGGGTCTAATATGGTTAATATCAATATTTCAGGAATAGTATTACAGTATTACAGCAGTGGGGTTCTGCAAAGCTCCACCACGGTCTCTAGGCCTGCTCTCACTTCACTAGTATTTTCTGCTCAATAATGACCTCTGACACTCAGAAATGAGGCCCAAGAGAGAAGACACGTGACCAACACCTTTCCCGGGCACTTTAGAAAAGGAGGCCTCGGGCCCGGAGAGATAGCACAGTGATGTTTGCCTTGCAAGCAGCCGATCCAGGACCTAAGGTGGTTGGTTCAAATCCCGGTGTCCCATATGGTCCCCCGTGCCTGCCAGGAGCTATTTCTGAGCAGACAGCCAGGAGTAACCCCTGAGTTACACACTGCCGGGTGTGGCCCAAAAACCAAAAAAAAAAAAAAAAAAAAAAGAAAGAAAGAAAGAAAAGGAGGCCTCAAGCTGGAGCATGCAAACCTGACTGACTGGTCCAGGAGCACCCTTAGGTCAGGTGCTCATAGATCTGTGAATACGAATGACTGGAAAAGAATCATCTGACTTCAACTTCCCACTTCTCATCTCTGTCCAGTGTCTGTCTTCCTCAGAGGTTGGCTTCCCAGGATGTAAAGCAGGAAGTCAAGTTTGGAAATTAGATCCCATTGTGAGTAGAACACATGGCAAACCAGCAACCCCAGCTCTTAAAAACAAGTGCTGAAGTCTTAAGTTATGAGCAGTCAAAGGTTCTTCAACATCTCACTGGAAAGATCACTTTCTGCTCAACCAGAATCTATGCTTTGAGTGAAGTTTGTGCAAGGGTAGAAAGATAACATGACAAAACAGAAGTAAGGAAGATGACAAGTTTTATCTTATCTGGGGAGGGAATTTAGCATTCCATACTCCTCAAGCAAGTCTCTTGCACAGGTCTCCCCTCAGACAGTTCCAAGAGAAGATTAAGTTTTTTAGCAGATAGCTGATCCCTTAGAATCAGAAGTCTCCGTGGGGGGACAGGAAGCAGATGGTGACTCTTATATAGACAAATCACATGGTTCCTATACAAGCTGAGGGTGTCCTCACTATTATTCTTCCTTCCCTCAGCTGGGAATGATGGCTGGGAGATTCCAGAGGGAGCTAAATAGAACTCTCCACCAGCAAGTTACCCTTGGATGCTACTCAGGCACTTTCTAGGCACATTAGGAGCTGATCCAGACCCAACCAAGAGGCCCTCGAGATACATTCCTCAGGCTTTCACTGAGTTTATAGTGTAACGGACTCTTCAGGAAGAACAAATAAATATGTGAGACTTTCTTTAGTGTTGTAATGTGACGCAACATTTAATTATTTTTAAAGCAATTTATTGATACTTTGATTGATTGGTTTTTGGGCCACACCCGGCAATGCTCAGGGGTTACTCCTGGCTCTGTGCCCAGAAATTGCTCCTAGTGAGCTCAGGGGATCATATGGGATGCCAGGAATCGAATCGGGTCTGTCCTGGGTCGACCCTATGCAAGGCAAATGCCCTACTGCTGTGCTATCTCTCTGGCCCCACATTTAATTCTGATGATCTAACAAACTTCTTTAGAAGTTTGAGTAGAAGCACAGGGATTTAATAAAACAACAAACAAATAACAACAAAGAAAAGGGTCAGAGAGATAGTACAGGGGGCTAGAAACTTGCCTTGCACATGCTGCATCAATCCTTAGCATTGCATCTGGTCCACTGAGCACTTCTAGGAGTGATACCTGAGCACAGAGCCAGGGATAAGCTTCAGCAGTATTGAGTATGGCTCCAAAAAACCCAAAATAACAAAAAAGAAAAATTCCCATAAGGACCATAAAAGCAGAAGAGAGCTTTCTTTTTTCTATTTGGCTTTAAGTAGAAAGTAAAACTATGGAAGATCAAAATATATCTCATAAACCAAGGAAATAAAATCCTAAATCTGCTGAAGGTGTGTGTGTGTGTGTGTGTGTGTGTGTGTTTGACTGTGTGTGTATTTGTCTGTGTGTGTGTGTGTGTATCCATGCTGGGCACTAGTGTGTTGAAAGTGAATTAACTCAAGCAGCACTCTAACAATTCAAGTGTGTGCAGTTGGGAGAAAGGCCAGGACATGCCTTTGTGAAGGCAAAGGATGAGGAAAAACAATGAAAAACTAAAGAACGATTTCAGATTGAAAGAGACTAAGATAACTCAACAACTAAATGTAATGTGGGACCCTAGAGAAACAACAACAACTAAAAGACATTAATTTGAAACTGGTGAAGCCTAGTGTCTGTGACTTAGTTAATAGCATGTTCCAAAGTTAAATTTCTAGTTTTGACCATTGATCTATGATGATATAAAATAAGCATTAGGAAAGCTTGATAAAGGCCAGAGATAGAACTCTAATATTTTTGCCAAGTTTTCTGGAAGCCTAAATAAAATTATTCCAAAGTAAAAAGTCAGAAGAAGAAATTCCAAGGGAGGGGCCAGAGTGGTGGCGCAAGCAGTAGGGCATTTGCCTTGCATGCGCTAACCTAGGACAAACCGTGGTTCAATCCCTCAGCATCCCATATGGTCCCCTAAGCCAGGAGCAATTTCTGAGAACATAGCCAGGAGTAACCCCTGAGCCTCACTGGGTGTGGCCCAAAAAACAAACAAACAAACAAACAAAAAACAAAAAGAAAGAAATTCCAAGAGAAAAATGATAGTCCACTAAGAATTTGATAACTGAACAATAATTTGTGAGTGAGAATAATGATGTCTTTAGATACACCTGAACACATGCACCCTTTATCAGCAAGCCACTGGTAGTTATGCTCCCTGAGGAGAATAAATTAAGGGACTGGGCAGATAGCACAGGGATCAGGGCTGCATGCCTTGCAAGCACAAGACCTTGAGGTTGATCCCTAAGACTGCATAATCCCATACTCCTCCATTCCCATAGGGTATATCCTGGTGACTTTTTCACTGCTGGGCCTGGGCATTATCCCTTTACTAGGCCTGAGTCTTAAGCAAGTACCATCAGGGCACATAATTATGAACATTTTACCCTTCCTTCTCTTGGATGGGCTTGCACAGAAACTCCAGATTTCTGCTGATGTTTCTGCTTTGGGTCTGATCACTTTTCTAGTTGGTACTCTGGGTGATCTTTCATCCAAAGGTAAGTGGAGATGCTGTATATTCAACAGACCACAGACCAAGTAAATGTGCAGACTTATATCTATTAAGAGCAACCTATTAATTAATTTATACACTATAACTCTTTGTGTCCAGTACCACAATCTTTTTCTGTATGAGGAAATAGGGGTTAAAATTCTTGTCCTGTATCCCATCATCTGTGAGGGGTAGAAGTAGGTTACAACTCAGCACTGCTTGGTGGCAAACCAGGGACTGGAAAGACTCAGGCTTCTCCATCCTTCTCCTGACAACACTAGGTGGAGGGCTGGCCAGGTTCCTCTTCTTTCGAAGGAAGATGATGAGCCTTGTCCACAGAGCCCAGGATCACAGTGAGGAGCAGACAGTGCTTAACAAACAGAAAAAAGCTTAGAAGTGGAATAAACACTTAAGCCTGCATGGGTTCACATCCTAAGTACCAAACAAGCTACTATCCCCCAAAGACCATTTTCTCTAACTCATGCTTAACAACTGACCAGGAAAGGAAAAGGCATGTAGATATGGGAAAAAATGCACGCATGAATTTTAAAGTTGCTCCCTCTGGGCTGGAGAGAGTAGTACAGTGCTTACCTTACACATGGCCCACCTGAGTTTGATATTGGGCACCTCTTATGTTCTCTTGAGCACATCCAGAGTAATCCATGACACCACTGGGCATGGTATTCCACAAATAACTAACTAACTAACTAAATAAATAAAGTGGGGTCCCTGGACTGAGAGCCAGTTAACACACGGATAAGATTCCACAATTAAGATGCATTGGTAAGAAAGAACTCATCACTGGTCCCCACTCCTCCACACCCAACTTTTTTTACCAATGGCCCCAGACACTAATGAACTTGGAAACCTGCTGTGCAGGGAGGCAAGTAAATCTTGGGTCCTTGAGTCCCCAAATCCAGGTGAGTGAAGCTCATTTTCCTCCTAGGCACTAGCCTTCTCTATCTGTCAGATGAGCAGGAACAAGCCTGAGAGTGTCCTAGGATGCAAGAATAATGCTTCAATGTTCTTAGCCATAGATGCCAACCAGCTTTGGAGTTCTTGAAGGAGAGGGGAGCAGAATCCCAGGGAAAGGGCAGAGCAAATCTCATCAAAATCCATCCTGTGATACAACTGTCCTACTACTTAATGGCCACCAGATGTCTCTGTTATTAAAACATGGATCTGGGGCCGCTGATACTGAACTTTTGGCCCCCTTCAAAGTGGTGGGGAACAGCAGGCTTGGTTTTCTTTTTCTTCCCTCCCTCCCTCCGTCCATCCTCTCTCGCTCTCTCTTTCTCTCCTCTCTCCTTTCTTCTTTCTTTCTTTCTTTCTTTCTTTCTTTCTTTCTTTCTTTCTTTCTTTCTTTCTTTCTTTCTTTCTTTCTTCCTTCCTTCCTTCCTTCCTTCCTTCCTTCCTTCCTTCCTTCCTTCCTTCCTTCCTTCCTTCCTTCCTTCCTTCCTTCCTTCCTTCCTTCCTTCCTTCCTTCCTTCCTTCCTTCCTTTCTTTCGGTTTTTGGGTCACACCTGGCAGCGGTCAGGGGTTCCTCTTGGCTCTACACTCAGAAATCGCTCTGGCAGGCTCGGGGGACCAAATGGGATGCTGGGATTCGAACCACCATCCTTCTGCATGCAAGGCAAACACCCTATCTCCAAGCTATATCTCTGGCCCCTAAATAACTTTATTTAAACACCGTGGTTACAAGGTTGATCATAATACAGGGTTTTTTTTTCCCCCCACAAAGTTGTTCATGATTGAGTGAACATACAATGTCATACAATGTACAACACCTTTCACCAGACCACATTTCCCACCACCAATGTCCCCAGTTTCTCTCTCGCCTTCCCCTTTCTTGCCTCTGGGGCAGACATTTTTCTTCTCTATTTCTGAAAGTTATTTTTTCCCCTTCTTTTCTTTTTTTTTTGGGGGGGAGGGGGCTATACCCTGCAGTGCTCAGAAGTTAGTTACTCCTGGCTCTGTGCTCAGAAATCTTTCCTGGCAGGCTCGAAGGACCATATGGCATGCCAGGTATTGAACCTGTGTCTGCCCCAAATGGATCTGTTTTGGGGGGCTTTCTGATTCGAGCTGCTTGCTTGAGTAATGATACAGAGTTGTGGCATTTCTGAGTTACCTTTTGAATGTTGGACTAAAGTAACTGAAGGTGGGATTTAATTAGTAAGAACTGCAGGCAGAAAATAGTTCTCAGTGGGGCTGAAGTGACAACACAGCAGTAGGGCGTTTGCCTTGCACGTGGCCTACCTGGAACGAACCCAGGTTTGATCCCTGGCATCCCATATGGTCCTCTGAGCATGCCAGGAACGATTTCTGAGCGCAGAGCCAAGAGTAACCCCTAAGCGTCTCCAGGTGTGGCCCCCAAACAAAACCAAAACAAACACAAAAACATAAAAAGCTTACAAAATAGAATGATTTTCATAATTTACAGGTCTGTCAAAAGTGTCTGGATTAGAAAGCACAATCTTTTAAAATATAGATGGCCAAAAGACTCATGAAAAAAAAATGCTCCACATAATTAATCACCAGGGAGATGCAAATCGAAACAACAATGAGATATTATCTCACACCGCAAAGACTAGCACACATCACAAAGAACAAGGACAGGGGGCTTGAGAGATAGCACAGCAGTAGGGCCTTTGCCTTGCATGTGGCTGACTGACTGGGGACGTTCAATTCCTGGCATCCCATATGGTCCCCTGAGCTTTCCAGGAGCAATTTCTGAGCACAGAGCCAGAAATAACTCTTGAATATTGCCAGGTGGAGCCCCCAAAAAAGAACCAATCAATCAAACACTAAATAAATAAACTTTAAAAACAAAAACAGAAGGCAGGAGCGGTGGTGCAAGCGGTAGGGCACTTGCCTTATGTGCGCTAACCTAGGAAGAACCGTGGTTTAATCCCCCAGCAACCCATATGGTTCCCAAGCCAGGAGTGATTTCTAAGCGCAGTCAGGAATAACCCCTAAGCGTCACCAGGTGTGGCCCCAAAACAAAAACAAACAAACAAATTATAATAATAAAAAAGAACAAGGACAACTTGTGCTGGCATGGGTGTGGGTAGAAAGGGATTCTCATTCACTGAAGGTGAGAATGCAGACTGGTTCAGCCTTTTTGGAAAGCAATATGGATAGTCCACAAAAAACCCTAGAAATTGAGCTTCTATATGACCCAGAAATACCATTCCTTAGAAAATACCCTAGGGATTCCAAAATACAAAGCAGACAAGTCATCTGCACTCTGATGTTCACTGCAGTATGATTCACAATAGCCAGAATCTGGAAACACACCAAATGCCTGAGAATAATGAGAAGATAAAGAAATTGTAGTACATCTACACAATGGACTACTATGCAGCTTTAGGAAAAATTAAGTCATGACATTTGCTTATACATGGATGTACATGAAGAGTATTATGCTCAACAAAATGAGTCAGAGGAAGGATGATATAGAATGACAACACTCATTTGTGAGATATTAAAACATATAGTATATAATAATACCCAAATAAATAGAGATGAGGGCCAGGAGGACTGGTCCATGGTAGAAAGTTTGCCATAAAGATCAGGGGAGTGCAGTTAGAAAATACCCATCAATAGCAGTTTTGCAAACCACAGTGTTTTAAAAAAGAGAAGACAGAGAGAGAAGTGGGGGGAACTGGAGTCATTGCTGGCAGAAAATGTGCACTGGAAGATGAGTGTTAGATATTGAATAACCGAAACATTGTTATTCAAACATGAGCCATTTTTATAACTCTATCTCATGGTGATTCAATAAAAAATTATTTTACAAATAAATACAAAATTTTAAAATAAAATGCCTTTTTTTTTTTAAAGCACAACCTTAAGCAAATGGGGTCCTAAGAAGTTATGTGGCCTTTGGGACATGACCTAACCTCTCTGCCTTGGCTCCTTATAAATTGGACCTCTCCAAGGGCTCTGGGCAATATTTGAAGCAATGTAAGATCAATGTAAGATTCTATAAGTCTCAGGGCCAAAGCAATTTGTATAGTACCTGCCTTGCATGCAACTGACCTGATATTGATTCCCCAGTAGCACATATGGTTCCCTCAGTTTTTCAGAAGTAATCTCTGAGCAGAGTCAGGAGTAACCTACTGGTTACTGTTGGCTGTATCCCCAAAACAAAACAAGAGATTCTAGAAATCTGTGGCGTTGAAAGGCCCCTTAGAAATTGTGCAGGCAGGGCTCAAAAATAACAACTCAAAGCCAACCAAGAGTTTTTTGTGTGGCACTATTTAAGTAAAGATATAGGGATTCAGATTCCTTCCCTTCCAACTTCATAAAACAGAGAAAAGGGTCTGGAAGAGAAGGTTTTAAACATCTTGGATAGAACATGGGAGCACACTTAATCTCTCCCTTGCAAAATTGGGAGGTCGCCAATCAAAGACTTTGAGATGTCATCTTGATCTATGTCATAGTTAAGTTTCTCAGGGACTAGTTTCCAAAAATAAATGAAAACTTCTGCCTGTTAGACTCTGTAAGTACATGGATTTCTCAAGAATGGCAGCAAGTTCTGAAATGCAGCCCAGTTGTTTTCTCATGTACATGTAGGGCTGCTACTTCTTCGAAGATAAATTGACCCTAGATAGTAATGTAGGAGGCACAGAGGAAAGTCTGAGAAGTAACATCTAAATTTGTAATAGTTGTTTTCACTGATGTCACGTGGCTAGTTATGTATGCTTTCTTTCGTTATTTGAAATGTTCACTTTTTCCCAGTATTATCTACTGAATGTATATTAATTGTGTGACTTTTTTTTTTTTTTTTTTTTGCTACATCCAGAGGTACTCAGGAGTTACTCCTGGTTGTGCTTAGAAATTCCTCCTGGCAGGCTCTATCTCTGAAGACCACGTGGGATGCCAGGGACCAAACCTGGGTCAGCTACGTGCAAGACTAAACTCTCTCCACTATGCTATTGCCCACCCCCAAATTTAGAATTTTTTTTTTAAAGTTTTTTTTTTTTTTTTTTTTGGTTTTTCGGGCCACACCCGTTAGATGCTCAGGGATTACTCCTGGCTACGCGCTCAGGAGTTGCCCCTGGCTTGGGGGGACCATATGGGACGCCGGGGGATCGAACCGTGGTCCTTTCCTTGGCTATCGCTTGCAAGGCAGACACCTTACCTCTAGCGCCACCTCGCCGGCCCCCAAATTTAAATTTTTAAATGGATTCAAACTTTCATTTTCAAATAGTTAGAGATGATGAAACTTATAATGCTGAAGACATTGACTTCATCACAATTGTTGAAATGGTTTGGTAAATATATTATGGGGAAATAGTTTGATTAAATAAGTTACTTTTCTTTATTGCAGGACTTCTGAAGTCTTTAATTTGCTAACATAATAATCCTCAATCTTATTTGGCCACATTTATTAAACATTTATTGAACAGATTTTGTGACTGGGTATTATTCAAGTTTTAGTAAACAGAAATCAGTTGTGGATTTTATTATTATTATTATTATTATTGGTGTGATACCAGCTATAGAGCTTTCTCCTGGGGATTCTATCAGTCACACACAAAGCAAGTGCCTTACCACCCCCATCCACTGGGTCTGTCTGCTCCAATACTGGGTGTTTTTTGCCAGTGGGATATAATACAGGGAATTCAGTCTTACAGAAATCATGGAGGCTACAAGAGCAAGAGTTTTGCTAAACAGGATTGACTCAATGACCAAAGGGCCCCTCCCACAGATGATACCCACGAAGCCACCACTGTCAGTACACAAGCTCTTTTTCTCCTGCCCCGGCTACAAATACCTCTTGCTACTCACGTAGTTGAAAACTCACTAGTCTCATGCCCAAACACCTCCCATTTATATTTCCTTACTTTGATTACAAAACAACAAAAATGCAAAGAAAGCCAAAAAAAGAAGAAAAACTGGCAGTCTACATATTTTCACCCTCAATCCTTGCCCCAAGCTCCACACACCCTCCTCTGAAAGGTGAAACCAATATTGCACTCTGGCCCATGGCCTCTCCCTCCTGAAGCAGCAAGAAGTCTTAGAGGGGGAGAATGTAGACTGAGTTATCCAAGTGGTGCTACTCACCTCAGCTTATTAGGGCCAGGTGTACAGGTGTGTGTGCAGAGCAGAGAATATGTCTGTGAACTTCAAACTCGGTGAAAAAGGCAAGTGCTGAATATGTAAATGAAACGGCTCCCCAATTCAGATAGTTTTATCTCCAAACTAATATTTCTTGTTTGTTTTTGGTGAGTACATCTGGCAGTGCTCAGGGATTACTACTGCACTCAAGAATCACTTCTGGTGGGCTTGGGAAAACATGTATGATACTGCAGACTGAACCCAGGTTGACTGTGTGCAAGGCAAACACCCTACTCGTGTACTTTCGCTCCCGTCCCAAAACTTAAAGTTTCTTCAAGCATTATGTGCTTGCATTTCCAACCTGGCACAGAAAATAAGAGCTGAGTATGTGCTTCACTTCTGTCTGCTGTGTACATTGGAGGCAGACAATTGGTACAGAAACTTCACCTTAATTCTCTTCTCTCTTATTTTCCCTTCATCTTAATTTCTTTACTATTTATTATAATGCTGTTTATATTTCATTTTAGTAATTTTTTGTTTGAGGGCCACACTCACTGAGCATTGCTCAGGGCTTACTTCTGGCTCTGTGCTCAAAGATCATTCCTGGCACACTTGGAAGACTATATGGGGCACTAAGGATTGAACTCAAGTTGGCTGCATACAAGGTAAGTGCCCTATCTAATATATTATCACTTCGGTCCCTGATTTGGGGGGGGGGTGTAATGATATATGTATTTCTGTATCTAAAATCTTCTTTTTGGAAAAAGAATACTATAAGTTAATCATCTTCAGCAATGAAGAGGAATTAGTCCATTCAAAATTTTCTACTTCTATTATTTTTTAAAATTATTTATTGTTGACATAACTGATAATACATTTGTTTCAGGATGACAGAAAGCAAAGTTATTAAGAACTAGAAAGAGAACAGAGAATTAAAAAATGGAAGAAGGGGAGAGAGTTCATTAGCAGTTATATTTGTGAAACTTATTGTACCACCGATAAAGTCATTAATGCAATAGCCGAAGGTTTAGTATGCTCCCATTTTGTTCTCCAGAGATGGGAAATATACTAAAAAAAAAATAGATGTGTGTGTGTGGCAATTGTCATTTGAGTAGGCACAGCAAAATATGGAAGAAATTGAAAATAAACATCTTTGGCCTAAAAAACAGCGAGATTTTTTTTTTACCCCCGAAGCACTTTGGCATAAGACCAACTCAAGGTTCCAGGCATACTCGGTTGTCCAACCCCTTAGTCATTCTTGTGGTCAGCTCTTTAGTCTCATAGTTGTTGTTGTCAGGTTTCTGTAGTTATAGCTCCTGGTTTCTGTACAGGTCCTGTGTGAAGAATGGGGGGTGTGTTGTGTCTTCTGGTTCTGTCTCTCCATCAGTTAACATTGCAGAGAATCCTGCCCTAAAAGCAGACTATTGTTGTCTGGTTGTCAGAATGATTTAAGAACTGTTTTTGGAGTAAGTCAGTGCTGTGGCGGTAGTACGGCCTTAGTCAGTGTCAGTCGAATCAACTGGAGTCTAAGCCAGGGGTCTTCAAACTATGGCCCGCGGGCCACATATTGTATTTATTCCCATTTTGTTTCTTCACTTCTAAATAAGATATATGCAGTGTGAATAGAAATTTGTTCATAATTTTTGCTTTTACTATAATCTGGTCCTCCAACAGTCTGAAGGACAGTGAACTGGCCCCCTGTTTAAAAAATTTGAGGACCCCTGGTCTAAGCCAAGTCATTATGCCAAGTCTCTAGGGTGTAAGGTCCCACTGCAGTATAAGAATGTTTATGTTCCCATCTCTATTAAATAAGAACTTGTTTGCAACTGTTAACTTTTCCCATTTTGATGTGCTATGCAAAAAGGTAAAGTGTCACAAGGAGTTACTAGTGCTTATGGGTGGGGGGCAAGGTATTAAGACCAACAGACCCCAGAGCATTTTCTTGACATTTTTTGGGGGGTCACACCCGGCAGCTTTCAGGGGTTACTCCTGGCTCTACACTCAGAAATTGCTACTGGCAGGCTTGGGGGACCAGATGGGATTCTGGGATTCAAACCACCATTCTTCTGCATGCAAGGCAAATACCCTACCACCATGCTATCTCTCTGGGTCCACAAGAGCATTTTCTTTACATGAACTCTGTACAGAGATTTGTCTACTAGCATACTGGAGTATATACTAGTATATATAGTACACTAGTATATATAGTATATATAGTGTAGTATATAGTATACCAGTATATTACTAGTATATTGAATAGCTGTTACATGAAGATATTCAATAATGGTTATGCCTATTGAAGGAGTGTATCTAAAAGAAATATTCAAAGGAAATTTATATGTTCTTTAACTCTTTTGAAATAGACAGGGAAGGGGTAAAATCCAGTATGCGACTTCAAGCTGTGCAGTTTTTGTGCAGTCTAGGTAGGATGGCTCCCAACAGTACCATAACAGGAAATGTCCTCAAGTGGGGGATTTCTCAGGAACCAACTTGGTAGCAAGCAAAAGTCCATGGTCTGGAGGTGAAGGCAGAAGGGTCACCAAGAGCAAATCTATAGCAGCAGACTGCCAGTTTCTTCTCATACTGAGAGTCTGCCTTTTCACTTTGGGGGCTGGTTAGCATCTGGATAGGTTGGGAAAAATGTTCTTTCTGCTTCTGAGCTAAAATGGTCTGAGTTCCCCATTGGCCAGTGAAGGCCTCGGGGAGGGGGTCCTGGCAGCAGGGCTCCCAGCAAAGCAGAGGCACGCTCCATGAATTCAAATGGTAGTGACACTCTGTACTACTTTTTTTTTGTTTGTTTGTTTTGTTTTTTTTTTTGTTTTTTTGTTTTTTGTTTTTTTGTTTTTGGGCCACACCCGGTAATGCTCAGGGGTTACTCCTGGCTATGCGCTCAGAAGTCGCTCCTGGCTTGGGGGACCATATGGGAAACCGGGGGATCAAACCAAGGTCCATCCAAGGCTAGCGCAGGCAAGGCAGGCACCTTACCTTTTGCGCCACCGCCCGGCCCCTGCGACACTCTGTACTACTATTGTTACTACTTCATTCTTTCTTTTCTCTTATTTTTTTTTGGGGGGGGGGAGGTATTGTTGGCTTTACAAATTCAGTTCAGTACAAATGTAAACTAGAAGCATTCACTTCATTTGTATTCTCAATTTTATAATTAAAAGACTCATGAAAACATTAAAGTTGAAGCAGAATCATAATCTTTGGAATTGAAATAAAAGAACATGCTTGATCATGTTTTATAGTAATTGGCTTTATTTGTGGAACAATGAATACTTGTCCCCAAAGGTAAAACTAAATGTGTTAACAGTCTAATTAAGATAGTTTTATTTTTGGGGCCGGGCGGTGGCGCTGGAGCTAAGGTGCCTGCCTTGCCTGCGCACGGACCGCGGTTCGATCCCCCGGCGTCCCATATGGTCCCCCAAGAAGCCAGGAGCAACTTCTGAGCGCATAGCCAGGAGTAACCCCTGAGCGTCACAGGGTGTGGCCCAAAAACCAAAAAAAAAAAAAAAAAAAAAAAAAGATAGTTTTATTTTTGTGTGCTACAGTGCACAGGTAAGGCCTTGCATGCTGCTGACACAAGTTCCATCCCCAGCATTCCATATGGTCCCCTGCATACCACCAGGAGTGAGCCCTGAGCACAGCCAGAAGTAAGCTCTGAGCATTGCTGGGTTCCAAAAAAAAAAATTATTTTCTGTTCCCTATATTGCTATTTCATTGAAATAAGCAACAGTGAAAACTTGTCACCTTTGAGTTTTTTAAATAGGTGGCTTAGGAATAATCACATAAAAAGAAAGCAGAGGGGCCTGAGAGATAGCACAGCAGTAGAGCATTTGCTTTGCACACAGCTAATCCAGGATGGATGGTGGTTTGAATCTTGGCATCCCATATGGTTCCCCCATAGCTGCTAGGAGGAGCGATTCCTGAGTGTAGAGCCAGGAATAACCCCTGAGCGCCACAGGTTGTGACCCAAAAACAAAAACAAAACCAAAAAACAAAAAAAGTGGAGAATGGGTATTCAATGGGAGGGTTATACTGAGAAATACTTCTCAGATCACCTTGTCAGTGTTCTTACACAAAGCCAGATGGTAGCACCTTCCACATGCCAAGTCCATATGGGGCACAAACATGCTTTGGAGTTAACCAAAGTGCACGGCTATATTCATATGGTCAAAATAGTTGAGGGCAGAGCCAGGAATAAGTCCTGAGTAATATAGGGTGTGGGCCAAAGAAACCAAGCCAATCCAGAACAACAAAACCCAAAAAGGTTTGGCCATTACAACTAAAAATAAAGCATGAAAACAGGGTTTAAGGGAGGCTCACTGAAACTTCTTTACTGAACCAGTTCCTTTGTGATATATCTTTCTGAGATCGACCCATGACTGCCACATTAACAGTCCTGGGATCAGAACCCATATACTATTGAAAAATACTAGATAAACCCACAAGTAGAGCCAGTTGTTGGTTTTGAGGTTGGGGCTTCCCAAAAGCCATTCTGGGACAAAGGTCATCCAGCATCCAAACAATTCACACACACACAGGGTGATCTGCACAAAATGCCTGGGAGAGAGAAAAAAAACAGGGGGTGAACTGTCAGCCCTGCAGCATGGGAACCTGAACCCATATATCTCTTCTTCAGGAGTAGTACTATCAGTCTGTCATGGCCTAAAAACTCTCTAGAGTCAGACAGACTCAGGTTCCATGTAGTATTTTTTCTATGGACTACACCTGGTGATGCTCAGGGGTTACTCTCCTAATTCTACACTCAGGTATTACTCCTGGTAATGCTCAGGAGACCATATGGGATGCTGGGGATCGAATCCAGGTCAGCTTTGTGTAAGACAAGTGGCCTACCCAATGTACTACAACTCCAGCCCCGCAAGTACCAAATAGTTTTTTTTTTTTAAGTAGTATTATTGATGGAGCAAATCAATCTATCTCACAACCTAAAACCCACATTTTCCTGGGAAAAACAGAATTATCCTTCCTAGATTATTCCCAGATTTAAATATAATCTATTGAGTATTATGTTGTACTCTTGTGGAGCTCAGGAAGTTATCCAACAAGGCAGACCTAGATATAAATCTTGCTGTGAGCTATAATTTTATCCAATGTAAAAGGGGATAATAAGAATACTATTACAGAGATTTAAGGAGATACTTAGATAAAGGGCTGAGCACTGTGCCTGAATCATAGAAAATACTCAACAGTAGAATATGACCCATGTTTAAAATAATAAACAAGTGGGGGACATGTAGTAAGCCACCAAGTTCATGGGATCAAAGAGAGTCAAGATACCAAGGACAAACTGAACTTTTTCTGCAATTGTCTATGTAAAATTGGATGAGAAAAATTGTATTAAATGACCACTGAGGCTTCTTTCAAGTCTGAAATGTTATGATGGCACTTTAGGTAAGAGCAATACCAGAGTGGGTAGGATGTTTGCCTTGAAAGCAATGGACCTGGTTTTGATCCCCAGTATCCCATATGGTGCTCCGAGCCTGCTAGGAGTGATTCCTGAGCCCATAGCCAAGAGTAACCCATGAGTAATAGTAAGTGTGGCTCATTTCTATGATAGAATATGGTAGAATATTGAATGCAATTGGGCTTACTTCACATTGTTTTAGGGACTCATTTGTCTAGGCTCCAGTGGTCCTCAAACTTTTTAAACAGTTGGCCAGTTCACTATCCCTAGACTATTGGAAGGTCGGACCATAATAAAAACAAAAACTATGGGGGCTGGAGAGATAGCATGGAGGTAAGGCGTTTGCCTTTCATGCAAGAGGTCATCGGTTCGAATCCCAGCGTCCCATATGGTCCCCTGTGCCTGCCAGGAGCAATTTCTGAGCATGGAGCCAGGAGTAACCCCTGAGCACTGCCGGGTGTGACCCAAAAACCACAAAAACAAAACAAAACAAAACAAAAACTATGAACAAATTACTATGCATATTGCATATATCTTATTTTGAAGTGAAGAAACAAAACAGGAACAAATACAATATGTGGCCCACGGGCCGTAGTTTGAGGACCACTGGTAGACCATGCTGTCTATAAGGAGGAAGAAAAGGGATGAGTTTCCAGTATATAATTAGGGTCAAACACATAGTATAAGAGATAAAGCCCCTGCACTGCTTGACCAACCTTTGTTTGATGCTCAGACATTGCATATGGTCTCCTGAATACAGCCAGGAATGATCCCTGAGCATAGAGCTAGGACTAATTCTTGAGCATAACTAGGTTTGGCCCTAAAAACCAAAACCAAAACCAAAACAAATAAATAAAAATGTTTACTAAGTCTCAAACACTGACTTATTTTTCCATTATAAGTAAGATATATAATTTTCCATATTTCTTCTCTCCAATCTTCTTCATACTACCCACAATTTGCTGTTGAAAGATTTGTTTATACTGCATGCTTCTCAGCATTAAATTAAAGAATTTACTTTTAGTCAAGTGGAATAGAAAATTTTAAGAATGATTAGGAGGTGGGGTAGGTGGAAATATGATGGTGCTAGTCTCTAGGTGTCCAGTCACTCAATGCTGTGAACACTGAAGGTTTACGTGGTTGTTACCACTATCATATTTCTTTTTGCTGTTGCTTCTTTCTAATATTTGATCCTTTTGGTCTAATATTGTTCTGGTGGCACAATAATCCTTATATAATATCATACCATTTTCATTTCTACTCTACTTTCTATCTAATATGTGGTCTAACAAATTTCAAATGCTACTTAGATGAGCTAATATTTCCCCTCTTTTCAGTAGAATAGAAGCATACAAACCGATAATGTTTCTTTCTAATGATGGCATAAATGAGGATCAAAGCCAGAAGTCCATCTAGGATAACAGTCAGGATTTCCACAGACAGGATGACGGGGTCAGAATGAAGCCACCGTGCATCAGCTTTGCTGTATTCTTTCCCTAAAACAAATAAAAACAAAAACAAAACACTTACTCGTTTGGCATTGAAGGTCATATCTGGTGCTCAGAGCTTACTCCTAGTTCTGTGCTCTAGCAGGGACCAGAGATCGAATCTGGGTCAACTGCATGCCAGGCAAGAGCCTTAACCCCTGTACTGTCTCTTCAGCTCCTGGCAATCATTTTTATAATAAAAATTATTATCCCCCTCCCCCTTTGTGGAAGAGATAAAAAGAATTACTGCATCTTTTTCTCACTCTCTTTATAGTTCACTCTCTTTATAATTGTATTGTCTTCAATACAAGTTCAGTACACTGGCCACATGACAAAAGAATATCATCTTATATTTGTTAAGTATTTCAGTTTCCAAAGAACTTTCACATATGCACTCTCTTTATACTCTCCATTTTTATGGTGTCAGGTTTCTAAATTAATAAAACACTCTGAATTTTCAAAAAATATTTTTTATTTTTTAATTTGGGGGGGGGATTTGGGTCACACCCAGCAGTGCTCAAGGGTTACTCCTGGTTCTATGCTCAGAAATCGCTCCTGGCAGGTTCTGGGGACCATGAGATGCCGGGATTCGAACCACTGTCCTTCTGCATGCAAGGCAAATGCTTTACCTCCATGCTATCTCTCCAGCCCCAGAAATAATCTTTTTTTTTCCTTTGGCCACACCTGGTGATGCTCAGGGGGACCCTCAGAGAGGGAGGCCCCAGGCTCCCAGATCTAACTCTGGCAATGGCTGAAGACACAGATCTGCAATGGCTGAGGACACAGGTAGCAGTAACTGTAGCGACTTCAGCTCTTTTAGTCTCCTAATACTCTTGTGAGGCACAGTCCCAACACATCTTTGCTGGAGTGTAGGATTTCAGACTCATAGAAGAAATGATAGAAAGCAATTCAGCATCACACAAAATCTGAGAGATACTATCCTAGGTAAAGCAGAGTGTAATAGATACAAAAGATAGTCTGGTCGCATGGCCCATTTATCTCTCAAAATTGACATAGTGCATGAGCAATAGTCACAATAAATCCATCCACCAATGATGGATTGGTAGGGAATATGAAAGGCATGAGAAAAATGAGTTAATATCACTGCAGAGATGAAGGTTTCTGAAATGATAAGATTAAGATATATGTACCATAAAAATAAAGCTGATGGGCTGAAAATATAGCTCCAAGGCACAGCACACTATTCACATGTTTGAGCTCCTTGTACTGGAGAGATACTACAGGGGATAAGGGCCAACCCTGATTCAATATCTGCCACCTGTCCTGTAGGCACTGACCTGGAATGATTCCTGAAGACAGAGCCAGGACTCACACACACACACACACACACACACACACACACACACACACACACACACAAACACACACATACACACCTCTATAAAGTTGATATTGAAAACATGAAAAATATCCAGTTTAGGGGCCAGAGTGATAGCACAGTGTGGTAGGGTGTTTGCCCATATGGTCGCCTGAGCCTGTCAGGAGTGATTTCTGAGCACAGAGCTAGGAGTAACCCCTGAGCGATGCTGGTGTGGTCCAAAAACAACAAATCCAATTTAAATACCTCACACTCTTTAATTTGCACCCACTTTATTAAAACACATATAGCCCTATTAACATATAATTCACATACATTAAATACCTCATGCTTCAATTTTCAGACACTAAATTAAAAATATATAGCTATATAATAATTCACATGCATTAAAAATGTTCTGTTCAAATGACAAATTTGATTGGGTTTCAGTCTATTCGCAGATTTGAATGAGCTCAGTCAGATGTTAGTAACTTCATTAATCTAATAGAAACCTGTTCCAATTACAGTCACTCCCTATTCCTCCCAACCCTTTTTATTCTCACCTCAACCCAAGGTGACCCTAATCTATAGTCTGTCTCTATAGATTTTTTTTGGATATTATTTATCACTGGAATCGTATGGTAAGTTTTAGGGCATGATTTAATCCAGAGTTACCCTTGCAATTTATCTTCTCATACATCTCTATTAAGCATATAAAATTACTTACACAATGAAGCAATCCAGCCCTGTGAATCTACAATATTTCCTACGAGAGACCAGTAGACAAAAGGTGCTTCCTAAAAAGAAGAAAAATAAAATGTGATCTAATTTAGCATCACAACCACAGGACACTGCAAGGTGAACCCTTCCCCCAAAACCTTTTACCTAAACTTTTTTTGAGATGTTAATCCCACCTGGATGATCAGACCTGCCCTCAAGTAGGATGGGGCAAGCTATTTTAAATAAAGAATAAAAAAGTCTGGTTTGGGGAGGCAATAGAAGCAGCAAGAGAGTTCCTGAGAGAGACATGTGATAGGCAACATAGGAAGAACTCGGCCAAAATGAGCACATGACAGAGAGAAAGCTGTGAGGAATAAAGCAAGATGACTCCAATGAGTATCTTAATTGACTGCTTTTGAATTATTTCTCTGCTGTTACCCTAGTTCATCAGACCCGTCTGCCCGAGGGGTTAGAAACATGGTGCCTGGGCAGCCTCATCCAACACGTGGGCTTTATATTTTATATTTTTATTTGACAGGCCACCTCCTTTCAGCCAGCCCCTTTCTACAGCCCATCATACATAACTATTTCCCAGGTGTGGAAGCCAAGCTCCAGAAATTCACCCAACAGGTGCATTTACTTTGAAGAGCAAAATCCCAGAAGGTGGGCTGTAGGAAGTGCTCTCTTTCAGGGATTAGTACTATAAAATCAAAAGGGGAGAAAAATAAGATCAAAATTTTACACAAGATAGGACCAGAGCAATAGCACAGCTGTAGGGCATTTGCCTTGCATGCATCTGACCCAGGATGAACGAGGTTCAATCTATGGCATCCCATATGGTCCCCCAAGCCTGCCAGGAGCAATTTCTGAGCACATACACACACACACACACACACACACACACACACACACACACACACACAAATTTTACATAAGATAATTGCTTAAATGTTACAGTTTAAAAAGGCTCGAATTTGTACTATTCCAGGGAATTTTGGACCTTCCAGAAGTACCTCACCACTGTTGTTTCTACCTCAATAAAATCAAAGGTCTCTCTTAACAAATATGACAGTGAACTAGCAATACCAGACTTGAACTGGTTATTTTTCTTAAGGACAATTTAGGGAAATTTAAAATGCTTATAGGATAAATTATTAATTTTAATAGAGAAATATTTGCAGTGACCCATCCATAGTATTTTCTATCATGTAAGTGCTTCTTTGCCTAAAACAAACAAACAAATAAACAGAAAAACCTTAAAATTTGCTGAGATACGACAACAGAGTAGATACCCAATCTACAACAAGCTACGTAGAAAGGGGAACAGTTACACTAGCAGTCCGGGGGCAAATGAGGGAGATATGAGATGCACACTGGGAACAAGGGTGGAGGGAGACAAGACTAGTGGTGGAATTGGCCCTGATTCATTGTCACTATATTCCTTAAATATTGCTTACTATGAAAGATTGGTAATTCACTTTGGTCACAATAAAAATTATTTTAAAAAAATGGGCCGGAGATAGCATGGAGGTAGGGCATTTGCCTTGCATGCAGAAGGACAGCGGTTCAAATCCTGACATCCCGTATGGTCCCACCTGGAGCCATTTCTGAGCATAGAGCGTAGAGCCAGGAGTAGCCCTTGAGCACTGCTGGGGTGTGACCACAAAAAATTTCCTGGGATATTTGTTATATTGTTCCTTGGGGAACAATTTATGTTTAACTCTTCAATACAATATTTAATTTCTCATTTATTTATTTACTTATTTTGGGTTTTTTTGGGGGGTCACACCCGGCGTTGCTCAGGGATTACTCCTGGCTGTCTGCTCAGAAATAGCTCCTGGCAGGCACGAGGGACCATATGGGACACCAGGATTCAAACCAACCACCTTTGGTACTGGATCAGCTGCTTGCAAGGCAAACACCGCTGTGCTATCTCTCCGGGCCCTCTCATTTATTTTTTTTTAATAGATAAAATGCTTCAAAATTTATTCATTTTCTTTTTTTTTAATTTTTTATTTTTAATTATGAGAACAAAGATGCAAAGAAAGAGGACAAGGTAAAGTTACAGTGAAAGGACAATCACCTATACCATAATTCTCAGAAGAAGTCCCCTTGCTGATATCTTAACTTTGAACTTTCAGCCAAAGAACATTAAGATAAATAAAATAGAATCCATGTACAATTACTTTGTCCCTCAAGTCCCCAGATTGTAACACATTCTAATATTTCTTAACAGCACACAGGCAATCTAAAGCCATAAAACTTACATAACTCCTTAAACATTAGAGGCATAGTATTTTTTACATTTCCATGTACATGCATATTAGCTTAAGTTAACCTAAAATTTTAAGTGGTTTTTTTTTTTAAGGATTAGAGTCAAAGGAGCACAGTAAAAACGGTGTTAGAGTGGCAATTGTTGTTTGCATAGGCCCACCAAAATATGAGGGGCATGAAAAGGAATAACCTTGGCCTAAATACAAAGAGACCCTACCCCTGAAGTTTCCTGGCATAAGACCGACTCTAGGCTCCAGGCAAGTTAGATAGTCCAATCCAAGATATTGTCCGTAGTGCCAACACACTTTTCACTCAGTCTCTGTTGTTGGTATGATGTTTCTGTATTAAAGATCCTGGAACCTGCATATCCTACATTGAAGTCAGGATGCGGAGCGCCCTCTCGTTCCACCTCACCATTAAAGGGCAATGCAGGAAGCCCTGTCCTGTAAGCAGGCCGTTGTTGTTAAGTCTTCTCAGTGTTAAGGAAAGTCTCTTTTGAGCAGGTCAATGTCTGAGCAGTGGTAGGGTCTTCTGTGGTAGAGGAATGCTTCCAGGTGATGTTATAGACAAACCTGGATGTTTCGTGGATGGCTTCCCTGGTTCAGGGGTGAAAGGAAAATGCCCTCTCTTCTGAGGCCTGTGCCAGGTCATTATGTCAATGTTCGGGGTGTAAGGTCCCTTTGCACTACAAGATTTCTGTATTCCAATCTCTATTAGATAGGATCTTATTTGTATGTATAGTATTTTCCCATTTTAATGTGCCTATGCAAAAGGAGCAATGCCACGTGGCATTATTGGTGCATATGGGGGCCATAAGAACAAGTCCAACAATCCCCATGACATGGTTCAATCATAAGCATTAAACTGGGGGACTCTTTCATCAAAATTCCTTGTTGAACAGCTCATAAAGAGAAGATAAAAAGTGGATAAAATTGTCACTGTATAAGAAAATATTTAGTAAGACTTATAGTTGTCAGAGAAAAAACACAAAACATTCTAAAGAAATATGTATCCATTTTATGTCTCTTGAAACAGTTTGGGGTTGTTACACACAATGCACGGCTTTGGTCTGTGATTAGGATTGTGCAATAGTGAAGTTAAAAGGAGTAATGTGGGTTACTGATGTTTTGGGGGGGGGTGAGAATTAAGGAGTAAAAATGAGCTTTGTAGGGGTGTGGGAAAGGGCAGAATACAAAATGGACATTCTGGATACGCAAAACATAACATAAAGATAAGGAATACTTTGAGGTGCAGAAGCTTCTCAGTTTAATATATTCCCATCTGTTAATCTCTGCTTTCACTTGCTTGGAGAGTGCAGTTTCCTCCTTGAAGATGCCTGTAGTCTCAATGTCCTGGAGTGTTTTGCCTATGTGTTGTTCAATATATCTTATGGTTTTGGGTCTGATATTGAGGTCTTTAATCCATTTGGATTTTACCTTCGTACATGATGTTAGCTGGGGGTCTAAATACAAGAGCCACCCACTGACTGGGAGAAACTATTCACCCAATACCCATCAGATAAGGGGCTAATCTCCAAAGTATACAAGGCACTGACAGAACTTTACAAGAAAAAAAAACATCTAATCCCATCAAAAAATGGGGAGAAGAAATGAACAGACACTTTGACAAAGAAGAAATACAAATGGCCAAAAGACATGAAAAAATGCTCCACATCACTAATCATCAGGAAGATGCAAATCAAAACAACGATGAAATACCACCTCACACCACAGAGAATGGCACACATCACAAAAAATGAGAATAAACAGTGTTGGCGGGGATGTGGAGAGAAAGGAACTCTTATCCACTGCTGGTGGGAATGCTGTCTAGTTCAACCTTTATGGAAAGCGATATGGAGATTCCTCCCAAAACTGGAAATCGAGCTCCCATACGATCCAGCTATACCACTCCTAGGAATATACCCTAGGAACATAAAAATACAATACAAAACCCCCTTCCTTACACCTATATTCATTGCAGCACTATTTACCATAGCAAGACTATGGAAACAACCCAGATGCCCTTCAACAGACGAATGGCTAAAGAAACTGTGGTACATATACACAATGGAATATTATGCAGCTGTCAGGAGAGGTGAAGTCATGAAATTTTCCTATACATGGATGTACACAGAATCTATTATGCTGAGTGAAATAAGTCAGAGAGAGAGAAAAAAATGCAGAATGGTCTCACTCATCTATAGGTTTTAAGAAAAACGAAAGACATTCTTGCAATAATAATTTTCAGACACAAAAGAGAAAAGAGCTGGAAGTTCCAGCTCACCTCAGGAAGCTCACCACAGGAGTGATGAGTTTAGTTAGAGAAATAACTACATTTTGAACTGTCCTAATAATGAGAATGTATGAGGGAAATGGAGAGTCTGTTTAGAGTACAGGCGGGGGTCGGGTGTGGAGGAGGGAAACTTGGGACATTGGTGATGGGAATGTTGCACTGGTGATGGGGGGTGTTCATGACTGAAACCCAAACACAATCATGTATGTAATCAAAGTGTTTAAATAAAAAAAAAAGAAAGAGAAAAAAAATTATTTAAAAAAAAAAAGAGATAAGGAATACTCAATACATGCAGTGCGCGCGGGGGCACTAGCCCCCGCGAGGTTTTCCATATGAAGAGTGGTCAGAAATTGCCAGTGACAAACCTAGCGCAACCTAGCAAATCTCAGCACACCCCAAGTTAGGACCAGCCATTTTTGGCCGCCTGGGCTGCCACCCCAGAAGGCCTGGAGGCTGGGGGCAGAAGAGGGAAAGGCTGGGGGCCTATCAAGGCTCCCAGTGCACCCAAGTTAGGGAGAAGACCTTCCACATGGGTCTCCCCCAACCCCAGGCCAGCTAGAGCTAGCCTCCAGCTCAAGAGAGGATCGAGAGAGAGCCGGAAGCCAGGATCTCTATTTTTTATTAAAATTATGACTGGCTAGTCACTGGTCATTTCTATTATCTCTTTCCACAGGTAAACACAGCCACACATACCTTTTGGTCTGATGACTGAACTCATAACTCATAACTCTAAATATTGCTATTTAGATACTATTAGTTGCCCATACAGAGTAATTACAATTTAATTAAATTTAATTTACATTGTTTCCCATCCTTCCCAGTCCTATTTTTTGACAATGTAGAACAAACTCCCTGTTTCTAAGTTTTGATTGTTGGAATAATAAATAGATCAACAGGAGAAAAACATTCCAATCCTATTTACCATTTTTAAATGCATGTGGGAGTCTTAAAAGGAAAATGAAGACATGAAAAAGCTGTTCTGTCCCCGAAGTTGTATGTGTTTTTTCAATCAATGGATGAGAAATGTGACAAGGCAAGGGGCTTGGGCTACAAGAGTAAGTTGTGGGACAGTGACTAGGAAAAAGAGGAAACTAAGAAATTCGTTATTTTAACCTGGTAGTGCTTTGAGTGGTATCAGAGAATCTGGTCTGGATGGAACTCAAGGCTCCCAAATGTAAAAACATGTGCTCCAGCTCCCTGGTCCTTTTCACACTCGCAGTGATTTAATTGGTAACTGTGGCTTGTCATGGAGGATAAATAAAAACGATGTCCTTTAAAGGACTTTAAAAAAAAAAACATTTAAAGGATGGGCTCTAGTGATAGCACAGCAGCCGAACATTTACCTTGCATGTGGCAGACCTAGGACCAACCTGGGTTCAATCCCTGGAATCTTATATGGTTCCCCCAAGGAACTATTTCTGAGCACAGAGCCAGGAGTAACACCTGAGTGCTGCAGGATGTGTCCAAAAATCAAAAAAAATTTTTTTAAAGGAATTTTAAACAGCAACAGTTCCTTTCAACTGAGAAACTACCATTTGACAATAACTTGTTTCACCAATTTTTCCTTATAATTTTTGTTTGTTTGTTTCTGCACTTTCTTTGGTAAAAGTCTGCTCAACTGAATAGCCCCTCAGGCTATTAATTTTTCTTTATACTATTGAGTTGAAGGAGTTCTTTACATATTCTGTATTCAAGGCCTTTGTTGGACAAACATCTTCCCAAATTTTTTTTCCAGTCTTTTGGTTGTCTTTCACCCACTTAATGGCCTTATACATAACAAAAAGTTTTTCTTTTTCTTTTTTCTTTTGGTTTTTGGGTCACACCCGGCAGCGCTCAGGGGTTATTCACGGCTCTATGCTCAGAAATTGCCCCTGGTAGGCACAGGGGACTATATGGGATGCCAGAATTCAAACCATCCTCCTTCTGCGTGAAAGGCAAACACTGTTACACCCCACTTAGGAAGGGCACACATCAGAAGTGCTTCTTAGCCTTCTTAGGTGTAGTGCACTCCTGAAAAATAATTATTTGCCAAAAAGGCCCGCTTAGAGTAGTAAAATCAGTTGACCCTTTGCGTGGATTGTTTGGCTATAATTCTAAACGTGGCTGTGACAATCTCTCTCTTTATTTTTGACCATTATTAGAAATCAGGCCTCAGTATTTCTTACAAACAAAGAATATACAGTACAGAAAAAGCCTACCAAAAGTCTCCTTTGTGATCTCTCTTTCTCCCCCCATTTCCTTAAAGGTATCTGGTTTCCTTTTACCTGTCTCTTCATATGCTAATTCTAGCTGTGATCTCATTGGTTTATCCCCATTTCCATTCTCCCTGGCTACGCCAAAAAAACCGTCTATATATAGGCCCAATTTAAGGAATAAAGCCTCTCTCTGGCCTCTCCCTCTTGTTTTCACCATGTAGTTCTGTGTGGTCTCATTTATTTCATATTTCATAATTCATATTTCATATCCATCCAATTCATGCTGCCGCTTGATTCCCAGTGGGAAAATGAACCCACTAAGGTTTGCTTAGGGATTTTTATCTTATCAGGATAAAAAGTCCGCAGCAAAACACCTTTACCTCTATGCTATCTCTCCAGCCCAAAGTTTTTCATTTTATAAAAAAATATCATTTATGATTTCCTTCCTTCTTCGTGACAGGTTGATTTGTGCCCTAGCTCAGCACCCTGCCCCAGCCAAGGTCACAGCTATGTGTTTCTTTACTTTTATGTTGAAGTTTTCCAGCACTAAAGGTTGTTTTACTTAGGTGTGTGATCTATTCCTACTTCATTGTTTACACGATGTGAGAAAAGGGCTCAGCTTCATTGTTTTCCATCTGGATGTCCAATTATTCAAGCACCATTTTTTTTCTTTTTGGTTTTTGGGCCACACCCGGCAGTGCTCAGGGGTTACTCCTGGCTGTCTGCTCAGAAATAGCTCCTGGCAGGCACGGGGGACCATATGGGACACCGGGATTCAAACCAATCACCTTTGGTCCTGGATCGGCTGCTTGCAAGGCAAAGGGTGCTGTGCTATCTCTCCGGGCCCTCAAGCACCATTTGTTGAAAAGACTATTCTTTTCCTTTTGAATTACGTTGGAGGTTTTGTTGAAATTCAACTGACCATACATTGGTGGTCTAGCTTTTATCATTCCCCCTTTTCCCATTGATCTATTATGCCTGCCTTTACACCAATATTGTAGGGCTTTGATTACTGTTGTTTTACTATAGTTTTGAATTCAGGTATACAATGCCCTCCCCACTACATTTTTTTTTAATTCCCACCACCAATATCCCAAGTGTCCCTTCTCCCCACCCCACACTGGCCTGTACTCTAGACAGGCTTTCTACTACCCTCATTCAGTCACATTTTCTTATGATGGTTCTCAGTGTAATTATTTCTGTGACTACACCCATCAATCTCTGTGGTGAACTTCATGTCTGAGAATCATTACACAAATGTCTTTCAATTTTCTCAAAACCCATAGATGAGTGAGATCATTCTGTATTTATCTCTCTCCCTCTGACTTATTTCACTCAGCATAATAGCTTCCATATACATCCATGTATAAGAAAATTTCATGACTTCATCTCTTCTGATAGCTGCATTAACATTCCATTGTATACATGTACCATAGTTTCTTTAGCCATTCATCTATTGAGGGGCATCTAGGCTGTTTCCAGAGTCTGGCTATTATAAACAGTGATGCAATAAATACAGGTGGGAGGAAGAAATTTTTGTATTGTATTTTTGTATTCCGAGGATATATCCCTAGGAGTGGTATAGCTGGAGTGTATGGGAGCTCAAATTTCAGCTTTTGGAGGAATCTCCATATCGCTTTCCACAAAGGTTCGAATAGACGGCATTCCCACCAGCAGTGAATAATAGTTCCTTTCTCTCCACATATCCGCCAGCACTGCTTGTTCTCATTCATTGTGATGTGTGCCAATCTCTGTGGCATGAGATGGTATCTCATAGTTGTTTTGATTTACACCTTCCTGATGATTAGTGATGTGGAGCATTTTTTTCATGTGCCTTTTAGCACATGAAAAATGTGGGATCCCATTAGAGGGATCTGTTCATTTCTTCTCCCCACTTTTTGATGGGGTTAGATAACTTTTTCTTGAAAAGTTCTGTCAGTGCCTTATATATTTTGGAATATACTAGACCTGAGGAGAGAAATGTAAGAAAGAGGCCTAGTGGATATATATAGGACACTCCATCCCCAGAAACCTAAATACACATTCTTCTCCAATGTACATGGGACATTCTCCAGGATAGACTACATGCTGGCACATAAAACATACCTCCCTAATATCAAGTGGATAAAAATTTTGCAGACTACCTTCGCTGACCACAAGGCTCTGAAATTAGTTGTGAATTCCAAAGGGACACAGAAGAAAAACTTTAATACCTGGAAGTTAAACAGCCTCATACTCAATAACCAGTGGGTCCGAGATGAAATCAAGGAGGAAATTAAAAGGTTCCTGGAAGCAAATGACAATAAAGACACAAACTATCAGAACTTATGGGACACAGCAAAAGCAGTACTGAGAGGAAAACTTATAGCTTTGCAAGCACACATCAGGAAAAAAAAAAAAGGAGCTTACCTGAGTAGCTTAATGACACAGCTAATAGAACTAGAAAGTGCTCAACAAAAAGACCCAAAAATAGGGAGACAGAAGGAAATAACAAAGCTGAGAGCAGAAATCAACGAAGTGGAAACCGAAAAAAAAAAAAAAAGAAAGATCAACAAAAGCAGAAGTTGGTTCTTTGAAATAATAAACAAGATTGATATACCACTGCCAAAACTAACAAAGAAAGAGAGAAAGAGAAGCTTGATAACTTGTATTAGAAATGAAAAAGGAGAGATCACTACTGATATACAGAGATTCAAAGGGTAATCAGAAACTACTTTGAGAAACTCTACGCCACTAAAAATGAGAATCTGGAAGAAATGGATAAATTCTTGGACTCATAATCTTCCACGGTTGAAGGAAGAGGATGTAGCATATCTAAACACCCCCATCACCATTGATGAAATTAAAACGGTAATCAAATGTCTGCCCAAAAACAAAATCCCAGGCCCAGATGGATTCACTAATGAATTCTTTCAAACTTTCCAAGACGAACTACTACCAATCCTGGCAAAACTCTTTCATGAAATTGAACAAACGGAAACACTTCCAAATAGCTTTTATGAAGCCAACATCACCCTGATACCTAAACCAGACAGAGATGCTATGAAAAAAGAAAATTACAGACCAATATCACTGATGAATGCAGATGCAAAGATCCTAAACAAAATCCTGGCAACTAGGATTCAATGCCTCATTAATAAGATCATACACTATGGTCAAGTGGGTTTCATCCCAGGAATGTAAGGCTGGTTTAACATCCATAAATCTATCAACATAATACACAACATCAATAACAAGAAAAATAAAAACCACATGATCATATCAATAGATGTAGAGAAAGCATTTGATAAGGTCCAACACCCATTCTTGATCAAAACTCTCAGCAAGATGGGAATAAAAGGAACCTTTCTCAATATAGTTAAGACCATCTACCACAAGCCAGTAGCAAATATTATCTTCAATGGAGAAAAACAAAAAGCCTTCCCTCTAAATTCTGGCACAAGACAAGGCTGTCCTCTCTCACCACTCCTATTCAACATAGCACTGGAAGTACTTGCTATACCGATTAGGCAAGAAAAAGATATCAAGGGAATCCAGATAGGAAAGGAAGAAGTCAAGCTCTCACTGTTTGCAGATGACATGATACTCTACTTAGAAAACCCTAAAGACTCGACCAAAAAGCTTCTAGAAACAATAGGCTCATATAGCAAGGTGGCAGGCTACAAAATTAACACAAAAAAATCAATGGCCTTTCTATACACCAATAGTAATAAGGAAGAAATGGACATTAAGAAAACAACCCCATTCACAATAGTGCCACACAAACTCAAATATCTTGGTATCAACTTGACTAAAAATGTGAAGGACCTATACAAAGAAAACTATAAAACTCTGCTCCAAGAAATAAGAGAGAACACGCGGAAATGGAAACATACACCCTGCTCTTGGATTGGCAGGATTAACATCATCAAAATGGCAATACTCCCCAAGACATTATACAGATTTAATGCGATCTCTCTAAAGGTACCGATGACATTCTTCAAAGACGTGGATCAGGCACTTTTGAAATTCGTTTGGAACAACAAACACCCTAGAATAGCTAAAGCAATCATTGGGAAAAAGAATATGGGAGGAATTACTTTCCCCAACTTTAAACTTTACTACAAAGCAATAGTTATCAAAACAGCATGGTATTGGAATAAGGACAGGCCCTCAGATCAGTGGAATAGGCTTGAATACTCAGAAAATGGTCCCCAGACATACAATCACCTAATTTTTGATAAAGGAGCAGGAAATCCTAAATGGAGCAGGGAAAGCCTCTTCAACAAGTGGTGTTGGCACAACTGGATAGCCACTTGCAAAAAATTGAACTTAGAACGCCCCCCCCAGCTAACATCATGTACGAAGGTAAAATCCAAATGGATTAAAGACCTCGATATCAGACCCAAAACCATAAGATATATAGAACAACACATAGGCAAAACACTCCAGGACATTGAGACTACAGGCATCTTCAAGGAGGAAACTGCACTCTCCAAGCAAGTGAAAGCAGAGATTAACAGATGGAAATATATTAAACTGAGAAGCTTCTGCACCTCAAAGGAAATAGTGCCCAGGATACAAGAGGCACCCACTGAGTGGGAGAAACTATTCACCCATTACCCATCAGATAAGGGGCTAATCTCCAAAATATACAATGCACTGACAGAACTTTACAAGAAAAAAAAATCTAATCCCATCAAAATATCAGGAGAAGAAATGAACAGACACTTTGACAAAGAAGAAATACTAAAGGCCAAAAGACACATGAAAAAATGTTCCACATCACTAATCATCAGGGAGATGCAAATCAAAACGATGAGATACCACCTCACACCACAGAGAATGGCACATAATGAGAATAAACAGTGTTGGCGGGGATGTGGAGAGGAAGGAACTCTTATCCACTGCTGGTGGGAATGCGGTCTAGTTCGACCTTTATGGAAAGCGATATGGAGATTCCTCCAAAAACTGGAAATCGAGCTCCCATACGATCCAGCTATACCACTCCTAGGAATATACCCTAGGAACACAAAAATACAATACAAAAACCCCTTCCTTACACCTATATTCATTGCAGCACTATTTATTATAGCAAGACTCTATAAAAAACCCAGAGGCCCTTGAACAGACGAATGGCTAAAGAAACTGTGATACATATACACAATGGAATATTATGCAGCTGTCAGGAGAGATGAAGTCATGAAATTTTTCTATACATGGATGTACACGGAATCTACTATGCTGAATGAAATAAGTGAGAGAGAAAGAGAGAAAAATGCAGAATGGTCTCACTCATCTATGGGTTTTAAGAAAAATGAAAGACATTCTTGCAATAATAATTTTCAGACACAAAAGAGAAAAGAGCTGGAAGTTACAGCTCACCTCAGGAAGCTCACCACAAAGAGTGATGAGTTTAGTTAGAGAAATAACTACATTTTGAACTGTCCTAATAATGAGAATGTATGAGGGAAATGGAAAGCCTGTCTAGAGTATAGGTGGGGGGTTGGGTGGGGAGGAGGGAGATTTGGGACATTGGTGATGGGAATGTTGCACTGGTGATGGATGGTGTTCTTTACATGACTGAAACCTAACCACAATCATGTATGTAATCAAGGTGTTTAAAGAAAATTAAAAAAGGGGGGGCAAAGGGAACAGAAATAAAAAAGAAATATTAATGTCTTAAGTTTACTATGTCTGAATCTTTCTGTCCACAGTGGTCCTTGGAGATATAAGTTGGTGGCCCTAGTTCCACATAGCAATGCTAGACTATATTAGATTCAGAAGACAGTGTTCGTTAAGATGTCACGACAAAAAATATCTAATTTACAACAGAACCCCAAGAAATACAACATATCATGAGATCATATTATGAACAACTTTATTCAACTAGGCTAGAGAACCACTAGAAATCGACAGATTCTTGGACAAACACCCTCTTCCAAGACTGGAAAAGGAAGATCTAGACAGTTTAAACAGTCCAATCACTTCAGAGGAAATTGAAGATGTAATTAAAAAACTTCCTAAGAACAAATGCCCAGGTCCAGATGGATTTACAGGTGAATTCTATCAAACATTTCAAGAAGACTTATTACCACTGTTCCATAGGCTTTTCCAAACCATAGAAAAAACAGGAATCCTACCCAACTCCTTTTATGAGGCTAATATCACATTCATTCCCAAAGAAGGCAAAGTCACCACCAAAAAAGAAAACTACAGACCAATCTCACTAATGAACATTGATGCAAAGATACTCAACAAAATCTTAGCAAACCGAATCCAACACTTCATCAAAAAGATCATACATCACGATCAAGTGGGATTCATACCAGGAATGCAAGGTTGGTTCAACATACGCAAATCAATAAACATGAAACATTGTAGGATACCTATCTGAGACCCACCCATTTCTGGGAGGGGTCTTGGAATAGGTAGATAAACCCAGAAGCCAGGGTATTAAAGGCTTTTGCCTGTTGGCCCTGCTGGGCTCTCGGAGGAAGATGACTGAATTATAAGATGCAGGGCTAAGAATGGCCGAAGGCTTAAAAGGTTATGAGATAGGCCACACACACGTGGTGGCTAGGGCCTAAATAAAAATGATTCTTTCTGAAGCCTGCCAGTGAGTGAGTGATTACGCCGATTACCTAGGCCTGGAACCCACCGGCTGGATGGGGGATGAAGCCATGTGGCTGGGGCCTAAGCACAAAAGCCTCCATCCATCGCCATCCAGCCCCATCGTTAATTATTTCATGCTACAACCTGTTCGGGCGCCATTATGTAGCAGGACAGCCCCTGAAGAGGTTGACTGATGGAGGGATGGAGAATGAGGCCCTTTTCTTCCAGCTCGGAGCACGCGTCTGCCACCCTGTCTAGCCCACGGTTCTGAGGTGAAACGGTGGGTAAACAGCTCGCAGACAATCAGGCTCGTGGAAATATTTGCTTTATTCGAATGGACAAAACTGAAGTCCAAAGACTCAGATTCAGTTCCAGCCAGCAAAAAGCTCTCGGCCTTCCACAGACTCCTGTTTTTATACTCCAGAATCAGGTCCCACCCAATGGTGGGATCAGATACCAACCAATGGTGAAAGCAGAATCAGGTCCTACCCTAGGGTGGGGGCAGAATGCCAGGTCACACCCTAGGGTAGGGCACAATCACCTAATCAGTTTAGGGTGAGCAACATAGTAATCCCCCAAAATATTTACATACACAACAATACATCACATCAACAACATGAAAGACAAAAACCACATGATCATATCAATCGATGCCGAGAAGGCGTTTGACAAAATCCAACATCCTTTCATGTTAAAGACACTCAGAAAAATAGGGTTAGAAGGCACCTTCCTTAAGATAGTTACAGCTATTTATGAAAAGCCTACAGCCAACATTATACTTAATGGCGAGAAACTAGAAGCATTCCCACTAAGGTCAGGAACTAGACAAGGCTGTCCACTCTCTCCACTCTTATTCAATATAACCTTAGAAGTCCTAGCAATAGCAATCCGACAAGAGAAGGGAATCAAAGGAATTCAAGTAGGGAAAGAGGAACACAAGCTAGCTCTATTTGCTGACGATATGATGATATACATCAAAAACCCTAAAGAGTCCACAGAAAAACTTCTAGAAACAATCAACCAATACAGCAAAGTGGCTGGATACAAAGTCAATACACAAAAGACAGTAGCGTTTTTATATACAAACAATGAAGTTGAGGAGAGAGAGATTAAAAATACAATCCCATTTAAGATAGTATCAAAAAATATCAAATATCTAGGAATCAACCTTACAAAAGAAGTGAAAGACCTATACCAGGGAAACTTCAAAACACTTCAGAAAGAAATTGAAGATGATCTAAAGAAATGGAAGAACATCCCATCCTCATGGATAGGTAGAATTAACATAGTCAAAATGACTATCTTACCCAAACTGCTATATAGATTTAATGCAATCCCTATCCAAATCCAGGCACAATTCTTTAAAGAAATAGAACAATCAATTACAAAATTCATCTGGAACCACAAAAGACCCAGGATAGCCAAACACATACTGAAAAATGAGAAGTTGGGAGGCATCTCCTTACCTAACTTGAAACTATACTATAATGCCATAGTAATTAAAACAGCATGGTACTGGAACAGAGACAGGACCTCAGACCAGTGGGTCAGAACAGAATTCCCAGACATAAACCCCAAGATATACAGCCAACTAATATTTGATAAAAGAGGCAAGAATATGAAATGGAACAAAGAAAGCCTATTCAACAAATGGTGTTGGTACAACTGGAAACTCACATGTACGAAAGTGAAAATCGACCCATATCTCACTCCTTATACAAAAGTCAACTCAAAATGGATCAAAGACCTGGAAATTAGACCTGAATCTATAAAGTTTATCGAGAATAAAATAGGCAGAACACTCGAAGACCTTTATATCAAAAGGGTCTTTGAGAATGGAGCACCAATGGCAAGAACGTTAGCATCAAATATAAACAAATGGGACTACATCAAACTAAAAAGCTTCTGCATGGCAAAAGAAACCCTACTTAACGCAAGAAGACAGCTAACAGAATGGGAAAAAATCTTTTCACTTGATATAACAGATAAAGGGCTGATATCTAGAATATACAAAGCGCTCAGAAAGCTGAGCCACTCAAAACCAAATAAAGCCATAAAAAAAATGGGGAGATGAAATGAATAGACACTTCTCTGAGGAAGACAGAAGGATGGCCAACAAACACATGAAAACATGCTCACCTTCACTCATCATCAGGGAGATCCAAATCAAGACAACAATGAGATACCACCTCACACTAGTGAGGTTGGCTCACATCAAAAATAATGGAAACAACTTTTGTTGGCGAGGATGCGGTATGAAAGGAACTCTCATCCACTGCTGGTGGGAATGCCCCCTAGTCCAACA